>NW_020664393.1:8795953-8808356 GCF_002925995.2 Terrapene triunguis
GGGGGGGGGCGTCCGGAGGCTTTTTTGCCTGGGGCGGCAAAAAAGCCAGAGCCGGCCCTGATTTTCCTAACCAGTCTCTAAAGTTGGCCATGGGTCAGGTCAGTCTGTGAGTTAATTAACTCTTTCTGGCCCTGTCACCTTTCAATGATATATTATATTACACTCATAATGTCACAGCTGTCAAGTTGTGTTCTGCTTCATGTGGGACATTTTCTACAAATTACATAATGAGGTAATTTGCGTATAATCATAAATAAGTTATGGTCAACACACCTCGCCCCAAGCAGTGGCAAGGGTAGGACATGGAGCCGCACAAAACTAGGCGTCTGTGATTGGGTAGGTGCTTGAGTGTCTGAGTGGGTATTGAGTGGGTCTACACTGTGGCAGTTGCTGCTGCCTGGGATTAGAGGACTAATGGGAGGTGCGGAGCCCTGGGATGCAGGGAACTCCTGGCGAGTAGGTGGGTGCTGGGGAGGGAGGCAGTGAGTGCAGGAGCTGCTGGAGGCCAGGAGTCTCCTCAAAGTAGAGGATTCTGGGGTCAGAGTCTTCTCAGGAGGGGGAGGGGGAAGGGAGGGAGCGGGAGGAGATGCTAGGGCTCCTTGGGGGTGGATTCCTGGGAGTAAAAGGTGCTGGTTGTGTACCTAGAAGTAGTCTGCTTTAGCTGGCTGCAGGGTGGAGGGAGTTTAGGGCAAGTATTATACCCTTCACTGTTCCCCTTATGCTGCTGTCCCTGCCCTTGCCACCTTCTCTGGCTGCCACCTCCTTCCAGCTGCTGTTTTGGGTCCTGATCTAGGAAGTTGAGCAGAGAGAGGAGGTGCTTGGCTACTAGCTCAGCAGGTGCTTCAGTGGCCAGTAGCAGCCAAACACCTGCAACCCTCCTGTATCACAGCTGGATGTGACATCTCAGCTGAGCTGTAGAAGTATGTGTCAGGACTGCCGGATGCATGACTCTTAGCAGACCTGATTAGAGTTATGAAAAATGAGCCAACGCAATTTTTAGCCTGTAATGTGGCTTGGCTCTAGCTCCCTCCATCTGGCCAAACGGTTTTAACTTGATTGGGTCACAAACAAATTTAGCCACAAGTGGTCATTTATAGACGGCCTGATTTCACAGTACATGCCAGACTCCTTTATGCAGGCAGCTCCATAAGAAATCAAAAGGACTGCACGACTTAATGCTTTTGTACTTGCACTTACTAACAGGGTTGTTTTCTTCACAACTGTTGCAGTCTGAATTTGAGTAAATAGGATGGTAGGGGACTATTTCAGTATTTAAAGACAAGATTACAGGCCAATGGGGGCTGCGGGAAGCAGCACGGGCCGAGGGATGTGCTGGCCGCTGCTTCCCGCAGCCCTCATTGGCCTGAAGCGGCGAACTGCGGCCAGTGGGAGCCGCGATCGGCCAAACCTGCGGATGTGGCAGGTAAACAAACCATCCCAGCCCGCCAGGGGCTTTCTCTGGCGGGCCGCGGGCCAAGGGTTGCCCATCCCTGATCTACATGATACTTTCCAAACCCTGCATCTATTTAAGTTTGGCTTATTGGAGGTTAGCTTAAATCTGTTAATAATCAATTTAAACTAAACCAGACAGCACCTGTTTAACTAAATTGGTTTAATTCGACCAGTGTGACATTCTTACGTTGAGAAGCCCTTAATTAAATCACTGCAGCTCTATCTGTAGACAAGCCCCTCCTTTGGGCTGTGGACTCAAGTGAGTATTGAGAACTTTTAGCACAGACCTGTGATCATTGACTATATGTAAGGTTAAGATTTTGTCATGTTTTTTTTAAATAAAAGTAACAGACAGGTCACCGGCAATATAGAAAAATCATGGGAGCCAGGACCTGTCCATGAATTTTACTAAAAATAATGTGGGGAGAGAGGTCTGGTGGGATGGGAAAGAAAGACAGCTGGAGCCCCATTGGGGGGAGGGGAAGGACTGACAGCCTCAACCCCACTGCCATGGGGGAGGCGCACAGCCCCAGCTTCCAGGGCCAGCTCCAGGCACCAGCGGAGCAAGCAGGTGCCTGGGGCGGCCAACGGAGAGGGGCGGCACGTCCGGCTCTTCGGCGGCAATACGGCGACGGGTCCCTCAGTCCCTCTCGGAGGATAAGACCTGCTGCCGAATTGCCGCTGAAGAATGAAGGGATCGCAGATTTTTTTTTTTTCCCGCTTGGGGCAGCAAAAACGCTGGAGCCGGCCCTGCCAGCTTCAGCCCTGTCCAAAGCGGTGGGGTGGGGGCACACAGCAGTGGCTCCAGCTCTTGCTACCACCAAAGCTGAGGCGATGTGCACAGCCCCAGCTCCGGCACTGGCCAAAGCCGTGGGAGGCAGGGGGGTGCACAGCCCAGGCTCTGGCAGCAGCCACGGGAGATGGAAGGGAGGCCACAGCTCTGGCTCCAGCCCCGGCCAAAGCCATAGGGCACAGCCCTGGCTCCAGCCCCGGCTGAAGCTGTAGGGGACAGAGGGGGCACACAGCTGAAGCCGAAGTCACGGGGGGTCCGGTAAAGTCACAGAATCCATGACTAAATCGTATCCTTAACTATATCCAATAGAATTATGTACTCATGCTACTAGTGGTTTTTATTAATTGGGTATACTGCATATAATTAACTGAGTATTGCACTATGTTGCATATTGCCCATTTTAAAGATTTATCTTTTTGGACATTATCTTGAGTCTTGGAGGCTGGTTCTGTAAGTTGCTAAGCCCTCTCAGTGCCCATTAATTTCAATGGGAGTTGAACATATCCAGAACATATCTAGGCGGTTTTCAGTACTTTACAGGATAAAGCTTATATAACATCAAAGATTTATGTTGGGAAGATCTGCTCTGAATGAAATGGTCACTACTGATTGATATCAACATAATGAGCCCAGTCCAATTCCTATTGAAATCAGTGGAATCGGGATTGGGGATGCAAGTTTTTTGGCCATCTACCTTGAAACACATTGAAAAGATGACTTTGTTTGCAGTTAGATACAATTACTGTAGATGCAAAATACAGCTGTGCATTATAAATCATCCTGTCAGAAAGTTATCTTTACCTAGAAGAAAAAGCCTACCCTTTAATTGTGTCTGACTTGTGTATTGTTAACAAATGACAAGTAAATACCTGCATGCAGTGTTGTAGCCATGACAGTCCCAGAATATTAGAGAGACAAAGTGGGTGAGGTAATTTTTTTTTTTAATTGGACCAACTTCTGTTGTTGAGAGACAAACATTCAAGCTTACAGAGCTCTTTTTCAGGTCTAAGGCCTGGTCTACACTATGAGTTTAGTTCGAATTTAGCAGCGTTAAATCAAATTAACCCTGCACCCGTTCACACAACGAAGCCATTTACTTCGACATAAAGGGCTCTTAAAATCGATTTCTGTACTCCTGCCCGACGAGGGGAGTAGCACTGAAATCGACATTGCCATTTCGAATTAGGGTTAGTGTGGCTGCAATTCGATGGTATTGGCCTCCGGGAGCTATCCCACAGTGCACCATTGTGACCGCTCTGGACAGCAATCTGAACTCGGATGCTCTGGCCAGGTAGACAGGAAAAGCCCTGCAAACTTTTTAATTTCATTTCCTGTTTGCCCAGCGTAGAGCGCTGATCAGCACAGGTGACCAAGCAGTCCCAGAATCAAAAAAAGAGCTCCAGCATGGACCGTACGGGAGATACTGAATCTGATCTCTGTATGGGGAGATGAATCTGTTCTATCAGTACTCTGTTCCAAAAGACGAAATGCCAAAACATTTGAAAAAATCTCCAAGGCCATGATGGACAGAGGCCACAACAGGGACTCAACACAGTGCTGTGTGAAACTTAAGAAGCTGAGGCAAGCGTACCAGAAAGCCAAAGAATCAAATGGACGCTCATGGAGGGAGTGGCGACTGACGACTGTAGCTATCCCACAGTTCCTGCACTCTCCGAAAACCATTTGAATTCTCGGTTGAGCTCCCAATGCCTGAAGGGTCAAAAACATTGTCGCAGGTGGTTCAGGGTATATGTCGTCAGGCCCCCACCCCTCCCTCTGTGAAAGCAAAGGGAAAAAAATAGTTTCTCGCCTTTTTTCACTGTCACCGTATGTCTACTGGATGCTGCTGGCAGGCGCGGAGCTGAAGCGCTACACAGCAGCATCCCTTTGCCTTGCCTTGCGGACTGCAGACGGTGCAGTATGACTGGTAACTGTCATCGTCGTCCCATGGGTGCTCCTGGCTGGCCTCGGTGAGGTCAGTTGAGGGCGTCTGGGCAGACATGGGTGCTCTTGGCTGGCCTTGGTGAGGTTGGTCGGGGGCACCTGGACAAAAAAGGGAATGACTCCAGGTCATTCTCTTCTTTAAGTTTTGTGTAATGGAGATTCAGTCCTGCCTGGAATATCATGCCAGCTGGAGGCTTCTGCCTCAGGCTGCTCTCCCAGTCGGCAGCACCGCGCGGTCGCACCTACCCCAGCCTACCCCTTGCTCCCAGGGCTCACAATCAGATACTTAGACCTCTACATTTTGCTGCAAATAAAAAAATAAAGCTGCTGTTTAGAACTGTCCCCCAACATACATATCCTGGGACATTTTGTATTTTACTAGTGTCAACCAAAGGCCCCCACACAAATGGAGATTCAGTCCTGCCTGTGCTTCTATCCTAGTGCTGGTCACAGATTCCCATTTTCAGCTATAGGCTGAGCAAGTGCAGAATGGTGGTTCACTCGACTTCGCTGTAAGCCAACCGCCCTCCCTTCCCTCCTTTGATCTCTGCTTGCAGAGGCAATAAAGTCAGTGTTGTTTCAAATTCATGCATTCTTTATTACTTCATCACACAAATGGGGGGATAACTGCCAAGGTAGCCCGGGAGGGGTGGGGGAGGAGGGAAGAAACAGGTGGGCTTGTTGTAGGGGCACCCCGCTAGAATGCATGCAGCTCATTATTTCTGCGGGATGTCTGGGGCTCTGACCCGGAGCGGCCGTTTGCCTCTCTGGTTCTTTAGAAGGCTTGCCTGATATTCTAGGCAGGACTGACTCTCCATTACACAAAACTTAAAGAAGAGAATGACCTGGGGAGTCATTCCCATTTTTGTCCAGGTGCCCCAGACCGACCTCACCGAAGCCGGCCAGGAGCACCCATGACAGCAGCAGATGGTATGACTGGTAACTGTCTTTGCCAACTTGCAAAGCAGCAGACGGTACAGTATTGCTGGTAAGCATCTTTGCTAACTTGCAAAGGCAAGGGGATGCTGCTGTGTAGCGCTGCAGTACCGCGTCTGTCAGCAGCATCCAGTAGACATATGGTGACAGTGAAAAAAGGCTGAACGGGAGCCATGGTTGCCGTGCTATGGCGTCTGCCTGGGCAATCCAGGGAAAAGGGCGCGAAATGATTGTCTGCCATTGCTTTCACGGAGGGAGGATTGACTGAAGACATTTACCCATAACCACCCGTGACAAATTTTTGGCCCCATCAGGCATTGGGATCTCAAACCAGAATTCCAATGGGCCGGGGAGACTGCGGGAACTATGGGATAGCTACCCACAGTGCAACGCTCCGGAAGTCGACGCTAGCCTCGGTACATGGACGCACACCGCCAAATTAATGTGTTTAGTGTGGCCGTATGCACTCGACTTTATACAATCGGTTGCCAAAAATCGAATTCTGTAAATTCGGAGTAATCCCGTAGTGTAGACATACACTAAGAAATGTTCTCAGAGTGTCACAGCTAAATACAAGATGGAACTTTGCTTAGCATAAGTAGTTAACATGTTTTTCAAAGGACCATTCAAGGTGAAGTGGTCTGTTAACACCTCTCCAGTCATAGGGGGGAAAGAGGGAAGGAAAAAAGGTTGGAGGGCGGGGTTTTAGTGAGTTACAGATTGTTGCAATAAGCCATAAGTCCAGTGTGTCTCTGGCCTGGTCTACACTACGACTTTAATTCAGATTTAGCTGCGTTAATCCGAATTAATCCTTAACCTGTCCACACAACGGAGCCAGTTACTTCGAATTAAAGGGCACTTAAAATCGATTTCTGAACTCCACCCCGACGAGCGGAGTAGCACCAAAATTGATTTTGTTAATTCGAATTAGGGGTAGTGTGGCCGCACACCACCGAATTAATGTGGTTAAAATTAATGGGGTAGTGTGGCCGCACACCACCGAATTAATGTGGTTAAAAACCGAATTAATGTGCTTAGTGTGGCCGCGCACAATCGAATTTATACAATCTGTTTCCCAAATTCGAACTATCTAAATTCGAATTAATCTCGTAGTGTAGACGTACCCTTAGTTAGCCTGAGTTTTTGGTATCTAGCAAAGTTATGAATTTAAACTCCCAGATTCATCTTTTGACAGTAGTATGCAGGTTTCCTTTGATGATAAGGACTGTGAGGTGAGATATAGCATGATCATTTTGTGAAAGTGTTCACCCATAGGAGATATGGTGTTTTTGTCTTTTATCATTATGGTGTGAAAGTTCTTTTGAGAGAACTCTCACAGCATAATGATTGTCTTGTTGCACCCACATGGTGGTTATTGGGACATTTAGTGCACTGGACGAGGTACACCACATGTGTACCCCAATGAATCTCGATAGATGTGTTGTGACAGGGTATTGATCATTGTAGCAGTGGAGATATGTCTACAGGTTTTGCATCTGTTCTGGCAGGATCTGGTGCTGCTTTGAGTTGGTGTATCCTGGTCTGTGGGGAACTTACTTCTGATGATGAGCTTGGAGAGATTGGATGGTTGTTTGAAGGCCAGATGAGGGGGTTCAGGAAAGATTTCTTTCAAGATGCGGTCCCCATCGAATATGGGCTGAAGTTGTTTGATACTCCATATGGGTTCCAGTGTGGGGTGATAGGTGACAACTAGAGGTGTGCGGTGGGACTGGGCTTTATTTCTGTTTTGAAGCAGGTTCTTGGTATATTTGGGTAACCCATTCCATGCTGGGATCTACTTCTCTGGAGTGTCCTTGTTTGTTGAAGGCAGTTTTAAGGGTGTTAAGGTGTATATCCCGGACTTTCTCCTCTGAGCATATTCTGTGTGCCTGGCTATAGATAAACATGTCAAGAAATCTGTTGGTGTGGTTATTGGATCTGTGAAGGTAGATGTGATTAGCCATGGGTTTCTTGTTTTTTAGTTGTCTGTAGGGTTCCATTGTTGAAGCCAATCATGGTGTCTAGGAAGCTGACACTAATATGGGAATGTTCTAGAGAGTTTATTGGATGGGGGGTGGCTGTTGAAATTGCAGTGGAAATCTATGAGGGAGTTATAAATCCCTTTCATTTGTGAGTGTCTTTTGCTTTCATTATTGAATATATCGGTTTGGGATGTGATTTTTCTTAAGTAGCATGTTACTAATAACTCTGTATAACGTTGTAACGGAATTACTGGGCTGGGCAAGGGTTTCTTGGCATGCACACACAACATGTGTGCACACACTCCCAGTCACCAAAGGGAGTAGACTCCTGGCTCAGGAAATTAAGGAGTGTTTCTGTTTTTCCAGACTCTGGGGGTATGTCTACATTACAGTTACTACAGCAGCACAGCTATGGTGCTGCAGCTCTGACACTGTAGCATAGACACTTCTTATATTGACAGAAGGGGGTTTCTGTTGATGTAGTTAATCCACCTCTCTGAGAGGTGGTAGTTTGGTGGAGGGGAGAATTATTCCATCGACCTAGCTATGTCTACATCAGAGACTAGTCTATTTAACTACATTGCACAGGGTACAAAATTTTTCACAGCCCTGAGCAACATAGCTGGGTCAATCTAATTAAGTGTAGACCAGGCCTCGGAGGGAAATTGTGACTGTAATAACAGCGTGTGGTAAACTGACTGCATACTCTTCCAGCAATACATTTGGTTTAATAAACCTGTGGTTGCTCACCAATAGATTAAATGTAAGGTCACATCAAAACAGTATGATACTTTGCACTTGAGTAGCACTTGTTTTGCAAAGAACTCAAGGGCTTATTACCCTCCCATGACTCCTGTGTGGTAGGTAAGTGTTATTCATTTGTAAATTTGATACAACTAAGACCCAGAGAGGTCAAAGGTGTCATAAAGAGTTTTCCTTCCTTTTAGTCTGGTTAGGTGCTCTGGACTCTTGTCTCCAGGAAATTTATTGAAATATCAAAGGTTTCTGCTGTGAAGATGCTGCTTAGAGAGCAGAGAAGGCTGTCTTTGGTTCCTCTCCTTTGGCAGAGGGAAGACAACAGTAGGGGTTTTGGAGAGCAGGGATTGATGCTGCAGCATAAGCACAGCCTTTCAGATAGGACCTTTCCTGTCCTTTCAGTTGAAGGAGATCTGCTACAGAAAAGTAGTTTATACTGTTTTTATTGTATAGTTGCAAAGAGGGAATTGGTTTCAATCTGCATACACTAATCTGTACATTTTAAAATAAGGTTTTAAAAGGACTTTAACAAATGTGGAAGTTTTTAAAATAATCCTCTCACTAGTCTCTCACTTTTTACCTCTCATAAGAAAATTAGCAAGTCCTCTTTTTTTCCCCTACAGCCCCTTTTAAAGTCAATACTTCTCTTCACAGTAAATTGCTTTTCCTCTTGGGGATGGGGAAAGATGAACAATTTATGCAGAGGCAGGTATTCCACAGGTATGTGCCAATAGCTGTGGGGTAGGAGTTCAGATCTGCCAATTCTACCTAGTTCTGAGGCTACACTCCACACTGCTACCATCTCTTGTGGCCTCGTCTACACAAGAAAATTGTACCAATCAGTATAGAAACTGTTTTTTAGGTTAATTTGCTGCAACTCATCTTTGTGCACTTCCCTATGTGTGCATGTGCTTTTCCCCTCTGAGAAATCACACCCACCCTAGAGCAAATGCACATACTCTTATTTATTGGAAGGAAGAACAAGTAGTCTTCTTTACAAGTTTAAAAATCAGGTTCTGATTCTTCTCTAACTTATACTTTTATTGTTCCTAATTTGAGAAAGTGGATAATTAGGTGCTCAGAATATTGGCATGTTCTATCTCAGGTACATGCATAGCCTCCATTGCCATAATATCTGAGCACCTCACAGTCTTTAACATATTTATCTTCTTTTTACAGATGGGAAATTGAGGCGAAGAGTGCAATCCACAAAGGCACTTAAGCACTCAAGTCCCATGTTAGGTGCCACCGCAATCCACAAAACTCCCACTCAGCTGCCGCTTAACCCTGTAGGTGCCTAAATTGACTCTAGCTACCCTCCATGCTCCTCTCCATCCTTCCCTCCCTTTTCCTTCCCCATTCCCATCACTGCTCTCTCCTTAATGGCCCCTGTCCTTTTCTTTTGTCTTCCCTTTTAGCTAATCCTTTCCTGCCTTCCCTCTTTGCCCCATTCCTGTCTTATAATAGATAAAGTAAAATAAATGAAAATGTACCCCCAAAAGTTTAGAACAAACAAATCATGGAACGAACATGACATTTTCAAACCATCACACTTGAATGTGCTTGATGTTATATACCTTTATTACCTTTTGTCTATCTATTTAGACTGAAAATTCTTCAAGGCAGGACCATCTTATGCATGCCCACGCATGTATGTGTGCGCATGCAATCCCGAGCACAGTGGGAATCCCAGTCTTAATTGGGGTCTAATGGAATACAAATAAATAATCAAGTTCTATACCAGAAAAAAAGATACAGTACTGCTTGATCTGATCCAATACTCACAAATAAAACAGCCTGTGTATATTTAATTTCAGAGTTACTTTTCTTTAAATGGTTTGAATTTTATACAAATCTTTAGGATTTTAACAGTCTCATATGACCAACTGTACTACTAAAAACATAGCCTTATAGATCCAAAGTAGCTTAAGTTTGTTGATTGTAAGGACATTCAATAGGCTGTTTGATAGGGCTTTTGGGTAGGGCTGATGGTGTGGGGTTTAGATGAAGTGGGGTACTGGCTAGTATATTAACTTATTGTGTTATGCTGCTGAATGGATCTTAATATGGATTGTGAATTTAATTGTTGCCAGGGTGCCTAGAGACAGTGTATAGGCATTGGTTGTGTATAAATAATGGAAATAAGCTAAATGGAATTTTTCTTGTAAGATTCACTGTTGCATGCTAAACATGTATAAAATTCATTCAGTCTAATGTGTCAGCATTTCTCTCCAACTTTTGGATTGGACTTGGCACAACAGACTATTTTCTACCCTTAGTTATTTCAGAATTAGAAATGCTACCCATAATTCAATTATGCTATTGGTGGGATGTTAAGGCTCAGTCCTGTAAGGTGTTCAGTACCTTCACCTTTGGTAGCAATTGAGGACGGTAAGCACTTTGCTGGTTTGATGCCCAAGTGAGAAAGAAATATGGTTTGATATAATTGACTTGGCTATAGATATGCAATTAAATGGTATTTGAATTGATTTGTTTTGAATATTTTATAGGGCAATTGATATACCACTAGGGTGAATTTTGGCCTTATCAATCACTTAAAGGTCAAGCATAAACAGCATGATGGAGTTTAAAGTTTGTCACTCAATGATTTCTCAACCAAATAGGCTCAGTTTATAAGTACAAAGATGTTCTTTCTACCTACCTAGCACCCAAACCCATCCTGGAATTGGAAAGTCAATTTGAGTTCTCACCTTCTAATACAGTGTCACAATTCACTTTTAAAGTACAGTAGAAACTCAGAGTTACGAACACCAGAGTTACAAATTGACCAGTCAACCACACACCTCATTTGGAACCAGAAGTACACAATTGGGCAGCAGCAGAGACTAAAAAAAGCTAATAAAGTCCAGTACTGTGTTAAATGTGAACTACAATGCAGAAGAAAAATGCTGCTATCCTATAATTTTTTTAGTAAAGTTTCAGAGCTGTATTAAGTCAATGTCCAGTTGTAAACTTTTGAAAGAACAACCATAATGTTTTGTTCAGAGTTATGAACATTTCAGAGTTACGAACAACCTCCATTCCCAAGGTGTTTGTAACTCTGAGGTTCTACTGTATACCTCCAGTAGCAAACATGTAACCCCATTGCTTTCATTTAGTTAATTCAGAGGTGTCACTGAAATTTATTTATTGAGACTCATAGCCTTTAAGGCCAGAAGAGACCATCATGATCATCTTTTGACTTCCTGCACATTGCACAGAACCTAGCTTGCTTTCTTTTGGCTGCAGTGGCTCTGCAGTTCTATGGAGAATTGAAGTTGTCAAAAACACCCTTTAGTCTCTAAAGTCAACTACTATGACTTTCAGCATAAACAGGGAGCAAATCTGTTCAGAGAGATGGTGCAGTTTTTACATAGCCAATTTGCTTAGTAGACTCAGACTTAGGGCTTGATCCTGCTATGCTCATGGAGGTCAATGGCAAAGATCCTATTGACATTAATGGTGTGGAATGAGGCACTTATGCCCTTAATAGAAGGTTAATCTGGGTCACAAAGTTTCCCGCTGTGACACTCCCCAGGGGTAGGGTTGTGCAGCACCTTACCTCCACCTTCCCTTAGTGTGAGGAAGTCTCATCTGTGCCTGCCATGGATCCAGCATCCTTCTGGAGTTCTCATCATCTTTCCCCTGAACACTCACAGAATTACAGGCCTGCTCTTCCCAAAGGAACGTTTTTTCCTCCTACTAAGTCTGGTGGTGAGGCAGTCCAGGCGAATACCAGCCCAAGTGAACCTGCTGTGCCTGCGCCTGATGAAAAGGATCCAGGCAAGTGGGATATGACTTCTTAAGATCTCATTGTATATTGGACTGAGAAGGGCCCACAGAAATGCCAGAATCTAGAAGCTGACTTTTCATTGACAAAGAGAGAGTACATCAATCAGAATCGTTATCTGAATCAATATTTGAATATGTGAAGCCTAACAAACAGATTGGCAAATAAGAATGATTCATCTATTCGTCCTCTAAGAAGAAAGTGCACTGTTTTTATTGCTGCCTGTTTTCTGATACCAAAAAGTGGGCAATGTTCTGCGAAGGCTTCAGTGATTGGAAAAATACTGCATACATTACCCGTCATGCAGTGGGTGAGCAGCATACATTGTCAGTTAGCAGCTTCCATGCCTGAAAGAAAGTTAGTGGCAGAATTGATTACCAAATTGAAAACCAGTTTGGAAGCTTGTGCTTATTGGAAGAACATTCTCAGACGCATAGTTCAAACCACAGTTTTTCTTGCTGAGCGTGGTCTGCCATTCCGTGTCTCAGATGAGACTGTTAGATCGAAACACAATGGCAATTACCTTGGTGTTCTAGAGCAGGGGTCGGCAACGTTTGGCACGTTGGGCCGGGCCAGTTTATGTACATGCTGACGCGGCAGGTTCGGCCGATCGCGGCCCCCACTGGCCGCGGTTCGCCGTCCCGGGCCAATGGGGGCAGTGGGAAGCCGCGGCCAGCACATCCCTCGCCCGTGCCTCTTCCCGCTGCCCCTACTGGCCCAGGACAGCGAACCGCGGCCAGTGGGGGCCGC
>NW_020664393.1:8808756-8825216 GCF_002925995.2 Terrapene triunguis
GCCGCGGTTCGCCGTCCCGGGCCAATGGGGGCAGTGGGAAGCCGCGGTCAGCACATCCCTCGCCCGTGCCTCTTCCCGCTGCCCCTACTGGCCCAGGACAGCGAACCGCGGCCAGTGGGGGCCGCGATCGGACGAACCTGCCGCGTCAGCAGGTACATAAACTGGCCCGGCCCGCCAGGGTGCTTACCCTGGCGAGCCGCGTGCCAAACGTTGCCGACCCCGTTCTAGAGCTAATCGTTAAGTTCGACCCTTTCTTAGCTCAACACATCAATGAACATGCAAATCGTGGAAAAGGCCATACATCATATGTATCAAAGACTATTTGTGATGAATTCATTGCACTGCAAGCAAAGAAGTCGCTATCAGCCATAGTAGATGAGATCAAAGATGTGGGATATTTTTCAGTGTCCATCGACTCAGCACCAGATGTGTTACAAAAGCCACAAAAGACAGAAGACATGCAATGATGCAACTACCCACTCATTCAGTGACTCATTCAGGACGCCTTCAGAGTTAATACCTTCATCACAATCATCAATAAATTGAAGAGTTCATTAGAACAACAGATCGAGGCTTATAGAAATAGTGACAAAACTTTTATTGTACTGACAAATTTTTCACCTAACATTTCAAGTTCCCAAGTCAGTAAAAGTATCACACATTTGTGTCAGAAGTACCAGATGATCTTCCAGTAGATTTTACTAAAGAATTTCTTCAATTTGTTGAATTCACATCACACTCAGATATAGAGAGAAAAGATGACAAAAGCAAATGTATTTAGATGTATCGAGTTATCACTGAATCCAATGTGATAGAATGTTTCCCAAATGTTGAAACTGCATTATGGCTTTATTTGTCACTAATGATCACTAACTGTAGTGGAGAACGTTCCTTCTTTCTTTTAAGAAGGGTAAAAAAATGTCCTCCGATCCACCATGACTCAAGAGCATCTTAGTGCTTTGTCGCTCTTGAGCATTGAGAATGAAATGGTTGGGTTTTTGAATTACAATGATATCATTCATGACTTTGCTACAGCTAAAACTGGGGGAGGGGGGAATTGTTTGTTTGAAGAATTGAGTGTAGTGAGATTAGAATAAACTTGTTAAATATACATAAATAATATGTATGTAGATAAATGTTTGATTTCATATTTTTTTTTTGCAATATGTAATTCATATTTAGGCCCTTCCCTCTCATTAGCCTTAGGCCCCTCATAATCTTAATCCAGCCCTGTATAGGCCAATTTGTAAAATTCCACTCAGGATCAGCACTTTGCTTAACACACAGCACTGAGATCTATTTATAGTCAAAACAATAAGTTTATTATAAAATAAATGAGATTCAAGTGATAGTAAGAATAGTAAGACAGAGTTCTGGGCACTCTGAGAAAGTAAGTCACCTTGCCTCAGTGAGAGAGAAACTTGCTGATGCTAAATGGGTGACAACTTCCTGTCACTCCAGTTTATTAGCCACCCTATACAAACTTCTCAGGACTCTACCAGACGTTGCTTTTCAGCTAACATGTGGTGCACTTCATCTCCCAAGAAAGAAGAAAGTCCCTTGCTGCAGCTTTTGAAACATACCAGAGTTACTGAAGATGTGAGCATCATGTACCTTTCCCAGCCATCCCACGTTGATGGTGGTGAAACGTCCCTTGTGATCCACCAGTGCTTGCAGCACCTTTGAAAAGTACCCCTTTTGGTTTATGTACTCGCTGCCTTGGTGCTCGTGTGCCAAGATAGGGATATGGGTTCCGTCTATCGCCCCACAGTTAGGGAATCCCATTGCAGCAAAGTCATCCACTATGACCTGCAGATTTCCCAGAGTCACTACCCTTGATATCAGCAGCTCTTTGATTGTGTTGGCTACTTGGATCACAGCCGCCCCCACAGTAGATTTGCCCAATCCAAATTGATGCCCGACTGACTGGTAGCTGTCTGGCATTGCAAGCTTCCACAGGGCTATCACCACTCACTTGTGAACTGTGAGGGCTGCTCTCATCTTGGTATTCTTGCGCTTCAGTGCAGGGGAAAGCAAGTCACAAATTTCCATGAAAGCGTCCTTACGCATGCGAAAATTTTGCAGCCACTGGGAATCATCCCAGACATGCAATACTATGTGGTCCCACCAGTCTGTGCTTGTTTCCCGGGCCCAGAATCAGCGCTCCATGGCATGAACCTGCCCCATTAACACCATGATGTCCACATTGCCGGGGCCCATACTTTGAGAGAAGTCTGTGTCCATGTCTATTTCCTCATCACTCTCGTCACTGCGCTGCCATCGCCTCCTCGCCTGGTTTTGCTTTTGCAGGTTCTGGTTCTGCATATACTGCAGGATAATGTGCGTGGTGTTTACAGTGCTCATAATTGCTGCAGTGATCTGAGCGGACTCCATGCTTGCCGTGCTATGGCGTCTGCACTGAAAAAAGGCGCAAACCGATTGTCTGCCGTTGCTCTGATGGAGGGAGGGGCGACTGATGACATGGCTTACAGGGAATTAAAATCAACAAAGGGGGTGGGTTTGCATCAAGGAGAAACACACACAACTGTCACACAGAATGGCCCCCTCAAGGATTGAACTCAAAACCCTGGGTTTAGCAGGCCCCAATGCTAAAGCTAAAGCCACTGAGCTATTTCCCCCCCGCCCCCCACTATTCATGGAGGGAGGGAAAGGGGAGCAAATGAATACAAAACAAATCTGGTCTCTTTCTTGTTTTGATCCACTCCATCTCTCTTATACATCTTAGGCTGGCAGTAGACGGTGCAGTACGACTGCTAGCTGTCGTCATCTCCTGGGTGCTCGCCAGAAGACGGTGCAGTACGACTGCAGGCAGGACTGAATCTCCATGAGACGAAACTTAAAAAGAGAATGACTCGGAGTCACTCCCATTTATGTCCAGGCGCCTCTGACAGACCTCACCCAGGTCTTCCAGGAGCACCCATGTCTGCCCAGGCGCCCCGACCGACTTCACCGAGGTCGGCTAAAAGAGCACCCAGGAGATGACAACAATGGCTACCAGTCGTAATGCACCATCTGCTGTCAAAAGGCAATGAGCTGCTGCTCTGTAGCAATGCAGTACCATGTCTGCCAGCACCCAGGAGACATTCAGTGATGGTGAGCTGAGTGGGCTCCATGCTTGCCGTGGTATGGCGTCTGCACAGGTAACCCAGGAAAAAAGGCGAGAAATGATTGTTTGCCTTTGCTTTCACGGGGGGGCTGACGACATGTACCCAGAACCACCCGCGACAATGTTTTTGACCAATCAGGCATTGGGATCTCAACCCAGAATTCCAATGGGCGGCGGAGACTGAGGGAACTGTGGGATAGCTACCCACAGTGCAACACTCCGGAAGTCGACGCTAGCCTCGGTACTGTGGACACACTCCGCTAACTTAATGGTTTTAATGGTCTTAAGTGGGGACACACACAATCGACTGTATAAAATCGATTTCTAAAAAATAGACTTCTGTAAATTCGACCTAATTTCGTAGTAGAGACATACCCTAGAGGTGCCAGAGGCTAGAAGGAGGAAGTAGTACAGACTCCAGGGAAGTAGCAAACAGTCTGGGAATTACTCTTGGGGGAATTCTGTGCCACTGTAGGTGTGCAGAATTCATATCCCCTGCAGATTTCTTTGCTTTCCTGAAGTAAAATGACTTCTGATGCTTAAACAAAGGGAAGCCAGAACAGCAGTCATGTGCTCTCTTGCCAGTGGTGTGGGTTTGTCATTTTGGGCACCCGGAGCAGCTGGCAAAGAGATAAATCATGGCAGGGGCTGGAGATGCCCCAGCCAGTGGCTCCTATGCTGCATGGGGCTCAGCTGCTAGTCCTGGCTGGGCTGAGGATGGGAGTGGTTGGGGCCATGTCAGACCCACCCCCATGGCTGTGCATCTCCCCCTCCCCTGCTTCCAGCCCTCATCACTCCTCAGCTGTGGAAAGTTACTGTATGGGGAGCTGCTGCCCCATCTGCCCACCCCCCAGGCATGTGCACTCCCCATAGCCAGACCACTCCCTGCACCTGAACCCCCACCCCAAAAAGCCTCACCCCCTGAATCCAGAGCCCCATCCCTGTACCCAGACCACCTGCATTTGAACCCCCACCCTGATAAGCCCCATCTCCCCCTTCACCTGGACCCCCCACCCCACTGAGCCCTGACCACCTTCACATGGCCCCCCCCGCAAGTCCCGTTCCCCCTGAACGAACCCCCCCCCCCACCCGACCAAGCCACGCACACCCAGATTGCCCCACACAGAATCCTCTCGCTCCACACTTGGATCCTGTTGGCCTGAGCCTATTTGTCCCACACCTAGCCTTGGGGGCCAGGACTGCGTTTGCATGTGAGACTCTGTCCCTCTCTCTTTCTCATTTGTCTTGATGCACCTGTTGTGAAGGGGCAGGGCCCTGGGGTGTTTCTGAGGCAGGCCTGGCCCTTGCGCTGTGTTTGGGGATGGGGAGGGTCTGCAGGGTGATATCCCACCTCTGTGCTTCCCACTGTTATGCTGGAGCCTCCACCTTTATTTATTGACAAATAAAATATGCAGAATTTTAAAATTGTGTGCAGAATTTTTTTCTTCTGGGTACATAATTCTCTCAGGAGTAGGGAATAAGTAGACCCTAGTTGCAGAGCATAGGGTTCCTGCAGTGGATCCCGATGTAGAGGGTGGGACCCAGTTCCCCTACCAGCCACTGGAACAGTGGTACAGCCTTGGACATAGACTGGAGGAATCACTGGAGTGGAAGAGGGACAGCTTGTCCAGAGGGATCCTGACAGACCCCAGAAGGGGAGGACTATAGTGACCTGGTTGGAGGGCCAAATCAGAAAGAGGGAGCAGCCAACTCACAAAAGATGACTATCCAGAGGTCTAGAAGGTGAGATTGAAACAACAGGATAAGTGACTCCAGGAAGAGGTATCCAACCAGTGGCGAGCTAATCCCAGATGACTCAGGAGGAGGCATCCTAGTAGTCAGTAGTGAACCCCATTACTATCTCACATGACACTCTACATTTTAGTTCACCAACAAATACCAGACACACGATATCCCAGTAATCCCTAGAGGGCCCCTCTCAGCTCCTTGTCAATCGGTACTAAGAGGTTCCTGGGTCACACACCCTTAAATAATTATTTCACAAGGTACAACTGAAAATCCAGTAGTCTTCAAATACTTTTTTGAAATTCAATGGCATATTTGGTTACATTTGAAAACCAACACATTTAAAATCGACCTTTAATTATGGTAACCGTAAGAAAATGCTAGCCTCACATTAGGAATACATTTTATTTGGTTATGATTTAGACTGGTTGTGACTTTTATTGCATTATGTAGTATGCAGTCTCCATCAACACAAAATTCTTTATCTCCTTACTGAAGCCTGATTAAATGAGTTTGAACTAGTGCCTTTGGGGAACTGCAGGCTCAAAAATGATGAATGGCAGGCAAGAGAAATAGTATAAAACATGTTTCAGAGTATACAGTAGGGGAAAATGGGTTGGGGAAAAATGATTACTTGGGGCTGCAAGGGTGGGTTGAGTAGGAAAGGAAGTACCTTCTTTAAGAGTCTGTGGGTTGATCTGCCGTAGCTGATCTATAGGTTTGCTTTGTTTTTTATCTAAGGCCTTGTCTACACTGCCACTTTACAGCACTGAAACTTTCTCGCTCTGAACGATGCAAGTTTCAGAGCTGTAAAGTGACTATGTAGACAGTGCACCAGCGCTGGTAGCTACTCCCCTCCCGGGGGTGGGGTTTTTTACAGCACTGGGAGAGCTCTCCCAGCGCTGGTGCCGCGACTGCACAGCCATGTTAAAGCACTGCCGTGGCTGCGCTTTAACGTTGGTAGTGAAGACATGCCTTTAGTCATCTGCATAGTCATGAAAAGTAATTAGTCATTTAGATCAGCATTTCTAGTCTATGGGAAAGCATGACAGAAACCGACAATATTTAGAGGGCTTCCCTGTGCCCTCACTGAACTGGAATGTGACACAATTAGAGTAGTCACTTCTAAAGCATTATAAAGCAGTATCACCTTTTATTGCTAATGATGAGTTTAACAGGAACCGATTGAGTGGACCTTTACAGCACTGCAAAAATACACTCAAAGAAAACTGTGTGGCACAGGGCCAGAAAGGGTTACACAACTAGCAGGCTAATTAACCCAAATTCAACCTTTAAAGACATGTTAGAAAAGTATATAAATGGTAATTAGGACTATTCCTTATCAATAGTTAACATAGCCATGTTAAATGGACTAGAGCTTTGAAATGCAAACCTGTATTGTTAGAGAATTAGAGGTAAGACTAATTATATCTGTTTACTTATATATTGTTAGATATTAACCATGTAAACAGATGGTTCCTGTTTGTTTCTATATCTATTAATTCAGAGATCAAAAGGGAATATTAACATTTAGATGAAACTTGGGTGTAATAATGTAATTGTCTATATTTCTCTTAGAACTTTGTAGTAAACAGTCTATGAATTGCTTAATGGATAATTACCTCATGCTGATGAATGCAACTACTTACCTGTGTATACATAGGAAATAGGTAATTCTACCTCAAAGCAACTACACTTCACCCAAAGAACACCCAAAGAACACCTGCTGTCAAGAGACTATCATGGCCTGCCAGAAAACTAAAAAACTCCCGGGACCTGAGCCTTTCATCTTGGATTTGCTTAAGCTTCATCAGGCAAAGTGTAAGTCGAAAGACTGAGGTCTCCAGTCCCATTTTGGATCACCTTGATATGGAACATTGGACTGAAGTTATTAGACTGATTCTGAAAGAACTCTTTGTAACTCTACAGCTCACCACCTCTACTATGAAACTGACCTAAGAACTCTATTCATACCTGTATGCATAATCTTTTAACCAATACTCTTTTCTGTAATAAATTTTGGTGTAGTTAATAAGAACGGGCTGTAAGTGTGTATTTGAGTAAGATCTGAAATATTCATGGACCTGGGAGGTAATATGCCCAATCCTTTGGGATTGGTAGAACTGTTCATATGATGTATAAAATTTTCAGTAATCCTCATCATATTTGACTTGGCTGTCTGGGTGGAAGCCCAAAGGCTGGGTTGCTTTAAGGGAACTGTGTATTTTTGGCTTCTGGGTAACCAATAAGGTATTATAGAAGCTGTTTTGTTGCTAGCTTGGTGGATCCAAGTATTAGAATAACCACCAGTTTTGGAGGATTATCTGCCCCATTCTTTGCAGTTTGCCCTAATTGAGCAATCTCAGCATGACCCCCTTGGGACCCTGGTCACACTTTGTTTTCCCCCAGCCCTTCCTGAACCTCTTCATTTCTAGTTAACTAGAATTCACTCTTAAAGACCGAGATATACTATGCTGCAAGACAGCGGACAAACTCCACTCTGAGCCACTTGAAATGCTGGTAATGGAGAGTGCTGTCTTAGAGGATGGTCTCACTAAATATTTTCCCATAAGCTATTAATTAAAAAAAGAAATCCAAAATAATGGTAGCTAAAGCATAGTCTTTTATCTTTTGCCTTGTCTGAATTTTTTTCCAAGTATTTAAGTCATTTTAAACTGAGGCCTACTGTGGATTCTATACTACATTGATTTCTGCCCTCTTTTCAAAATCTGCTGAGTCTGAAGTGATCACCTTCCTTTTTCATTTACCTTGTTATGTTTTAGAGGGTTAGTTATTTGTATAGCACCACGTGTGTGCATGGAGACTTACAGGGTCCCTTTTCCAATGTGGTTATCATGTAAATCAGACAGAATACAACACATAACAATGGAAGACCATGGCAGGTGGAGTACAGAAGAAATAAAGGCATCAAAACACAGGGTTCATAAGTGTAAGAAGTTTTAGAATTCAAGGTGTTGGCTTGATTCTTAAATATTGGTCCTTTACGTGCTAAGTATCTTTAACTAATATTAAATAAAATAATAATGAAAAGTGGTAAGAAATTATGGGTCTGGTTAAGGTCATGGGAGACAATGAGTTGTCAGAAGGATAAGAGCCATGTGGATCACAGAGGAAGAAAGGGATCAGTGGAAGGTAGCACTGATAGCAACTAGCAAGGCAGAATGAGCCACGAAAGGGCACACTGATGGAAAATTAATAGTGGCTCTTCAACTATGTCAAAGGCAAGAAGGACATATGAGGACCCTTAGATGTGGTGGTAAGGAAGAGCTAACTGATGATTCCAAGGGCAGTTCCAGTGGAGTAGAAAGGACAGGGTATACAGGAAGAAGACAGAGATGGTGTTAGAGAGGGAATAGGGGTCAGGGAAGGACTTCTGCCTTCAAACAATGTTTCCCCTAGTCTAAAGAAGGAAAGCAGTTAGAGGAGAGTGATTCTTAAGAGCAGAAAGAGGATTAATGGAGAACAGAGGTAAGGAAGCAGTAGGAAACAGGGCCAAGACAAGGGGCTGAAGACAGATAGAAACCTGATGAACAGAATTCAACGTAAGTGTTAGGGGAAATAAAAAAAAATTCAAGAAGAGGGGAAGAGGGGAAGAGCTCCTCTGATCCTGACAATTTTACCTCTTATGAATTTGCCTAGAAAGTCAAAGGCAACAGACAGTAGCCAAGGATTAAAGGTGTAGGATGGAGAGAGAAGAAATGAGACTGGTTAGCCAGAATAAGAGCAGAACTGAAGGAAGAGAAAAAGGACTTAGCGGAAATGTCAAGGTCTTGGGACTTCCTCCCCAAGTAGCAGAGTGAGAGCAGGAGTGGACATAAATAGATAAGGGGAGAACCAAGTCTGAACATATGGAGAGGGCAGAGTGATAGATAAAGAGAACAAAGTAGGTAAGTGTAGAAGAAAAAGGTAGAGCTGAGAGTAGTAACTATTAGACAGGGTAGCGGGCCTGATGATTAAAAAAGAAAGGGGGTAGAGAGAGTGGCAGAGAAGTCCAGGGTTCCAAGATTGACAGTCACTGAAGGGATGAGTGATAGGGAAAGAGGAGAAAGTGTGACAATCAGAAAGGGGAAACTGAAATGGAGAGGTTTGACAATGCCAGGTGAAAGGTGACAAACACAGCAAGTGAAAGAGTCAGAGAGCCAGGAGGAAGTGAGAGGAAAAATGGAGCCACTGGAGTCAGGTGGCTCAGAAGGCAGATGAAAAGCTGGGTATTGAAATGTAAGTATCTAAATAAGTGGCTTGGTTTTCTGAGGGGCTGAGCACCGACACTTTCTTGGTGAGAGCACCGCCTCTGAAAATCATGCCATTTAAGCCCTCAGCCAAATTAATCCCTGCTGTAAATCCATTGCAGCCAATGGAGTTATCCCAGAGATTAATGCAGCCCTCGGATATAACAGTGATGGGAGCTATATAAGTACTTAGACATCTAAATATCAAAGTATATAATGTTAGGCACTGAAGTTTGAAGCTTTTGTCCTTAAACTCTCTGCCTTTCTCCTCCTGCCACGAGGAGAGAGAAATACTTGCTCATCTTCATACAGCACTTTGTACTTTGACAGTTCGCCTTTCATCTGAGGGAGAACTACAATGTGTATTCTAGCATTTTCTGGCACCCCCAACTCCACTCTCCACTCTGGTTTCCTATAACAACCTCTTATTTTTTAAACCGTGAAAAATTCATTTTGCTACAGGGGATTCAGAGTTTTTAGAACACAGATCCAAAACTTTAATTTATGCATGAAGAAACTAAACAGTCTTTCCTTTATAATGTTTTATTTATGCTTCAGACTAGGCATGGCTGCTTTTAGTACTCCAGTGCAACAAAGGACCTTTGAGACAGACTTTTATCATTTGTAACAATCTTGTACAAGAATCAAGACATTTTGGGATTGTGTTCCAGGAGGACTTTATGGGAGTTGACTTGATGCAACTTCAGGATTTAAACTCCACCCCATCACCAGGGCCGGCTCTAGGTTTTTTGCCACCCCAAGCAAAAAAAGAACCACAACCTTTGAGAGCGCAACTTCCGAAGGGAAAAAAAAAACCCCTCCCGGAATGCCGCCCCTGGAATTGTGCCGCTCCAAGCATGTGCTTGGTTTGCTGCCTAGAGCTGGTCCTACCCATCACAATCCAGAGCAAAATCCAGACTAGTAAGGGGTTGTGTCACCACCTGGCCTGAAATCTTGGGTGCCTCACAATGCTTTGCTGCTGCAGCTCCCAAACTGCACTGCTCACAAACAGCCAACCAGCAAGCAGGTCAGACCCTAAGTGTCTGTGTATGGCTGCAGCCTGCCACCAACACTCCAGTCACATTCTGTCTTCCACCATCCCTAGTTACCACTTGCAGGGTGACCCAAACACACTCCCAGTCCTGGATTTCCCCCCAAAATATGTGTTCTGTGCTGTCCAGACCTCTCCTGGACAGTTCAGCATTTATAGGTCCTTTGCCCTTCTAAGGGGTCCATGTACAAAAATTTGCTACTTTTATTCCAGAGGGAATTCTGTGCCTAAAAATTCTACACCAAAAAAATAATTATTTGCACAATATTTTAAAATGTTGCAAATGTTATTTGTCAAATAAATGTGGCTTCAGAATGGCAGTGGGGAGCACAGGCCCCTGGCTGCACTGAGGTGGGAGATCACACTGAAGCACCCACCTCCCCTGGTACAGGGACGTGGCAGTGAGACTGCACCCGACCCTGATACTGTGCAAGGGCCAGGCCTGCCCCAGAAGCACCCTGGTGCCCTTCCCCTCTGCACCAGGCCAGGCACACCAGGTGTGGGTGGGCAGGCTCAGCCCAGCAGGATCCAAGTGTGGAGGGGCTTGGTGTGGAGTGAGAGGTTTCTGTGTGGGGCAATTTGGGTGCGGACGGCTCAGTGGGAGATCTGGATGCACGGGTGTTCCGGGTGCAGGGGCAATGGGACTCTGCAGGGGATTGAGGTAAAGGTGGTTGGGGCTCAGCTGGTGGGGGTCTGGGTATAGGGAGATGGGGCTCAGCACGGGGGAAATCTGAGTGAGGGGGCCCAGTGGGGGATCCGGTTGTGGGGTAATAGGGCTCAGCAGGGGGAGATCTGTGTGTGGGGGGTCCGGGTGTAGGGTGATGGGGCTCGGTGGGGGGGGGGCAGAATCTGGGTGCTGGGGGATTGGGGCTTGATGGGGTGGGGATCCAAGTACAGCTGGTTGGGGCTAAGTGGGGTGGGAATCTGGGTGTGGGAGATTCATCAGGGGGGTCCAGGTATAAAGGCTTGGCAGAGTGAGGATTCAATTGGCCTGCTTAATGGGAAAGCCCCAGCTGCTGCTCAGGGGATGCCACATGTTGGGCTCCTGTTTCTCCCTGCGATTGCCCTATCCACTTTTCTTCCCCATGCCCCATCCCCTACCCTCACCCCTCTTCTCCCCCACCACCTCACCCCCCCTTCCCTCATTTCCTGCACCCCCCTTACCCAGCCCCACTGCAGGCACTCACTGTTGCACAGAAAACAGGAAGGATTCCAGCCAGGGGGGAAAGCGAGCCAGTATGGGCCGGTACGCTGTACCGGTAAGAAGCCGGTACCGGCCCATACGCAGCCCACGTTAAAGTGCTGCCGCAGCAGCACTTTAACGTCCCTGCCCCTTTTGTCTCCCCTGTCAGCGGCCCTGGCAGTAGGGTCTGTACTGGAAGGGCCGCCGATGCGAGGGGCATGGGGGGCAGGAGGGAAGGGGCAGCAATGTTAAAGCGCTGCTGCGGTGCTTTAACGTCGTTGCCCCTTTTGCCCCCCCGACTGCTGATGGGGCGGGCAAAAAGGCAGCTGCCCCTGGGCCGGCGATTTAAAAAGGCCCGGGGCTCCCGGCCACAACCGCCGCTACCATGGCAGCGGCCGGAGCCCCGGGCCCTTTTAAATCGCTGCCGGAGCCCCAGGCAGTGGGGGCCAGGCAGTGCGGATGGGCTGGCTGGGGGAGGCTGATCCCTCCCAGTCCTACCCCTTCCGCCAGAGGCCCTGCCTCTTCCAGGGGCCAGAGCCGGCCCCTGTATCGGTAAGAATTTATTATTACTTTCACCCCTGATTCCAGCACACAGAAGGGGAGCACGACTAGCATAGGACCCAGGAGGTGGCGTACAGCTGCAGAGTCAGCCTCCTACAGCGGGGCAGCTCTGCGCTTGCAGAAATGAGGAGGGGCAGTGGCAGGTAACCTGGTGTGCTCCCCCATGCCTTGCCTCTGTTTGGGGGGAACAATCCCCCAAAACAGCACTCATGGTCATCCCCCCTTCACCACCTCCTGCGTGGCTTCCCTTTGCTTCCCTGCCATTTTCTTCAGGGAAGCACAGGCATTCTGTGGGCAAGTGGCATGTTTTCTGTGGGCATGCAGTCCTGCAGAATTTCCCCAGGATTATACTTTAATTGGAGTTACCAAACAATTCAGTTTAAACACTGGATTCATTTTGATTAAAGGATAAAAACAAGTTTAATTACAAAGATTTTAAGCGAGTACAAGTTTTTAAAGTCAGAATGTTCACAAGAGAAATGAAGATCGGTACTAAAAAGTATTTTAAGACTTGACTTAAACTTGACTTGGTTCAAGGCAAAATCCTTACCATATGTTCTCAGCAACATGGCTGACCAGCTTCTTAGGTCAGGATCTCTCCCAAAGTAAAATGGCTGCTTCCATTGTCTTAGGTGAGAGAGAGAGAGAATATCTGGGGTGTGTTTTGCCCATCACTTTTATAGTCCAGTCACCCTTTGAAATGCATTTTCCTGATGGTTCCCCTTAGATAAAGTTCCTTCCAGCTGTGAGGATGGAGACATGGAGTCCCATGGTGAAAGAGGTTCCATATTGTTGTTTGCTAAAATGCAGATTGATCTGTTCCTGCCTCCCTTCCATTGCCAAAGTACAGCCACTTGACCAGTCAACTGCCAATCAACTTTGACACCTGGCTAGAGGTGTCAGGTTTTCCTTTGTCTTTGAGAAACAGGTTTACCCTCTCCTCAGACTTGTTTGGTAAACATACTTCAGTCATTTCAGCTTACATTCATGCTACACACATTTCACCATAATATTATTGACCAGTGAGTTGTTAGTTTTCAAATGATACCTCACAAAGCATATTTTGTACAGAGATAATTACATTAGTGTGCAAGGTGTCAATATGGGGGTGCATTTGGTCACCCACCCCCAATTCCCTCAAAGATAAACAAACAAACCCATTTGAATTCATAACACTATAATATGTCATCATAACACTAGCTTTATTTTCATTCATCTGAACCTTCAATGAGCACATGATCCTAAATTTCTTAATTCCAAAGTATTTTACTCTTAGAGGGAAAAAAGATGTAAGCCAAATGGAACCAGATTTCTCCACCCTTCCTCACAGGACACCCATGGTGTAAAGTTTCTACTAAGTGAGTAAGGGGGACTGAATCTGGCCCTTAATGAGTTATTTTAATAAAAGCACATGACATTTATTTATTGGCAGTGTCAGTTTATGACCCCAATTAAGCTACCGTTAGCAGGTGACCCACAATTAATGGAAAAGTGATTATTTCCTGTGGCCCAGTTTTATAAAGGCATTATCGTCAGGTTAGGCTAAATGACCCTTGTGGTCTCTTCTAGCCCTATGATTTACACATGGATTTTTACACTGGGAACAATTATGTACCCACACTGTCTAATGGAATCAGCTTCAATTACCATGACCTTTGGTCTACTAAACCTTTTGCTTCCATTGTTAATTATACGTGCATTGTAGTTAGTTTAGAAGAGGATAATTTGATTATTATTAAAGCCCATCTAGCCTGCTTTCTACTTATAAAGAAATGGAATTACTACATGGGGTGGAGAATCGTTAAACCAAAAAATCCTGGAAAGAAGTAAAGATATGTAACGGTGAAAAAAGGAGACTAAAATTGGCCAACATACAACCTGAAATGCTAAAGAAAGAGTTACCAAGCAAATAATGGTTAGGACACGAAACAATATACTACAGAGTGAAAGATATGTACTAATGTATGTATAGTTTGTGTTTGCTTTTCTTTGTTTAGTAAGTGAATGTGGTGTTCTTGAAAGGACCCAGACTGACAGCCATTGAAAACAGAATCTACTGTAGATTAGAACAATTGCAACATGGATTGTAGCTGTGCCAGGTTCCCCTTACTGAGACAATATGCATCAGTTTTGACCTAGAGGAACCATCTAGGCATCAGAGTGTAGTATGGGAGAAAGTGTGGTCTCTAGGGCATTGTACTGGGACTCCGGAGACCATGGTTCTATTTCCAGCTCTACCACTGACCAGCGGTGTGACCTTGGGCAAGTCTCTTCACCTTTGTGCCTTTTGTTTCTCTCCCTCTTTTTGTCCATCTTGTCAATTTAGATTGTAAGCTCTTCCTGACTGAGACTCTCTCACTGTGTTTACAGTGCCTAGCGCAATGTAGGCACTACTGTAATACAAATAATAATGGTGATGTCTAAGATGTTTCCATATTTGTCCAGTCTACAGATATTCCCAAATTAGTTAGTGCCAGTTGTGACAGGGATTTGTGTCGTCTCTTGATGTGTGCCCATTAGGAACAAGGCAGAGATCACTAACTTATTTCATATAGGCATCTCATGTAGGCTGGCAGGATAAGAATTTGACATAACTACCTTTCTGGACTGGATTTTTCATACTAGTTGATAGAAAGATTTCAAACCACTTTGGCCTGGTCCACACTAACCCCCCACTTCGAACTAAGGTACGCAAATTCAGCTACGTTAATAACGTAGCTGAATTCGAAGTACCTTAGTCCGAACTTACTGCGGGTCCAGACACGGCAGGCAGGCTCCCCCGTCGATGCCGCGTACTCCTCTCGCAGAGCTGGAGTACCGGCGTCGACGGCGAGCACTTCCGGGATCAATCCCAGCAGATCGATTGCCTGCCGCCGAACCAGGAAGTAAGTGTAGACCTACCCTTAGTGAATATTAGACTTGAGCCCATGAGTAACTACACTGCCCCACACCAGCCTCATCCATCTCAGCAACTAGAAGTACTACTAGGTTGCTGTGGAAAAATTCAAAGGCTCTCAGTTGGAACAATAACCTCTTGAGTAATGGATGCTGACCCCTGCCAACTGTCACTGATCTTCTACCTCATCCTGTGGTGGTGGTGCTGCTCCTCAGTTTGCCTTTCTGGTAACGGTAGTTTAGCTCTCTGGCCAAACTGAATTATGCCCATTCCAGAGTAACAAAGGTCCAAAACAAACAGCCACTCTGGCACAGAGCCCAGGGAAACAAGCCACTTCTTGGTCAGGTTCCTCCTTTACAGGCATTTCTTCTAGGATCCAATTCAACTCAGTAGCTGCTGTACAGAACGTAAGTGACAAACATAAAAGGTTCCCACCAAGTAATACCTGTCCAGATCCTCAGCTACCTGGTCCTAGGCTCTCTGCCAGTTTATGACAAGCTCCCCTGCTGACTACAGTGGGAACTTCCTCCATTTGTCTACTAGAAGTGCTAACCCTGCTGGGCCTCTGGAAGGTAGCAAATCTGCACTCCAGGCTCTGTAAGCTCTGTTTCAATGCTCAGGGCCACTTCTTCAACCGGGGGGGGGGGGGAAATAAATCTTCAAACAAAACCCCGTAAACATACCAAACGTGAATGAACTCCCCTGCCTGAGATTTCTCTTTCCTATGTGCCTCAACTGTCTAAAACACTTTTTAGTACAGCTCAAACTCCTTCTAGGGCCCATCCTGGAGAGATGCCCCAACTACTACTGCTGTACTCACATCTTTATTTTTCTGTGTAGAAACCCACAACAGGTCTAGCTTCTCTCTTATTCTGAAAAAATGGAGGAGCTCTTTTATATCTGTCCACTTTCCCAGCAAGCATTAATCTCCAGCCTATACATCCCATCAGTCCTTCTAAAATACAATCTCAGAATGCCTTGCTATTTGAACAAGATTGTGACAAGTCATAAGTCTGCCTCAATGTTCCCTTTGATGCAAAGGGGTTCTAGCCTTTTTTTTTTTAAACCCTGTGCCATGTGATGTTACTGGGACAGAAATAAAGTCCATTTTCTTACTAGCACTCCTTTGTGGCACATGTTTATTGGGGGTAGAAAAAGTAAATTAAATCTTTAGTTAAAAATTGAGCAAATGAAACCATCTGAATTCCTCAGTTTAGAAGGGAACCTGGAAGAGAACAAGAGGCAGAGGCGGATGTCCTGGATGTCCAGGATGTTTCCTGGTGTCCTGGACCATAGCAAGTGGCCTGCCCCTTCTGCCTGCAGTCTTGCCCACAGCCTCACCCCTCTCTGCCCCTTCCCTGGGGCCTGTCCCCATTCTCCCCACTGCAGCACTGCAACCCCTTTTGCTCCTTTCTGCCCCCCGCTCACCCACCGTGTGGCCCCAAGACTAGAGAAGCTCTGTCCCCCATGCAACAGCCCAGGGTGGAGGCATGCATGAGCACAGTTCAAAAGGGCAAGGATGACTAAATTATCTTTCTGACCACCTCTAAAGCTCTTCTATTTATTATGTTGATTGCACTGGTCTACAATTTTTGAGAAGTCGTCTGCTTCAGAGATAAAATGTGTTATTTATTATGTATTTTGAT
>NW_020664393.1:8825616-8847013 GCF_002925995.2 Terrapene triunguis
GGTCGTATATACTGACCCAATAGCATATCTTGAAAACTAGAGCCAATAAACAATTTTAAGCATCATTTCGTTCTCAGTGACCCAGAATTAGTAAAGTTTGACTACATTTATTTCAGAAGCATTTTGGCTGTAGAGCAGTGTTGTTGTTACAGGGTGCCAGCCAGAGGAGAGATGTAGTCCCCCAGCTATACACTAACCAATTGCTAATGCTACTTTTCACTTATTACCCATGATGAGGTGTGTACCCAATGCATTAATGTGGGCCTGAGAGGCCAATTAAGTTACCATGCTGCACCTGGAAAGGGAGTCAAGCTTAACTGATCATGAAGCCCAGCTGGGCAGGAGCAGACTGATTAGTATGGGGAGAGGAAGTTTGTAGCAGAAAGAGGCTGCAGGGAGAGAGTGACTATAGACTCTCTCTAGGAATAGAAGGGAAGTGAGAAGGAAGCCTGGGGGTGAGGGGAGAATAAACGCTGGGATCCTAGCCAGACTAGAAGGCTGAGAAGAAAAGCTGGCCTGCAGAAGAAGGGAACACCCCTCGGCAGTGTGCCCTACCACTTTATCTCCTCAGAATGAAGGTGTGCTTAGCTGACAAAAGAGTTTAGAGGGGTCAGCAACCTTTGGCACGCGGCCCGCCAGGGTAAGCACCCTGGTGGGCTGGGCCAGTTTGTTTACCTGCCGCGTCCGCAGGTTTGGCCGATCGCGGCTCCCACTGGCCGCGGTTTGCTGCTCCAGGCCAATGGGGGCTGCAGCCTGCGGGAAGTGGCGGCCAGCACATCCCTCGGCCTGTGCCAGTTCCCACAGCCAGTGGGAGCTGTGATTGGCGGAACCTGCAGACGCGGCAGGTAAACAAACTGGCCCGGCCCGCCAGGGGCCGCGTGCCAAAGGTTGCCAATCCCTGGATTAGAACAAGGAATCCTTTGCAAAGTTCACTAGCATCTAATACAATTCCAATAAACAAACAATAGTCAACAATTTGGGGACAAGTTCAGAAGGAATGGAGGAGAGTCCACCCTCTGCATACACTTTCTCCACTCTAAATGAGAAATATTGGGATTTGCATGCTTCAGCCTGACTGCATGTCATATGTTCCCATTAACCATTTATAGTGGGTTTTCTCAAAGGACAATGAAATGGAAATGAGATAGTCAGATACCACAGTGATGAGCTTTGCATAAATCCTTATTAGATAAATAAACACTTCCTACCCTTCATCATAACCCTTTCCAGTCCCTTATATCTAATTTGACTTAAATCCCTTTGCCATTCAACCATGAACTGGATCTTAATAAGAGGAGGCAAGTCTCATAGAATTCTGCAGAGCCATCCTCTTGTACTATGTGAGAACTGGGAACATCTAAATAAGAGATATTTAAACACTGCTAGCGGTCTAGCGAAAAGAGGCCTCTCTCTCTCCCCCCTTCTTTGTTTAACTAAATAGTCATTAAACTGTGAAGTAGGAAATGACCAAAAAAAAAAAAAATGAAGAAAGGAGGAGATAAAGGATTTATCCCCTCATTATCTCCAGGATCAAGACACAGTCTGTTGAAGACAGAAGAGACATCCATTTGTGGTCTGAGCTGACCATTCTCCAATTCAGATTCATTTGCCCTTATTCACTCTTTGAATTCTTCTGGTGAGACCCAGGCTGTAGCCACACAAATCTTCCACAAACCTTGTTTCTCTAGGAGGCCTAGAGCCTGCAGGCACAGTCCACAAAGTGAGCAGAACTGGCAGAGAATGGGTGAGATAGGACACCTGGAAGATACACTGAGTATTATTATTATTATTATTATTTGTTATGCTTGTATTACCACAGTGCCCAGTCATGGACCAGATCCTCATTGTGCTAGGCCCTGTATGAAACACTGGACAAAAAGACTCTAAAGAGCTTACAATCTAAGTATAAGACAAAAGAAAACAGATGGACACAGGCAGATGGAGGAAGGAACAATGAGACAATCTTGGTCAGCATGGTAGGCTGAGATCTCTGCACACCAGCAGAATAGCCAGTATCAATTTTTTTGTAGGCATAATGGAGAAGGAGTTTTTTTAATGAGGGATTTGAAGGAAGAAAATGCATGAGTTTTGTTTATGGAGCTCCTCCCAAGCATGGGAAAAAGCACAAAGGTCCTTGTCTGAAAATTTAACAAGTGGTCGATGGAGGCTACCATCATTGGCTGATTGGAGGTGAGAGTCAACATCTCATTACTGAATGAGCACATCCACCAAGTTGCCTTAATTGCCTCCTATGGAGCCCTAGTCAGAGTCTGAAGACTCTCTCTCCCAGCAGGAGCACTACTACTACCTGCTCTCCCTTGCTCTGTTAGTGGGGGGGGGGGGGGACTAGATTGTACCCTTGTGTCTGTGGGAGCAAATCAAGCTCTCTGTTTTTAAAAGAGGTGAGACTGTATTGTCCTTCCACCTCAACAAGGGCCTACCAACCTCCTCCAAATATTGTGTAATGCTAATAGAACTATTTCCCTTGCCTCCATGAACTAAATCAGACAATAGTGCCTCCGTCTGTCTTCAGCTAGGTCTGCCCTTGGATACCCAAGGGAAGCGAGGAGGCTTTTCTCAACAGATAGAGCTGAGCATCTACACTCTCCTTCCGTATGTACGAATTAGCAAGTAACTATGGGAGGAAGGTGGTTAGAAGGTGGTGAGAATGACTCTTCTAACCACCTTCCTCCCATAGTTACTAGCTAATTATTTGGCAGATACAACTTGCAGGCACTAACAAACATAAAATAAGTAATTGTGGTCATCCAAGTCATTTTTGTCACAAGAACTCTACCATGCCAGGGAAGGACTGCAAGCATATCCACTCTTCTGCCTTATTTTAAACTTGGACAAAAACAGGAAGGAAATTTTACATGGAACAACCATTTTTATGAGGCTGAGAGCCCCAGATATTTAGGGGCAGATCCTCAGCTGGCATAAGTTGTCATTATTCCATTGACTTTCAAAGCAATTAATGGATCAAGCCCCAGCTACATCAAAGACCAGATTTCAATAAATGAACCAAGACAACTATGCTCTTCTAGGACAATGCAGATCACACACAACAAAGCATGTGAGAGCTAGGGACAAAGCCATTCTCTGATGGAATGCATTTCCAGAGGAGATTAGGTGAATTCAGAGTCTGACCATCTTTAGAAAATGTTGCAAAGCCTTTCTCTTTGAGAAAGCCTTTCCATCATAAGTGACAACTAAAACACGTCTTTTATTCCCAACCCTCTACTAACCTCTGTCACTGAGGGGTTTTTCTTATAAGGGGTATTGGGTCCTGCCTCACCTGTGCCTGATCAGCTAAGATCAGGTGATTATAAAAGCCAGCAAGTGGTCAGATGGGTGTAGGACTCAGTCCAAGTCCAGACATTATATATGGTGCCTTTATTACAACCCCTTTGTGTGTAACACAGATAGCTGCTGGTAAAATGCTGTAGCGTTAAGAAAGAAATTATTGGACTTAACCTTTAGGTAAGAGTCAGAGGAAATAGAGAAGATGGAAACACTAAACAAATATATGAAGAATGCTGGGAATTTAGTGGGTGGGAAAAACCCCCAAATGCCTCATGTGAATAGGATTAAAATAAGGATAAAGGAATTAAGAGAAAAGAAAGACCTAAAAGAAATTAGCATACATAGTCATGGGAAAATGCATTAGAGGGAGAAAAACACCCCCCCACACACACATAAATGTGGAACTTTACAACGTAATTAAAAGAGGAAAAGGAGAGCTAAATGTATTAAAATTAATATATATGTGATAAATGGAGAAAACATTGCCAAATCTTTATGGATGGCTCTAAAGATGAGAAAACTGGGAGTGTGGGGACAGCGTTCTGTAGCATAAAGAAATCCATTTGACTATCAAATTTTATAGCCTTATAATGGTTGAACTAGCAGGGATAATGTTGGCATTAGACCGAATGTGTGACCTATCTCCATTGTCATCTTGTCAAATTCACTATCAGCACTACCGGAAATCCAAAATGAGAATTCAGATGGCAGAAATTATATAATTAATGAAAATTTGTTAACAGAGTTGGCACAGATGGGAATAAATATTGAAATAGCATAAATCCCAGTCATGTTGGGATAGCAGGAAATGAAGACAGACAAAGTAGCAAAATATGCTGTAAAAATGAAAAAAATTGACAAAGATCCCTATAAGTAAACAGGAGTTAAAAACCTAATTTAAAAACAAACTAGGAGAGTAGTGGCAGGAAATACGGACAGAAGAAACAAGGGGAGAAAAGTACTTGAAGTAGGCTCTAGAACTGAAAATGCTGACATACAGCAAGAACCTGAGAAAAAAAGTGAGATAGCTCTATTCCAAATACTCACTGGACACTGTGGCTTAAAGAATAATTTGACCTTAATTAATAAACACCAAGATGGGCTGTGTGAAACATGCAGGATCAAAGAAACAGTTGATCACATCTTTTGGGAGTTTATAGTGTGTAACATTGATAGGTGAATTTTGTACGACCGTCAGGCACCGTAAAGAGACAAAGTTTACATTAAAATCCCTGGTCGAGCATCAGGAAAATGGGGCACCTATTGAGAAAGCAATGTTACAATTAAAAAAAAAATACTGGGAAAAGAGACACTGTAACTATATATCATTAAATCCTGCCCCTGACGATTATAGACTTAGAATGTGAGTCTGCTACACCACACAATACAAGATTAATAAGATGATGATGATGTGGATAGAGAGCTGTCAGAAGCAGGAGGCCCCTGAGTGGGGAAAAAGGGAAGGGAGAGAAGAAAGGTACAGGACGCAGGTTGGTGTCTCTGGCAGGTCCTGGAACAGGGTGACATACACAGACTGTTCTAATCTGGGTTGAATAGTCAGTGATGTGCCTACGTTTGCCCAAATGAAAATTAATTGAATTAGTAAAGTATGATAGACGGGAGAGCAGGTTTGGGCCCTTAAGTAGGTCTGTGGTGGGCTGTGCTGACAGCGATAATACTTGTGGCTTTAGAAACCTAAAATGTATATCCTGCTTTGAGACAAATATCTCTAAAGATCTGTATGAAAAATGTGTACTGTTATGAACTGGGTTTTCAACCTTGTTAGGGATTGAGTTAAAACCTCATTAAAACTGATCTGTGAACATCTTTTACTTATAGATTCATAGACTCATAGACTTTTAGGTCAGAAGGGACCATTATGGTCATCTAGTCTGACCTCCCGCATGATGCAGGCCACAAAAGCTGACCCACCCACTTTCCCTTAACTCAGCTGTTGAAGTCTCCAGATCGTGATTTAAAGACTTCAAGTCGCAGAGAATCCTCCAGCTTGCGACCCCTGCCCTATGCTGCAGAGGAAGGCGAAAAACCTGCAGGGCCTCTGCCAATCTACCCTGGAGGAAAATTCCTTCCCGACCCCAAATATGGCGATCAGTAGAACCCCGAGCATACAGGCAAGATTCTCCAGCCGGACCCTCATTTTACCAGCGATGGCACGTTATTGCCTAATTGACTAAAATCACGTTATCCCATCAAACCATTCCCTCCATAAACTTATCTAGCCTAATCTTGAAGCCGGAGAGGTCTTTTGCCCCCACCGTTTCCCTCAGAAGGCTGTTCCAAAATTTCACCCCTCTGATGGTTAGAAACCTTTGTCTAATTTCAAGCCTAATCTTCCCCACGGCCAGTTTATATCCATTTGTTCTCGTGTCCACATTAGTACTGAGCTGAAATAATTCCTCTCCCTCCCTGGTATTTATCCCTTTGATATATTTAAAGAGAGCAATCATATCCCCCCTCAGCCTTCTTTTGGTTAGGCTAAACAAACCGAGCTCCTCGAGTCTCCTTTCATAGGAAAGGTTTTCCATTCCTCGGATCATCCTAGTGGCCCTTCTCTGTACCCGTTCCAGTTTGAGTTCATCCTTTTTAAACATAGGAGACCAGAACTGCACACAGTACTCCAAATGAGGTCTCACCAGCTTAAAATGATTGTAAAAGACAGTGAAGGGGCCACACCTAAAAGAAGGCCTAATGAAGTCTGCCCAGAAACTAGCACCATGTACAGCGAGGATTCCACTGGGTATTCTAGAGAGAGAGTGAGTGAGAGAGAAAGAGAGACAAAGCTAAGCAAGGGTGAAAACACAGAAACAGGCAGAACACACACAGAGTCACAGACAAAGAGCAAGAATGCCAAGCAGCAGCACTGGCTGTGAGCACAGTATGACTCTGGAAAAAGCTAGAGAGGTGTGTTTGGTTGTGGTTTTTTTGGGGTGGGAGGGCCTCTGGTGTTGGCTAATGAGACTTGGGGCTGCAAGCTAAGAAACTATTCTTCTGTTTCTGATTCCTCCCATTTTTGGAGAATCAGGACTTTGTACATTCCTGTACATAAACAAGATTGCATCAATCAACAACCAAAAAAAGACAAAGTCATCCATTTCTACCCCCAGCTGGAATATCCCCAGGGCCCTGAACTTTGACTGGCTGCTCCAGTTGCAAAGGGGGCAATAGTACTTTTGTTAACCAAGCTTTCAAGTGACAGAGAAACACTCTAATTTAAAACTATTTGTACTTGAATAATTCTAGACAGGGTAGTTTTATGCTTGTCAGGCTATCACTGACATATTTAACAGCTGGGATTGAGGGAAACAAGATAAAGATAAGAAAGATAGCAATTATATAATGGACAAGTTTAAAGAACTATGGTAAATGTTTTGAATATTAATCACTATATAGGGCTGTCAGGGAAGTATCTCTGGATGCTCATGTAATAAGTAAATCATTTGCTACTGCGTCCAAAACTTGCTACCTCATATGAGGGTCATTCATTGATTTGCAATTCATGTGTTATGGGCCATATACAGCAGAAATGGGGGGCAAAGCTGTGTAAAGTCAAGCTCTCCAACTTGTGTTGCCCAGGCTGGTCAGCAGTTCATTTGGCTGGTCTTCAGACCACTATTCCTTGGAAAGCGATTAAGGGAAGAGTCTTTGTTAGACTATGTCTCCTTCCTGTGAAACACTAATCCAGATTCTCCAAAGCCAAAACTCACTTTACACAGCCACAGAAGCTATTTTTGGATAGTCTCTCAGCTAGAATATGATGGTATATCCCCTAACACCAGGCATTGAAGCTTTAGGTTGTTCTTATAACACTGGCCCTAATACTCTATTTGAGGCACATGTATCTTTGGCATGTCTGTGTCTGCAATTGTTCTCAATCAGGGCTACATATTGGTTTAAATTTGTTATAGATACAAACCAAAGACTTATTTAGGGTAAGGCTACACTTGAATTTTTAGCTGTATTTTAAGACTGGTTAATTAACATTAATTAACCATCTTGATTCTAATGTACAGTCGTATAAAGGGATATATAGATCTGGTAAGAAGTCCCTTTTATTTGGAAGATCCCTATCCATTGGCCTGTTTTGACTTCCCTACTTTGGTCCTAGGAGAGAAAGATCATGTGTTATTGATGGAACCATAGATGGTATGGTTGGAAAGGGACCTCTTGGATCACCTAGAGATGACCAACATTGAATAGTGCAGGATCCATATAATTGTTCTGCAATATTATCAAGGGCATAAAACCATAAAGGGCATAAAAGGGTGCAGTTCTATTGTAGGGATATTAAAAAAGGTACTAACAGTGATTCCCCCAAGTGACAGTGACCCCCTCATAATTTGTCCCTCACACTTTAAAATCCAACAGTTTCACCAAGTACAAAAATCTCTTGGGTCTTCTGTTAAAACTTGTAAGCTACTGTCTGTAGAAACCATTGATTGTATCTATCCTGTGAAAGATACTTTATTACTATGTAAAACTCACAAACAAGTTAATTGACTTTGTTCTTGAAGTAATTGATACAGTGTAAACAAACACTATAAGCCGTTAAGTGACTTTCACTTCATTGTAATAGCAAGGGTTCCTAGGACAGACCCCCACCCTCTGTGATTAAAGGGCTGGGAGTCTCAAATGAATTAGCACACACCCCGAAAGTGGTGGAGACAGCAAATTAAAATATGGTTAAGATATGGAATGTATGCTGATGAATGCTTGATATACATGAATGGTTAGGGAGGTGCCGGCCTAGAAAGGGAGTATCCATCGGCCGAAGAATGTGTCAAGTGGATGACCAGACAACCCCCCCGCCCCCTCGAGGGTAAACTGGGATCCACCCCATCACCTGGAAGGATGAGAAACACAAACTTTGGACAGTTTGGAGCCACCAGGAATGTGCCCAGGAATGTGTCCAGGAATGTGCCATCTGCTGATTGAGTCAGCAACAGCAGAATGAAACAGCTCCCATAGACTAACATAGGAATTAAATCCTATAAGAATGGACTCTCAAGACTGAGGACTTTGAGTCTCTGGTTCTGCTGCCAACCTCCAGGAGCATCAGGTGCATCTGACACAGATTCAGCTCCATCCTCATGATCAAGATACCTGGCCAGTAACTTGGCATGAGCAACTTCTAGGCTGGTAACTATAACACCTATACAGAACTTGAATGAATGATTGTGTGAATGAATCTCTCTCTCTCTCTATATATATATGTGTGTGTGTATAAGGAATAAGTAGTAATAGGAATAAGTAGTCAAACAACGTTGTTTACTTTTATCTTTTGCTTTATCATTATATTTACAATAAATGTGGCATCTTTGCCTTATCCCTCTTAATAAGATCCTGCTGGTTTTTATTCTATTGGTATAACACTATTGAAGTCAGTGACATTGTGTGTGCTTGTATTAGCTCTGAATTTGGCCAAAGGGAGTAGAAAAAAACATGTCTAGTAATTAGTAAAAAAAATCTTGGCATCTTTCTGTGTATGTTATTGGACAACATAATAGCATAAGAAAATCTGAAATGTATGCCTCATCTATATGAGCTATCTTTTGTATATGTTTATAGAGGAGGATGCCTTCAATTTTTTTTTTAATAAGTACTGAAGTACATATTGTAGGAAGCCAGGAGTAAGATATCAGTGACAGAGAGAGGGAATTTGCTCTTCAGATTTAAGATTGGGGTAATCACGATTAGATTAAGACACTATACTGTAGAAGTCCACAATTCCTGAAGGGTTAGCATCTGCATTTGTGCTTAGTAGGACATTAGATAATATGCTTAATAGGGCACTAGATAATGCTTATATTAATCGATATGTATTTATCCAGTAACGAAGAGATTCTGATTCCTTTAATCATGCTGAGTAGTACTTTACTCCACAAGTGGTCCCATTAATTTCAGTGGGGCTTATAAAGTAAGGTACTATTTAACCTGAGTAAGGTGACAGAACCTGTGCATATACCTTTGCTAATTAATATACATACATAATTGTTTTGTGTGTTTATTAATTATTTAAGTGTGCTCTGTGGAAATCAGTTTTAGTTTAAAAATAGCTGAATTGTCCCCTTTTGTACCTGAAATTATGTCATCATAAGAATTGAAATCGCTACACTGTTTTGTCATATTTTACATGCTGATAGTTTTTAAATGAAATTAAGGACAATTACTGTGGACTTCTTTTACCCTTGCGGTGGAATAGGGGGAGAAATGCCGCAGAACTAGATTTCTCATCAAGATCCTGAAAGCTTGAGTTGAAATGTAAATGTAATGAAATGTAAATACAATATATATAGCAGGTTTATATAAGTTAATGCTAACATTTCTGTCTGCTCTGTTTCAGAACATAAAATAACTCCTTTATGCCTAGCCAGGATTTCTGAAACATACTGCTCTCAGACAGGAATATCTACAGTCTAATCTATTCTGTTTTTTTTTTCCCCAAAAATATTCTATCATCATTGAAGTTTGTGACTAAATGGGTTTAAATTATGAGCTATATATTTTTTTTTCATTTTAAACTTTTTTTCAGTGAGACTTTTCTTACAATGTAGTTCATTTTGTATTCAATGACTTATTTGCATTATGTTCTGCTAAGAAATGTCTATACATATTATGCCTTCCCTATTACCTCTAGACATATTAATACAAAGATTTCAAATAGTTCCAAAACAAACATAAGGAGGTGAACTCTGTTTACTCAGTAAGGTTAGATTCAGATACCCCTATTCATGCTGGGTAGCAGGATGGATAAAAATCTGATTTTAAAAAAAATCAATTTAAAAATAAACCCATTTAAAATTGAATTTGAAATTATGACAAATTAAGACCTAGATTTATTATAATCTATTATTCATTTAAAATAAAAAAAATTTTAAGCAGTTCATCTTTGCTGCCAAGTTTTAAAGAAAGTTAAATCACTAAAAGGGTAGTTACTGGCTAAGCACCTGGAACTAGAGTTTGTTGAAACAGCTTTTGACAGCAGTAGCCTCTTCTGCAGGTGCAGAGAATGTTTTCTTCACTTCATTTTATTCAAGTAGTTCAGTTCAATGACTAGTTCATTCAAAGTTAAGAAACCAATGGGAGTTGAAAAAAAGCAGGAAAGTTTGTTTTCCTCTTCCAATTTAAGTATAAAAACTAAGTGTGAGAGGATGAGATCTACTAGTTCTAAAATCTTGAAGGACATGGAGACCAGAAACAATCAGCTTAATTCACTAACTACAGATAAACAAGAAGAATTAATTAAGCACTTTTACTACAAAATATGTTTTGATGAACTTTTCCCCTTATTTACACAGCAAATTTAAGGCAGTTTTAGTTAACAAATAAACAATTTGAAATGCTGTTTTTGTGCATTTTTAACTGAATTTGAATTTCCATCCAAAAACAGCTTGACAAATCCCACGTAAAAATATAATAATCATCTAGTAAATAAGAAATGCATCATTCACCATTGTCTAATGTAATAAAAATGTAAAAATTAAGAATATAAATAAATGTACGTTATAGTATACACACACTCCTGGTTAACAAAACCAGCATCAAGTTTATATAAAGACTGTATTTAGTTGCAATTCAACATGTTTCAATGGTTGCCAGTCAATAAAAATCAACCTTTTTATTTTTAAGGAAAAATTTCAAAAGCAGAGTAAATCAGAGTGCAATAGAGAACTTTTAATGCACAGGAGCAGGGTCCAAATGGACAATTAGTACACAGCAATCTAGTACAAGATAGATTTTCACCCCAGCTCTCTGTGAACTAAGGCTTGGTCTACACTACAGAGTTAGGTCAACGTAAAGCAGCTTATGTTGACCTAATTATGTCAGTGTCTACACCAGAGCCTTGCTCCCACCAATGTAAGGGTAGGTCTACACTTACTTCCTGGTTCGGCGGCAGGCAATCGATCTTCTGGGATCGATTTATCATGCTTGGATCTATCCCGGAAGTGCTCGCTGTCGACGCCGGTACTCCAGCTCGGCGAGAGGAGTACGCGGCATCGATGGGGGAGCCTGCCTGCCGCGTCTGGACCTGCGGTAAGTTCGGACTAAGGTACTTCGAATTCAGCTACGTTATTAACGTAGCTGAATTTGCGTACCTTAGTTCGAAGTGGGGGGTTAGTGTGGACCAGGCCTAAGTGTCCCAGTACACCAACATAATAACTCCACCTCCATGAGGGGCATAGGGCTTATGTTGATGTAGTTAGGGCGATGCAGTGTCTGTGTAGACACTGTGGGTTACTTACATTGGCAGTTGGTGCCTCATTCTTGTCAATTTCAGGGCTCCATGCATGGGTGGCTGGTGACCCGGCCGTTGGGGGAGGCTAGTCCCCAGCCCCTTCCCTTGTGCCCGTGGCCCCTCCTCCTCCACTTCTGCCCCCTCCCCTCCATGTGCCCCCCTCAGGAGTCCAGCACACCCCCAACCCCGGGCAGTGCAGCCACAGCACACACAGCCCTGGTGCTTCGGGCAGTCAGGTGGCACAGTCCAAGCGCCAGGCAGGCAGCACGGCCCCAGCGCCAGCCACCCCGGGTTCCTGTGGGAGACAGGCCAGCCAGCCTGGGCCAGGACAGAGTGCTGGGAACTGGAGAAGGGGGCCTGTCTGGGGGGCAGAGCATGGGTGGGGCCACACTAGGCTGTTTAGGGAGGCACAGCCTCTGCCAGCCTACGATATCTGCCACCCATGGCTCCATGGAACCCTGATATTGACAAGAAAGCTGCTTACTGCTCAGGCTGTCACCATGGAGCAGGTGGGGGGCTCCTGGCTCCCAGCTGGGCTGCTGCCCAGGCTCCCAGCTCCCAGCCAGGTTATGTTTGCCCAGCTCCCCACTGGGAGCCCGGATGCTGCCCAGGCTTGGGGTGCATAGCTCCTCATTAGGAGCCTGGGTGAACGCCCTGCTTCTGGTGGGGAGCGAGGAGCCAAGAGCCTGGGGGAGGGAAGAAGTTAGGATGTGCACCACTGATAGAAGGAGGGCAACGTGGACATGAACCACCGCAGTAATTATTGCAGTGGCTGTAAGTTGACCTAACATAGGTCTACTTAAGTTTGTAGTGTAGACATGCCTTGTATAGGCAAGTCCAAAAAAGTACAAATGCAAAATAAGATTAAAATTGATTATTTAAATCAAGGTTTCCTGCTTGCTGATTTAAATCACGATTAAAATTGGTGATTTAAGTCAATCCACCCTGATGGGTAGTACCTTTCTCCAAATGTAATCCCATTGGTTTCAGTCGGTCTATTTGAAGATTAAGGTGGTACCCTTGGTGAATAAGGGTATGAGAATCTAGCCTATAAGACCCATTGAACATGAAGCAGAGTAGGCTTCTGGCTGAAAGGCTTGCTCACATTCCATTGGGTACTATATACAACCCAAAAAAACACATGGACAAAATCTTATTGTGCTTAGCCCCTGTGATGGAATACACTGGGCAACAAGGGTTAGGGACCTGCTCTGGGCTCAGCCAGCCCTGCCCAGCCATACCTGCAAGAGATGCATAGACTGGAGGAGGAGTTAAAAGGGAGCAGAACAGCTCACATGTGGGCAGGCCCGGGAAGAGAAAGGACTCTACCTTACAGGTCCTGAGAAAAGGGCTGAGGGAAGCCAGCCTATCTCCCTCAACAATTGCCTGAAGGTCCCTCTTTGAGGGAAGGGAAGACTGGTTTCTGTGATACCTGGAGAAGGAAGGAGCTCCTCCTCTCACCCAGTTTGTGTTCATTCCTTGTGATGTGTTTATGGCCCACCCCTGAAAGGGAGAGACTTGGAACTGACCTGGCTGGAGGGCCAAGGCATGAGAGGAGACAGCTGCTGTCTCTAGAAGGAGAGAGCTTTCATGCCATGCCTGGCTGCAAAGAGGTGCCATGTGGTGAGCTGACCCTCTACACGGCCTCCTGTGATAGACTGTGAACTTTGGACAATAGCAGGGTGGTAGGAAGTGGTCCACAGAGGGCAGCCTGAAGGTGCTCCTAGGTGTCAGACCCTCACTGGGCCCTGGGGTGGAGGCCTGGGCTCCCCTACCACCCTGCTCCTGCATGTTGAAGGGCCTAAGCCCTGACCACGAGGCAACAATTGCCATGAGCAAAGACCATCACAGCCCGCAACGAGCAAAATGGAGTTGACCTACATGGGACTGAATGGATTTAAAGAGGTTCGTCTCTCACTGTGGAAGAGTCATGGTGGTGGTGAGGCAGAATGGATTGGAGTCATGATGACTTGGCAGCTCCCAGCCCTTCTGTTTCACTGCTGCCATGTGGTTGGGGCAGTGTTCATGTCCCTCTTAAAGGGGGTCACGCCCGGCCCCCAGGAAGAGCCCCAGCTGGTGTGGATTAGGTTTAGGTATGGGAGGAATGGAGCCATGATGGTCCAATAACTTCTAGCACTTCTAGCTGCCTCTGGTACTAAGCTGTGGCAAGAGGGGTGGTTGCTTCTCAGAGGGCTCACTTGTCATCATGCAGAAGTCCTGGCTAATGGTGGACACAGGTGGGAGCTATGATGACCTGATGACTCCCCTAGCTCTCCTCCTGTCACTGTTGCTGTTTATATTTAAATGGGTAGAACTAAAGTTTTGCATTCAGTCTTAAGTTTCACATTTTCTTACTTTCGGTAGCTTAACTGTGTAACTTTAACAGTTATTTATGTATTTAATTCCCTAGGTTTTTAACAAAGGGCTGTGTGGGGACGGTGGGGGGAGAAATCACAATTCGCTAAAAGGCATCAATCAGCCAGCAGGAGTTTAGCAACAACATTAGTAAACTGTGCCCTTTAGATTTAACATGCACCAGTTGGCCAAAGGTCACCTTGTTTCTGTTAGTTCTCCAGGTTAGATATGCATTTCCTTTCCTCTACATGTTATATGCCCTTGTAAGTGTGCATTTCAGAACATTTTTAAGTCAGTGCAGGTCCATTTCTCCAGCCCCCTTCCTGTTTCCAGAACAGTGTGGATTTTTTGGAGGATGAGTGGAGGGTTAGGTTTTGGGGGTTTTTTTAGTTTAAAAAAAAAGGGAGGGGGGTGGGCTTAAAGCAACCTAAGTAGCTTAAACACCTAAAGCTGCTAAACTGAAAATGTTAACAAGCAAACATTCAAAAACAACACTCCGCCCCACCCCCCAAACAATTTGGTGTGGCAACAGAGGACTTAGAGCACAGACCAGGGGACAACTGGCCAACAGACTGATTTCAGGACTGTGGAATGACTTACCTCAAGAACTAAGGGCCATCGCAAACATCACCACTTTCTGCGGCAAGGGCTAGGCATGAGAGTGACCAGATGTCCCGATTTTATAGGGACAGTCCCAATTTTTGGGTCTTTTTTTTATACAGGCTCCTATTACCCCCCAACCCCTGTCCCGATTTTTCACATTTGCTGTCTGGTCACCATACTAGGCACACGGCCTTGACCTTGCCATCTCTAATATAAACACCTAACAGCTACAATTTTTTTTTTTTTAAAAAGAGCAACTTCTATCAAAACAAAATACTTCCCTGCACATGCTTCTCCTTCTGTGAAGAGGCTGAGAGAACATCATGTGACAGATGTGTAGGCAAGTTGCTTAATGCCCTACTGGATGATATTCAGATGCTACAGTACTGAGCATGGCCTAAAAATGTATATAGACTACAATAGACTTTTTAGAGTTGTCCAATTAATCACTTAAGATGTGCAGAACTTTAAAACCAGCAAGCCAATTACTTAACTCTAAACTTGGAGCCATCTTACGCCCTTCGAAAGCCCCCTGTACAAGTAAGGCAGTGGTGTCCAAACTTTTCCTGTCGTGCCCCCCCTTACCAGTAATAGAATCTCTCTGCACCCCTCCCACCCCATTACTGCAGAGCCAAGACTTCCTCAGCAGAGCTTAGGCTGAAGGTGAAGCTGGGGGCAGAACTGGGGCTAGAGGCAGAGCTGGCCTAGGGGCAAGAAGGAATGAGGGCAGAGCTGGGTTGGAGGTGGAGCCGAGCTGGGGCCGGGCTGCAGCTAGGGCCAGGGAGAGCTGTGGTTGGAGTGAGAGCTGGGCAAGGGGCCAGCTAGGGTCAGGTCCTGCTGTGCCCCTCCTGCCCCTGAATGCCCCACAGTTTGGGGACCACTGGAGTAAGGTGTAAAGTTCTGCCACTAAAGTAATGCTTTTGTTTGCTTGTGAGATTATAATCTGAGAGCAAACGCTCTGCCCCTAAGAGTGATACAGACTGAAAGACTAAGGCAAGAAATAAACATGATGAGCTCAGCTGCAAATAAATAAAATAAAAATTGCACCAGAACTGTCTGTACATTTGCATAAACAGAACGTGCAAGGCTATATGCAACAGTGTCATGTAGTGACAACATCATTATCATCAACCCTATCAAAAAACTAATCAAGTTCACTATTTAATACAGACTTGACAGTTCTGACCAGATTTTTCAGAACATTGGTATTTAATGTGAAATAACATTATTCAAATATTACCTTCGTAACAAGCGTTTACAGATTCAGTCTCTCAGGTGGTTTTACCATGCGATCAAGCACAAGTAACAAAATAGATGGCTGTCTTTTGGTTTGCCTGTGGACAAAATTCTAGGTCTATTCAAAGGTGTTGTAAAGTCCTGCTGTTGTGCAAATATACCAGAGAGAAAAATCTGTGAAAACCGAGCAGGTTTCAATTATCTATGTGAGTTGGACCACTCTCACATTTGGCATCATCTGCTATGAACAAGTGCATCAATGTCTGGGTTTCAGCTTTTGTGCAGAAGCTAATTTCATTATTGATTTCAGCTGTGACCTGAAATTTGCCTTGTTAATCTTCACAAGTGGGGATATAAAGAGTGCACTCACCTCCTGTGGCTGGGATTGGCACAGTAGTTTATTTGTCATTTAGCACCCCATGCCAACTGCTGTTCCAGCCCTACAGTGATCTCTCTTCCCTTGACTTGGCCTTCCAGCCAAGTCACTGCTTCCATCCACCCCATCCAGAGTAACAACAGGAAGTTCCCCAAAACGTTCTTCTGTCCCACCTTTGGGCAATTCCTCAGCCCATCCTTGAGGCTCAGCCTGCAGCCTCATACTGGGCTCAACAGTCCTTAAGATGGGCTTGTATGCCCCTCCCCGGTAGGACCCTGTATTAAGCTGTTAGGTCTGCTCCTTCAGATGCACTGTCGTTTTCCACTTCCTGTGCTGATGGGCTTGCAGATCTACCTCAGGGATTGATCTCATCTGTGTAGCCATTTTCAGTCATACTTCCGGAGAGAGAAGGCACTTTCTACCTTCTCTCCCTAACTGAGCTTGCTCATTCCTTTTATGGGAACCTGTGATGGTTCTTGGGATACCAAGGACTGTGAATCACCTTGTCACCCTCTGCCTCCAGAGAGAGGTAGTTTTGCTTGTGGCTGGCTGGGTGTTAGCTACCTAACACCACCAGCCCATTAGCTACTCAAGCACTCTCCTTTGGGTTATGCCAGCCCCGTCTTCGCCTTACAGGTTAACAATAGGTGCATCACAGTCTTCAAGTCCCTTTGAGTCATTCCCCTGTGATATTCAGCCCCTGACATGGGTTACTCTCAGAAATCCCAAATCCACTGCACCAAAAGTGCAGTGCAACTCATTTTACTGGTTTTACCTTAAACTTACCACTTCTGTAATCCATACAGTGTTTTGTAAGCACTTATATTAAAACAACAGTAGGCTATAGAAGAAAGAATGGAGCATTAACTAGAACTGAGAGAGTGGTAGAAACAAATGGTTACAATATAAAACAAAATAATAAAACATGACCCTGGGTCTACACTTATCAGTAGTTACCTTTCCTATTTAATAAAGTAGGTTTCCTGCTCCTGCAAAGTTCAGTCTGTTGCAGAGCTGGCTGATTTCAGGAAAGAGGATCCAATTTTTCATGAGAGCACCTCTGCTGTCCAATATGTCTCCTCAGGGAAAAGATGCAGAGGATCTTTCCCTCTCCTCTCTTATACCGAAACAATCTTTGTCTTTATTCATAGGGCACATCTATACTATACATCTATCGATGTATCGGAGATCGATTTATCGTGTCTCATCTAGACGCGATAAATCAATCCCCGAATCGACGCCTGTACTCCACCTCGGCAGGAGGAGTAAGCGGAGTCAACAGGGGAGCCGCGGTGGTTGACTCACCGCCGTGAGGACGGCCAGGTAAGTCGAACTAGGATACTTCAACTTCAGCTACGCGAATAGTGTAGCTGAAGTTGCGTATCTTAGTTCGAACCTTCCCTCCCCCCCGGTGTAGCCCAGGCCATAGACAGGACAAACCTCTGTCTGTTGTAATGTTCCATTTTTACCTCCAAGTGGTGTCAGCTGTTTGCAATTGTGTCTGATGGTTTTCCATTAATAGTCTTGGGGTGGAGCAAAGCTAGACAATTGAGCCTTGCATTACATCTCTGGCTAACCAAGTTGGGGTAGCAACTCCCTCCTGCATGAATGGGTCATCACTGAGACATGTTATCCACTGGTGACTAACTTTTACTCTAAGCATATTTTCAATATAGTTACATTATTCCATAAGTATTAGGAATACATGTGTTAGAAATACATTTCACCGTGATTGAGTCTTGATCAGTTATGAATTTTCTGTAGATACCTCACTTGCTGTTCTTGATGGATAAATACCCTGCAAGACATGTGCTTGGTGTAGTGAGTTTGTCAGGCCTGAGGTGAGAGTTGGTTGTAAAGAGCAAGGGACTCTTTGCCAAGGAGCCTCAGGATCACAGAACCTCCTTCCAACTCTTTCTCCAGCTGTGCGTTATCATTAATTAGGCCAGGCCCACCCTCCTGGTGCAAGCAGGCAGGTTAATTTGCCTCTCAGGCCCATTTTTACCCTTTTTATGAGGTGTGTGGGGTAAACACCCCATCACAAAGGGAAAATAGTTTTTTGCAGGTGCTCCCAACACAGTCCTTATTCTGGCAGCACACAAATCTTCCAGTAGGTAATTATAAGATATGGCTAGAACTGAGGCACTTTTAATCAGTCACATGCTGGCTTCTGAGCCATGTCACACTACAGCTCCAATACTTCCATCCACAGATTTTCTGCCACCTTCTCCACATCACTAGTCTGCTGATTCAAAGCCTAAAACAACTAGAACAATTTTGAGTCACCACTTAATGATATTTTGACTGCATTTTTGTTCATGACAATGGCAGGAAAGGGCAGGTTAAATTAATTAATAACTTTTTTACATGAGTAGTACTATATGGATATTCAGTGGCAAAAACCTACATTAACATGGAGTTAAGTGTTAGAGATGGAAAGAAGAAGCAGGAGGACCCAGAGGCAGATTGAGTAAACGGACTTCTTTATTGCTGTAATTGTTCCACTCGACCCAATTGTCAAGTAAGCCCCGAGTTAATCACATCACACTCTTTTATCTAAGTTAATATGTAAATACCCACATTTACTACAACGCCCCCAAAACCCTTATTTAATAATATGAATGCCCATATAATGAATATTAATAGCTATATACTGAATATAATTATACCCGCCCCTGTTTACTGCATTAAACAGATTATACATTTTTATCTTGAAGATACATTTCTTTGCAGTAATTGTAGTCACAAGTTCCCTTAATCAGCAGTTCACAGGGGAGGGAGGAAGGGGCCATGACTCTGAGCTCGCTTATGTAGCTGGGAGCGGAAGGGAGGGGGGAGATAACACTTCTTCACACAAAGGGTATCCTTCAGACAACCATATTCCTTATGCAGCTACAACGCTTATCTATCCTTAACAAGCAGAAGGGAAGGGGAAAGGATAGCAACTTTATCTATCAAGCGAAGATATAGTGCTTGCCTGTGCCTTATTCCCTATTATCATGATAGTGGTTACCCAGGTCTTTACTTAACCCTTACATACCCCAACATTAAGATTGCTTGGTGGGTACATCTTCTCCTTGCAGGATGCTGAGTTGAGCAAAACTCAAACTTTGGAAAACCAGGAAATGTACAGTTAAGGTTGCCCATGCAACCTTAACTCTGTCCTCTTCCAGCAGTGCCCCAATATGTTTTGTTAATGTGTGTAACTTTACTCTGCCAACCCCACAGTTGTTGAAGTGTACAAATGCCTCCTTCTACAACCCACTCACTCTCACCCATGGAATTCCATCTAACGCTTTTAAAAGACAAAAAGGAAAAAAGAAAAGGTTTCCCATACTACCTTCCCTCTACCCTCTTCGAGCAATGCCTTAATGTGCACATACTCACACTGGCCCTTGGCACTGTAAGATTCAGGAGGTTCCAGATCGTGGCATACACTTACAGACTTAGCCAACTCCCCAGAAAATACTGCATGTGAGCAATTTAAGAACCACTCTTACGGCCTTTTACAATGTTCTCACCCTGACAGTACAATCTACATTTGAGCTGGGCTGTGTGATTCCCAGCTTACATAGATGTACCTGTGCTAGCTCTGCTTGAGCTAGCATGCTAAAAATAGCAATGTAGCTGGGGTAGCATGGGCAGCAGCTCAGACTAACTGCTTGAATAGATAAGCAGGGGGGTCTGCGCAGGTTTGTGCCTGGGCAGCTAGCCGAAGCCACTGCCCATGCTACCTTGGTCACACTGGTATTTTTAGGATGCTAGCACAGGTACGTTGATGCAAGCTGGGAATCACACCTCCCACGTCAAATGTAGATGTACCATTCCTCACAGGATACCATATCAAACTACACTCAATCATCATTAAAGCATTAGAATCCTCTCATATTCCACTGCTGCCAATACCCTTTGCAATAAAAGCCCTATGCCTTGCTACTGACATTGCCTACACAAGGGATCGGCAACCTTTGGCACGCGGCCCGTCAGGGAAATCTGCTGGCGGGCCGGGATGGTTTGTTTACCTGCAGTGTCCGCAGGTTCGGCCGATCGCAGCTCCCACTGGCTGCAGTTCGCCAATTGATTAAGCTCTTACAATAAGCAAGTATTCTAATTTCTGTGATGGCTACCCTACATCTAACTCCGGCAATGTTGTACATTGCTAGACCCACTGACTACAACACGATGAATATGTGCATTGTATATGTACATGCAATATTGGAATTTCCGATTATACACATGTGATTATCATTATCTTTTACATTAAGGCTATTTATTGTTCCCTTTCTGGAAAGATTTGAACTAGTTGCCTCAATTATTGGAAAAATCTATCAAGTAATACAAGAAATGATATCCTAAAGGCCAAAGGGATGGAAGCAACATAGTTCCTTTTGGTGGATTTGCTTCATTCTTTGTCAATAAAGTAAATTTGTTTGACTAACAGAAAGGAGATATCCTTCTGTTGAAATAGGCATTTGGAAAACAGTTTATATTAGAGCTCTTCCGAACAGCGAATGAGCCAAAATGATCCCTCATGTAACATCAAGAGCGTTCCATAAAAAGGTCAAACTCTAAGGGTTTTAAATTTACCCCTTGATGAAATATTGGCAACCACATTATCCCTTCCCACAGAATGAACTGGAATAAAAAATAAACCCAAACCTCCTATTTTACTCATTTCAAAACCCTTAGTGGTATTTTTGTCATCCAAGGAGACTTGATTTTATCTTTCCTTTTAAGTGCTACTGTCTTAATGTCTTGTCAGTACTTGAACATGCTGAACACTGATCTGAATCTGAAATTTTGGAAGACATTTCCAAATGACTTAATCCATTTTGATGCTAGCAACTTTTCTTATACAGACACTTCTTCATTCAGTTACTTAGTTTTGTTTTAATGAGACTTTCCAACTTACTTGTGAAACATTGGTCTTTAAAAAAAAATCTATGGGAGATAGAAGAGGATCAGGGTACTGCTGAAAAAGTGTCAGTTGTGCTTTCCAACACATTAAATCCATTATTATTTATAACACACTAGCACTTGAAGGCTTTAATTAGAATAATAGGCCATTCATTGTGCTAAGCACTGTACAAATATGATCCCTGCCTGCAGAGAGGACAAAAGTCACAAAGATCTGATCCAAATCATCCTACCACATGGCCTCCATCACGGTAGTATCTGAGCACCTCCCAAGTCTTTAGAAATAGAAATAAGAATATACGTTTCTCTTTTTCTGCCTTCTCCAATGGTAGTATAAATAGTGTGTGTGT
>NW_020664393.1:8887013-8960536 GCF_002925995.2 Terrapene triunguis
ACATGCATCCGACGAAGTGGGCATTCACCCACGAAAGCTTATGCTCCAATACATCTGTTAGTCTTAAAGGTGCCACAGGACTCTCTGTTGCTTTTTACAGATCCAGACTAACACGGCTACCCCTCTGATACTTATCATTAAAGTTTCACTTTACTGATTTTGCCATTTCCTTTCTTTCTTTCCATACCTCCATCCAAGCTGTGGATCAGTTGAATGTCTAGTTCTGCTGTTAAAAAAGGGAGCAAATCCTAACTACCAAGATATTTCGGGATGTACACCCCTTCATTTGGCAGCTAGAAATGGGTAAGAAAACTTTTACCTTCTCAAAGCATGCTGATTTTGCTTAGCACAGATTATAGATATACTGTTTTAAGAATGTTTTATAATTTTGGTTTGCATACTGGTTAAATTATATATTTTGCACTTTTGAAAGTACAAGTAAAACCACAGAATGTGTACCATGAACTTGTAGGATATATTTTTTTAATTTTAGAATATTGATCTATCTAAATACAACGAAGCAATAAACATAAATTTCTATGACTAAGCATTTTTGCTAATTATCAGTTTCATAGTTGGAGATATTTTATTTAGCGGCTAATAATAATAAAACTCTTATTGCAATATTGTAATTGTATGTAATACAACACATAACGAACAAGGTAAATACATTAAAGGAGTAAAGCATGGATCTGGAAGACGAAGTTGAAGGGGTTTCACTGTTTGGATTGATATTTAGATATCAAGCAATTAACTGTGTTCCCTGAAGGAACATCTTCTGCAAGACAAAGAAGACTCAGGCCTTGTCTACACTACACAGTTTTGTTGACAAAAGTGAGCTTTTGTTGAGTAAACGGTGTAGGTGTAAACACTGAAATGCTCCTCCCGCCGATGTAACTCCCCTGCTATGCCGACATAAGACAACCACCTCAACAAGAGGCTTAGGGCTTATGCTGACATAGTTAGGGCGATGCATGTCTGTGCTGACACTGCAGTCCTTATGTTGGCTGTTGGCTGTCACTCTTGGCTGCTGGAGGCATGACATTGATAAGAAGCAGGTTTCTGGCTCCTGAGCCCTGCTGCTTCCTGGTCTCCGCTCCAAGCCGGGCTGCCACCTGGGCTCCACACTGGGAACCCTGGAGCACAGTAGCTGACTGGACTCTGAGTGTGGATCATATCTCTCCCCGCCCACCCCCCAAACCCCCCGTCCCCCGCTCCTGACATGTTTGGCCTGGCTCTGTCTCCCACACTGCCCCTCTTCAGTCGGTGGAAGTGCTCCTGGTGAGGAAGTGCACCACTGACAGAAGTAGGATAGTGTGGACATTAGCCACCACAGTAACTAATGCAGTGGCTATAAGTCGACCTAACATAGATCGACTTATCTTATAGTGTAGACATGTCCTACTAATGCCATACATGTAATATTAGGCTAAGAGGGCTTGGCCTAGCTGTGCTCCCTCTTATCTGGTAGTGGATTTCTCTAGCCATCCTGCTGATGGCTGGTTAAGTGTGGGGTTTTTTGGGCATCTTGAGAATAACACCACTTAAGAGCTCTGACTCGCTGCCTCCCATCCGACCCTTTTCTCTGTGTACATGCATGTCTGTTGCTTCTTCACTCTCCACTTTTCTTGTCGTGTGACTGGCAGAAACCCTCTTCAAGGACCTGGGAAAGAATATACTTATAAATTCTCTAGGGCAGCATATGTGAGTGATGTTATGCTAGTGCAGATGATGGGAAATGCAATTAACCATCAGCTGTGTCAAGTAAACAAAATGAAATGAAAAAAACTGAAAAGTATTTTCTTCATTCATCTTAAGTGATGGTTGTAATGGTAATAGTTACAGAATTTTCAGAAGGAAATCTGACTCTTCAAGTTGTCCCTTTAAAGGTAGGTGCAATATTAGCAGTGATTCTAGGACTGGATTATTTTGTTAAAAGAACAGATTATTGCTGTCAGCAATCACACTTGCTTGCACTAAAGCAAAAATTGACATGAAATTAACAAGACATGCCTATCACCCTGACCACTTTGCTCTTTGAAGCCTGGGAACGGGGATGGGCTTCATAGCCCAAGCTCCAGCCTCAGCTGGAACTTGAAAGCACTGTCCCTGCAGCTATTTGTAGTACGAGCCCGAATCTGTTGACCTGAGCTTGGACGCAGGCTGCTGCCTGCTGTGTTGACATACCCAAAGGGACTAAGTGGCTTGCCTAAGGTAACACAGGTAAACTGTGGTGGAGCAGGGAACTTAGCCCAGGTATTCTGAGCATGATGTGCCAGTGGATCATCCTTCCTTCCATATAGAGTAAAAGCTGTTTTATCCGGCACTTCACCAACCGGAAAGCTCTATAAACCGGCATTTCTGATCTTCACTGAAAGTCTGGTTTATAGTCCAGTTGGCACGGGGATGGCAGGGGTTGGGGCGTGGGAGGCAGTGTGGGGCACGGGACAGGGTGTGGAGTGCTGGATTGGGGGCTGCTCACCTCGGTCAGATCCTAGGCGGAGGCGCGGCAGGCAGCTCTGTGCGCTGCATCTGGCCACAGGCACTACCCTCACAGCTCCCATGGGCCGCTGTTCCTGGGTTATGGGAGCTGCGAAGGCAGCGCTCAGCACAGAGCAGCGGCAGTGTGCAGGGGCAGCGCGCAGAGCCACCTGCTGTGCCTCCGCCTAGGAGCAGCCAGGACAGGTCGCCGCTTGCAGGGAGCCACCCGAGGTGAGCACCCCCTGGATCCGTCACCCCGCACCTCTTCCCATGCCCCAAGCCCCCTCCTGCACCCGAACTCCTTCTCAAAGCCTGTGCCCCGCACCACCTCATGCACCCAAACTCCCTCCTTCTTAGTTAACCAGCATTTTTTTGCTTATTGGCACCCCCCATTCTACCAACATGCCGTATAAAACAGCTTTTACTGTATTTTGAAATAATGTGTTAGAACAGGACACTTAAGTATTCTGATATTTGTAACATAGAAACCTGTCTAATCAACCCACCATTCTCCCTCTCCCTTCTATAAGCTAAAACTCTTGGCTGTGTGTGTCTTCTATGGCATTGGTGAGCATTTGCTTTTCTTTAAATATCAGTTAATGGTGTACTGTTATGAAGAAAACTTACATACTGCAGTTGATGCATGTGATGAATTAGTCTGAAAGGGGCATGGGGAAGCTCTTTGTTTTCTGCAGACCCTTTTTCTTTTTTTATGACTGGAATTGCATATGTTCTTTCCTTTACAGACAGAAGAAATGTATGAGCAAGCTCTTAGAATATAGTGCAGATGTCAACATTTGTAATAATGAAGGCCTGACTGCAGTAAGTGCTATCCATTTTAGTTACTGGAGTGCTTCTCTTGAAATTAATAAACCAGTGATATGCTAACTTTACTGAAAATGCTTATAGCTTGTGCCTGCTAACTGTTTGACTAGCTCTGCAATCATTAAAACTGGAAGGGTCCCTGTTAATATATAATTGTAAAGTATTGTGGAACTGTTAATTTAGTGACAAAATTGATCAAAATATTTCTAAAACAGTAAAATCTTTGGTTCAAATAAAACACTTTCAGAAATGCAACTTTATATGCTCAGGGTTAATTTTTTGTTTTTTTCCACCTCCTTCCTCAGTGACCAGGCAACATAACAAATTTTCATTTTTATACAGGTTTTTAACTTTTTTCCATTCCTCTGTGCTGGTATTGTAACAAACTACTTTGACTTGAAATTAAGGCGGGTGAAGTTGTGGAACCACATGATATTATATTTGCAACTGCTAGTTTTGCTGGCCTGAACAATGAATGCGGACTTCTGATATCAAGGCAGAGGGCTCCTCCCTCAAACATTCTTGATTGTCTTAGCTGGCACCAATCCCGCTCTTCTTGTGCACCTCATGAGTGTCAAGAATCTAAATTTAACTCTGTCCTCTGGTTGTAGCTCCTATCAGTAGGATATTCAGGCAGTCTACTGGTTACGTTCCTCAGCAAGTACAGTGTTTGAGGATCCTTTCTTAAACGCATTCTTGTAATATACTCGTGATCAAAGGGAGCTGCTGTAATTTCAGGCACAGATTTAGACTTCTAGATGCATATTTAGGCAGCTAATTCTAGGATCCTATTTTATGAAAATCTTGGCCACAGAGCCTTAGGTTTTGTACACTTGTGTTTATGAAATATATGTACGTATTGACTAATAAGAATATTAGTAATTTGATTTTTTTACTTAGATTCACTGGCTTGCTGTCAATGGGCGAACAGAACTACTTCACGATCTTGTACAGCATGTCAATAACGTAGATGTTGAAGATGCAATGGGACAGACAGCACTACACGTGGCTTGCCAAAATGGTCACAAGACAGTAAGTTCATAAAACTCATTTGAACGGACTGTAATTGTTAAAACCTTGGTAATACTTGTCTCAATTTTTTTTTTTTAATTAAAACTATGGCTAGTCATACACCTTTATAAAGGTTAGAATTATTCACATGACTATCATTTATCTTAATACACCTCTACCCTGATATAATGCTGTCCTCGGGAGCCAAGAAATCTTACTGCGTTATAGGTGAAACCGTGTTACATCGAACTTGCTTTCATCCGCTGGAGTGCGCAGTCCTCCTCTTCTCTTTTCCCCCCCCCCCCCCCCCTCGGAGCACTGCTTTACTGTGTTATATCAGAATTTGTGTTTATATCGGGTCGCGTTATATCGGGGTAGAGGTGTAATTCTTAACTACATGTACTCGTATAGGAATAAGTGGTTTATTCTTGTGTGGGTGATCCTGCAGTCTCCTTTGAGAGTTTAAATAATTTAATGCGCATCCCACAGCTGTTCATACAGTTGATTAATCTATTATTGCATAGTTGATTGTAGATATTGGTGTAGTGTTTCATTTTCTTGAATATTTTTTCATGCATTACTCACTATAATGTGTAGTATTTTGAGCCACGTTTGTCAGAATGACTACATACAGAAAAGCGTATATGGCAGCTTGGTTACTTTTAATCCGATACAGTTAAGTGTTTGTACTCTATCTTGGGGATTGATTTTGCATTAGGATTAAGTATATACATGTAGAATAGTTGTGTGCAGATGTGAACCTTTTTTAAAAAAAAAAAGTTAGTCTGTATCCTCAAAGAACAGGAGTACTTGTGGCACCTTAGAGACTAACAAATTTATTTGAGCATAAGCTTTCGTGGGCTACAGCCCACTTCATCGGATGCATGTAGTGGAAAATGCAGTAGGAAGATAGATATATAGACCCCCCCCCCCCATGAAACAATGGGTGTTACCATACACACTATAAGGAGAGTGATCAGTTAAGGTGAGCTGTTATCAGCAGGAGAGAAAAAGAATGGTCTGTAGTGGTAATGAAAATGGCCCATTTCCAGCAATTGACAAGGAGAAGTGAGGAACTGTAGGGGGGGAAAAATAAGCATGGGGAAATAGTTCCCAGCCCAATTCTCCATTCTACCACAGTCAAAAAGTTACTCTGTGAACCACCAGAAAGGGCTCCTGATGGCAAGCTGTCAAGGGTTACAAGTTTCAAGACATCAGCTAGCAATCAGACTGATAATTATAGACACATTTACCTCATGTGGATGGGCTAGAGTTGAGGTTGTTTAAGTACCTTAGCTCAGCATTTTCATACTTTACAGTGTTTGTTTTGTGTTACCTGTTCATGCTCTCTGTATGTGTGTGTGTGTGTATATATATATCTCCTCAATATATGTTCCATTCTATGCATCCGAAGAAGTGGGCTGTAGCCCACGAAAGCTTATGCTCGAATAAATTTGTTAGTCTCTAAGGTGTCACAAGTACTTCTGTTGTTTTTATTTAGAATTTCCTCTTAATATATTTTTCAAAACTACAATATTTTTTTACCTCAATTTACTGATAAATATTTAACTTCAATATAAGCTTTTTGGGAGGATCTGATTTCACTGGTCTTACAGAATGGCCAAAGTCCTATAAAAGGCATTTTTATTAAAAAGCCAAGTCCTAGAAATAGACTATTGTGAAAGCTTTTCAGGGTGTAACTGTCATAATCCTTTTCCTAATGTTTAGGTATCTTGTTTTTGAGATGTATTACTGGAAATTAAATCTATTCGTATAACTGAAGAGAGATGCATAAAACTAAACAGTTTCAAGCCAAGTGATATTTTTGTTAATTTCTTTCTAGTTTTGACACCACTTTTTTTCCTTTTCCCAAAAGACAGTGCAGTGTTTATTAGACAGTGGTGCAGATATTAACAGGCCAAACGTGTCAGGAGCAACTCCACTCTATTTTGCTTGCAGGTATGCTATGTTTGACTTCCAAATACTGTACAAAATGTAAAATTTTAATTTTTAAATACACAAAACTACACTAATTCAATGCATAGTAAAGAACCCAAATCAGGAAATATGAAAACTAAGAATGTATTTAGTCTAAACTCTGCCTCTTGCTGGAATGCTGTATGGTATAGTATTTGAATATTTTGTCAACAGTTTTAGACCTGCACATGTATATAAGATTACATGTCTGTTAATATTGCAGGCTAAGCACCTTTCTACCAGGGTATACCCTAATAAACTAGTGAGTCATGATTTTAGATTTAAAATAAGGAAGCTGTTAAAATAACCAATATTTAACCAGCTTTACATGCTGGGTCAATATTCTAGGTATACAATATATTCTTGGTATACAATTCTCAAACAACACTGTGGATAAAAAAATCAGACAGTCAAAGGTACTAGTCTTCCAGGAAGGTTATATCCATGGCAAGTTTAAGACTTCATTGTAAGGCTAATTTTGTTCCAATTCTGTTTTTAAAACAGTTGTTTGTTAAAAAAAATATTTGAGGGGATTGCAAATTGAGCATGTGAAAAAGGCAGATTATAATGGAAATGGTTTGGAACCATTGGTGTAATGGATGCTAACCTATATTATGGTCAAACGCGCCTTTATAAATCATGCCCTGTTATAAACTAACTTTGTCATAAAATACACACCCATGTCCTAAAGCAGGGGTGGGCAAACTTTTTGGGCCCAGGGCCACATCTGGGTGGGGAAATTGTATGCTGGGCCGGGGCAGGGGGTTGGAGTGTGGGAGGGGGTGTGGTGTGCAGGAAGGGGCTCAGGGCAAGGGATTGGGACAGAGGAGGGGTGCGAGGTGTATGAGGGGACTCAGGGAAGGGGGTTGGAGTGCAGGAGGGGGCTCAGGGCAGGGGTGCAGGAGGGGTGTGGAGTGCAGGAGGGGGCTCAGGGAAGAGGGTTGGTGTGTGGGGTGCAGCAGGGAGCTCAGGGCAGGGAGTTGGGGTGCAGGAGGGGTGCGGCGTGAACGAGGGGGCTCAGGGAAGGGGGTTGGAGTGCAGGAGGATTGTGGGGTGTGGCAGGGGACTCAGGGCAGGGGATTGGGGTGCACAGGGGTGCAGGGTGTAGCAGGGGCTCAGGGCAGGGAGTTGGGATGCAGGAGGGGTGCATGGTGCAGGCAGGGGGCTTAGGGAAGGAGTTGGGGGGCGGGGTGCAGGAGGGGTTCGGGCTCCGAGGTGGCAGCGGTGCGCACCGGGGCCAGGGCAGGCTCCCTGGGGATGGGGGGGCGAAGGGCTCCGCATGTGCTGCCCTTGCCGTGCCTCCAGGTACCTCCCCTGAAGCTCCCATTGGCCGCGGTTCCCTGTTCCCGGCCAGTGGGAGCTGCGGGGGCGGTGCCTGGAGGCAAGGGCCCAGGGACCGCAGGGACCGCTGAGAGCAGCGCGGGGCCCACGGCACCATGGGGGGCAATCCTGCGGGCCGGATCCGGCCCGCGGGCCATAGTTTGCCCAGCCCTGTCCTAAAGACTTAGTATTGGAGTGAAATTTTGTTTTCTACATTGTTTAATTCAATTTCCAATAGCTTCTTATTTTAATTGGATCCTTTCAGCTATTTGTTGGGACATCTACAATGCTATAATCCTGGTGCTTTGATTACAGGTTAAACCTGTGGTGAAATTATAAATGTAAACAAAGTGAGAAATGGGCTGACCTGGTGACCTGCTAAGAGCTAAATTGTGGGAGACTGGTCTGCTGGAGGTCAGACGTATGCTGGCTCTTGGCAGTTGGGGAGAAGGGAAGGAGAGAATAAATAGCGGCTAGCTAATTGAAGGTCTCCTGGCACTCAATTTAGGGATTGGTATTGATATTGGAAGAAGCAGCTGAGTTGCTCCAGATTAGAGGCATTTAAACCTTTCAGAAAAGAAAGGATCATGTGGTGGGTGCAATGGTGACTTCTAGAAATAAAAAATCCTTGGTTGAGAAACTGCCTGGTTCAGATTAAGTCAAGGGGAGAACCCCAAAATGCTAATTTTATATTCCAGTTGCATTCTAATCAGGGTGGATTTGATTTAAATCAAATTGGTTTAAATCACTGGTCAGGAAGACTCGATGTAATCATGGTTTTCTACTTAAAAGTGCATTCTTGTTGGTTGTTATAACCTTAATACATATTCTTCACAACTCAGAGATAGATGTAGGTTTCATTTTTAGAAGGTACATACTATACATTTTTAAATAGTGATTTATTTTGAAAACTTTTCAGATTAGTTTTACAGCTATATCAGAAAATGAATGACTGTGGTTATTTCATTTACCAAAGGTAACTGAAGCAGATAGTTCACCTCCCAATGACTTCATAAATATCTCCAATTCAACAGGTTAATCATTAATATTTGGAGGATTTTCTTGTCATGCTGTATTAGGAGGAGAACATCACCAGACAGACATTTAAATTGTTTTATTTAACTAAAACAATAACATAAAGTATTCTCGGTTTTTTTTCTTCAACAGCAAACATATAATATTTTAACAAAAGAAGCACATGTCCCTCACTTCTCACATTTATCTCCAGACTTCTTCTTCTTGTCCAGATCTATTCCACCCCCAAAAGTCTTCTATTCATTGAACTTTTTGAAACTTTGCACTTTTAGAGAGAGGTAAGGGATTGACTCTGTGCACACACATTTGCAGAGGGACAATAGAGTTGAGGTCTGTTGTTTGTTTTGTTTGTTAATAAGCAAACATTTTTCCTGTTAACAAGCATGTTACCTCTGGAGACCCAAATCCACAGTTTGAGAACAGCAAAACTAAGCATCTCTGATAGTGCTCAGTCTAGAAGATACCGACTCCCATTGGGTAGATAGAAAGATTAACCTAAATAATCTATACAGACGCCTGTGGAATCCCTAATCAATAAAAAAAAATCAGCTTTAAAAAAAAAATCATTGATTTTTGTCCACCCTGATTCTAATATTGTGTATATCCCCAATAAGACTGCTAAATATTTTCTATTTTTAAGGGCATACAGGGGTTAAGACTTACATGAATTTCATTCTGAAAATAATTATACACTTAAAGCCACATTACTTGGGCTTTGTAGGAGATGTTTAAGGGCTGAACAGATCTAGGATTAGGGCATTGGAATGCAGCATAGAGCCTCTGTCTGGAATAGTAATGGAAGCTCTCATGCAGGGTTTTAGGCCAATTGGTTTTGAGTAGTAGTCAACCTAGTAATCCTCTCGTGTGCAACTGCTTCATTTGCAGAGGGTAAAGATTGTCCTTGATTGCTGTAGAAGCCTTTGTGCCAGGTCTTCCTGGAGGGCTGAATTTCACCCATTCTGAATTAAAAACTACTGTAATTGATGGTATATGCCTAAAAATCGAGCATTTGTAAAGGCTAACACCAGTTTATAACAGGCTATTATAGTATTCTGGTGACTATAGAAGCACTCATATCTAATCTTTCCTTTCTCCTTTAAAATTTAATTGGAAAATTAATTTTCTTAAGTGCAGCCATATGGAATGTGTGGCATAATTACCGCTTTTTGGTCTTTAATGGGTCACCACCGGCTGCAACAATAAAGTAGCTGATTATATGTTACATAAAGTAGTTATACTGTTTCCTTGACCCAGAGCTTTGACAATGAGATGTATTAGACTTTGAAATAGTCTCCCAAGGGAAGTAGTAAAGCCCATCACTCTGAATACTTTTATCTAGATTAGTCAAAGCACTAAAAACTTATTGTAAAAAAACCACACATGCACCACATTATTGCACTGTCAGGATGATGTACTAGGTGACAGAATAGGTCTGTTTTGTATTTCAAACTCCACTTATGCAAATACAGTATTTAACATTGCTGTATTTGACAAGAGTTTTTTTTAATAACAGATAACTTCTGTTTTCTTACCCTTACAGTCTATTGTAAGAACATGGTTAGTTAGAGACAAATTTATATAAGTGATTCTTTTATTTAAAATGTATTGGATGAAAGCTTACTAGGCATCTGGAAACAATCATATCTCATCTTCTCTAAGTACACTTTTCCAATGTAAAAGTAGCATTAAAAATGCTTATATTTTCCCTTGTGCTCTGTATTAAACTCAGGAACCATCAAATGGGCATAGAGTCTATTTCTGGTCAGAGTGTTCCTGCATGAATATGCAAAAAATTCCAACTCAGGCCAGTGCTTGTAATATACCTTTGCAGTAGGCTGGAGAACAGCCACTTAACAGTGTGTCAGAGGGACCAGAAGAGGGGTCATCTTCCATGCTGTGCTTCTACTTATGGATTTCTGTAATGTAACTTTATGCATTTGGTCCCTAGTTTGTATTGATTTGGGAATCAAAGTTTGTGAGGAACACCTATTGCACTGTTAGCTATTTAATGTAGACATAAGTACTACTCATGGGCTAAGTACTTTTTGGTAAACCTTCTCCTGTGTTTCATGTAGCCATGGTCAAAGAGACACCGCACAAATCCTTTTGATGAGAGGAGCCAAATACTTACCAGACAAAAATGGAGTTACACCACTGGATCTCTGTGTGCAGGTATAAATTTGCTTTACATTAACCAGTGTTTTGTGTAAAATTGATATGAAATGACTTTTTTTTCCCTCCTTTGTTTCTGCTATCTGAAAACAATGACTTCATCCCTAGAGGTCAGAGACCTCTTTTGAGGAGTTTCAGGGAAGCAGCTTCACCTGACTCTTTTGGTTTGACTTCTTGGATTAGTTCAGAATAGCAAAACATATGCAGTTTTTTGTCTATTAATTCCATTAGAAAATGTTTTATTCTTCTTCTCCTGAGTAATTAGGAAGAATGTATATTCTTGCTACTCTCCAGATCAACCAAGATTACCTTCTTATTAGGGTAGGCATATAGAAGATTGATGTTTCTGTCACAAAATAGCTGCTCACAAGATTAGGGTCTTAAAAGAAGTAAACAGACAGCCATTCACTTAGTCTCTTCTTAAAGGCCACATTTATTCAGACCATAATTACATCATCTTGGGGTAACAAATTCTTTTTTAGGTGTTCATGTGCAAACTGCTAAAACAGCTAAGAGCCGAAGGCCTGTATGTAAGAGTAACTTATTACTTCAGATGTTAACTTTTCAAGGAGCTCAAGAAGATCTTGCTGCTGAGCCTTCAGTTTTTCAAAGGTATTGCGATCTCTACATCCAGGCCTCTATTTTAAAAAGGATGAGGATGTTATGACTTCCTGTTCCTATACATTTTCAGCTGCCATGCAAAACAAAATCTAGTTTTGTCAGAAGTCTACGAGGTTTTATAGAATGTAAGTAGATTAGTGAGTATCTTGTAACTCCAGTGACCTGTTTCTTTTTGTTTGGCAAGACAAAGGGTCAAGATTCAGGATATTAAATACACTATTTCCAAGTCATCTTTAAAAGTTAGGAAAGGTCTCTTAGGCAGCAATTCTGCTATTCATGCTTCTGGAATCTTTTAAAAAAGGATGATTCTGAAAGATTTATTTAATAGATTAATCTGTAAAATGTCTTGCTCAATTCACAACACTTTTAGCATCACCTTTGTATCTAATAAGTTTAAGGGTTTTAATTACTATCACTTTGGGCACAGTTCCCTCAGCTCCAGTACACTGCTTTCCCTCAGTCTACATCTTTGCTAGCATTTCTTTTGGTCCTACAAAAATCTTAGGGAGTAACATACCTTTAATATAATTCCAAATCAGGTTTAACCTGTAAAGTGTCTTTTAGTTTATCAATCATGAGATCAAACTGGAAGAACTCATGTAACACCATTTAGCATATGCAAGATTCTCTGTAAGTGGAAAATGTTGACATTAATTAGAAAAATTAAACAAATAGCTGGTTTGTTTGCAGCACAGTAGGTGGAATCTACACAGTGTAAGTTAGGAAATGGGTAAATGATACATTGATATCCTAGAGATAGGAAAGAGTATTAAGGATGTTGCTGCCTCTAGGACAGTACTAAATAGAACATCTAGAGGCTTTAAGATGCTTTATAAGAACGGCCATGGCCCATCTAGTCTGGTATCCTGTCTTATGACAGTGGCAAAGGCCAGACACTTCAGAGGGAAATGAACAGAGCAATTATTGAATGATCCGTCCCCTGTCATCCAGTCCCAGCATCTGGCCGTCAGAGGCTTCAGGACACCCAGAGTCTGGGTTGCATCCCTGACCATTTTGGCTAATAGCCACCTATCCTCCATGAACTTATCCAATTCTTTTTTTAACTCGCTTATACTTTATATCCTTTTAAATACCACACTAGGCCATCCTTAGCATGTGCCTTTCCTATATAGTTATCAAAACTGTATTTCCTAACCACTACTGATTTATATTGCTCACTCCTAATAGTTCTGCATTGGTAGCTCAACTCATTTGTGATGAGAAGGGAGTGCTTACTGCTCTTTTTGGTGCATTTAATTTTGAATATATCATTCTTCTTGCTCTCTTCCCCTTGCCCCCGCCCCCAGTCTGAGAAACCAGATTGCAGAACTAAGACTTGTTTTAGACTCTTATAATAGTCAGCCAGCTAATCTCTGCTGGGATTGTGTTCTGTGCTGAGTGAGCAGTGAAAGGAATGCAAACTGGGGATTCCTCTAATATGTATAGCTTCTTATTTTGCATATTTTCTTCATCAGCCAGCATATTCTGGCATGACTCTAGTTTGATACCTGAAGTACTGTCCTCCGTGGACTGACAGGAACTTGGGGTGTGTTTGTGCAAGTGCTCAGTTCTGGGGGGATTACACTTGGCTGACTTCTAAAGTGTCATTTACTGGTGCTTAAAGGAGTCCTGTCTAGTGAGCTTTGTCTGTAAAGATGTTTGTGACACAGGACCTTGAAGACGGTGCTGGTGTGAAACTGTTGAGGAAACTGAGGGTTATGGAGACCTATATTAATATTATAATACTTTTAAATATAATCGAAGCATAAGTGCTGTTGACTGGTAGGGAAATCCAAAAAGTCATCTAGGGTAGATTTCCTGAAACAAAATTAGAGATGTGATACAATTCAGAACTCCAGATTTTGGGAAGTTCATTTCTAAACCTGGTGTCTTGGGCACATATCTAGTCATAATACTTTGATTTTTTTGTCTTGTTCATTTTCATTTAAAAAGTTATACATTGTTTATGGGATTATCCTATTGCCAGGATCTAGAAGATAAAAAAAATAGTGTCCAAAGAGCTTGTGGATTGGGAGCCTTTAGCTAAGGCATCTTAACCTGGTTTTGGGGAATTAGTTTTCTGGGTGCAACAAGCTAGATACTCACCAAATGTGAAAGCAGGAGCTAATTCCATTATGATTTTTGTATAAATCTATTGTTTTCAGCATTCTTCTTAATTATCAGTTAAAATGGCTGCTGGAATGTAAAGTTATTGTAGTTTCTCAAGGATTAAATTGATTACTTTGAGAAGAGAAACTGAGATTACTAATGATTGACACATGAATGTTCATTTATCTGTATTAACAAAGAATCCACTCAATACCTCAAGTCCACTTTTTATTTAACTTTCAGATCTTTACTTTGAGATTAGGACTTTAAGAGTCTTTTGCATTTGATCTTTAGTATCGGTCCCTGAGGATGGATTGCCTGGCTGTAAGTGTAAATATAGCACTTGTTTTTAAAATTGTTTTATAATAGTTGCTTTAAAAATGCTGTCTTACAGGGTGGGTATGGAGAAACTTGTGAAATTTTAATACAACATCATCCTAGACTCTTCCAGGCAATTATTCAAATGACACAGAATGAAGAGCTACGGGAAAACATGGTAATACATATTTTCTATGCTGTGTCTACGCGTGTGTCTGTGTCTGTTTGTGTCTCTCTCTCTCCAAGTCCCCTAAGGCCTTGCTCCCTCTGTCTACTTCTGTATCTTTCCCTACAATTTAAACATCTCAAACTTGATGTTTAAACCCAAATTCAGTGAAGTTGAATCCCACATTGTCACATTACAATGTGTCCTTAAACCTGAAATTTTTGTTTGTTTGTTTTACATGCAGCACCTCAATGACAACTGGAGACTTCCAGCAGTTCTGGGGCAGAACCCATTAAACATGGAGAACTGGGGAGGGGGGCGTATGTATGTATATATTGTACAGAACTTCATGTTCTGATAAAGATGTACTGATTTAACATGAAAATGTACAATGAGGTAGTCCAGTGATTGTTAATATGTACTAATTTCTACCATGGAGTGCTGGCCTGAAATTCAGTTTAGGTTACAGGTAAATGAGTTTGGATTCTATCTAGAGCCCTGTTAATGTGCTGTCTGGTCTGGACAGAATAAGAACTGGAAGAGTAGCCTTTTGTAGGGTCTTATGGTACAGCACTATAAATGCACATAGTACTTCAGAATGAGGCATATTCTCCTTAAATAATAGCTTCTGCAGATACACTCTAAAATGAGTATGTGACATATGCCCTGAATCATTTGGAAGATAACGATTATTCACGTCCCTCCCTGCCAGATTCTTCTCTAATCTGTACCCACAGTTGATGGGTCTTGAAATAATTTCCAGCCCATTTCCTTCTCAATAGTTCTCTACCTTATTCCCTTTACTAGTATAAACAGGGTCAGCCTTAGGGACAATGGCATCATGGGCAAACTCGTATTTTGGTGCCCTGCGGGCTCCCCACTCTCCCATCAGCTCTGGCCCCCACAGGCTCCCTGGGCTCCCCACCCCCCTCATCTCCGTGCCCCGCTGCTTCCCCGCAGTGCTTAATTTGTATTGAAAGAGGTGCCAGAGGTCAGCCCCAGCACCAATTAAGCACTGACTGGACAACCTGATGGTGGCTGCTGGTCAGGTGCCCAGCTCTGAAGGCAAAGCCACTGCCAGCAGCAGTGCAGAAGTAAGGGTGGCATGGTATATGGTGTATTGCCACCCTTACTTCTGCGCTGTTGCTGTGGCTCTAGTGCCTGGTGCTCAGCCTGCAGCTCAAAGTGAGCTTTGTGCTGTCACATGGGGGCTGTATCTTACCAAAGCCCACAGCCCTTCTGCAACCCTCTGGCCACTCCTGGCTCACCAGGGGCACCATTTCAGATTTTGTGGGATGGAGGGCAACTTCAAACGTGATTCCAGGGGCTACTTAGACATCTGAAAACTCTAGGTTTTTTTGCAGTTAATAACTTAGGAATTAGCTGACAGGAGCACGGTATCTAATTGCTATATAAAGAGAGAAAAATATATACAGACTCAAACTAAAGCCACATTTTAAGTTTATATGTAAATTTAGAACAATGAGGGGATAATGCAACAAGATATTCCCAATCCCAAGCCTTGAGGAATCCATTCTGGAGCTTTAATACAGATATCAGAAACACAAGTTTGATATTTTGGACGTTATCTTTAGTAGAGAGAAATAAAATCTGCTTACTTTCTCTAACACACTCTGTGTTACTGCCATTATCTACTGTATTTTAGTCAATTGTTTTTCACTCCATTAAAAATGTATTTATTTAATTTTAACATATGTGATTAAGGATTCTTCTCTTTTAGTAAGAATGGGAATTCTCCTAATTTATTTTGGAATTTGTTCACCGATGACAATCATGTACGTGACTCACTAACCTTTGACTCCATCATTGCTATGAGTATCATACTTTGAACTGCATTTATTTTCATACAAATTTTAAGTTATTTTACCGATATAACGAAAAATAAGTGACCTTCCTTTGCACAGTGTCTAAAGTTGTGTTTAGCTAACTTTTTTTAAACTGGCTCTGCTAAAGTGAATACAAACTAAATTTACATTCTAGAAGGATACCGTTATTTGGTCGTACCACTTTAAATAATGAATTACAAAGCACAATATTGTAACAAAAGTAGTAATGATAAATTACTCCAGCCAGGCGTTTTAGAACTCACTACTTTTAAGCATAAGAGAGAAATAAAATTATGAAATGCGCAGACCAGTAAAAAAACTAAAATAACAGTACTGTAATCCTTAATGAGTTTTGAAAGAATAAAATTACAGAGAATATATGTGCATTGCGCATTTCAACAGGGAAGTACCAAGAAGTAACAACAATAATACCAGTATGTGTTGGGGGGAGAGTGTGTGTGTATGAGAGAGAGGGAGAGAGAGACTGAGACAGTGCGCTATCTCTTTAAGCACAGCACTCACTAGTCTGAAGTCCAGCAGCTCCCACTCATGACTAGGGCCCTACCAAATTCACAGTTCACTTTGGTCAATTTCACGGCCACAGGGGGCGGAAGCCTGGAGCTTAGGCAGGAGCTGTCGGAGGTGAAAGCCCCGAGTCCTGGCTGGAGCAGTGAGGAGTGGCAGCCCCCAGCCAAGGGCTCCGAACCCAGGTGGGAGCCAAGGAGGTGGGGGGGTCGGCAGCCCTGAGCCTGGCAGGAGTTGCGGGGGCTGGAGCTGTGGGGGTGGCAGCCCCCAACCCAGGTCCCTGAGCCTGGGCAAGAGCTGCGGGGGGTGAAAGCCCCGAGTCCCGGCTGGAGCCTGTCTGCCTCCAGCCCCAGCAGGAGCCGCTGTGGGGGGCAGGGGTGGCAGCCCTGAGTCTGGGAAGACCAGCCCGGGTGCCCTGAGCTTGGGCAAGAGCTGCAGTGGGAGGCAGCTCCCAGCCCAGCTCTGGGGCTGCTTCAGTGCAGAAGTGAGGGTGCTGTGGAGGTGCATCTGATCTCCCTCTGATAACAGCTGTGAAGGGGAAGGACAAGTCCTGTCCCTCCCCAGCCCAGCTGATTTCAGGGAGATCAGATTTCACTGGGAAGGGCTTATTTCACAGTCCCTGACAAGTTTTTCAGGTTGTGAAATTGGTAGGGCCCTACTTATGACCCAGAGGCAGCAGCACAGACTCCTGCCCCCCACTCCAGCTCAATGGAAACTGCATACACGGGTGGGGAGATGGGGATGCCCCAAAATCAGCCCCCCAGCTGTGCTCTGCACAGCAGACAGGATGGTCTCAGGAGCAGCTTGGCCGGGGCAGCTCCAAGCTGAGGTGGAGACAGGAAAAGCGGGCGGCTGCAGATGGCCACGGAGCAGCAGGGGGAGGATACCCTGCTCTGAAAGTGCCCCCCTCAGCAAGGCGCCAGGGTCAGTCACCCAGCCCCCCCGCACCTCCTCCCAAAGTCGGGTCCTGAGAATAAAGTAGTTGTGATGGAGTATACAAACCCCATATTGGCCAGGAAGGGGTTAATAAGCTGCAGTGACCCCAGTCAGCCTGGGTGTCAGGCCGGAAGGAGGAGTTGGAAGGAAGAAGCACTGCTCAGCTGGATGCTGACCTGGAATGAGAGTAGACTGGCAGCTACCACATCATGCAAGAAACCTGGGTAGAGCTGGAAACTGACTAGAGACTGTAATGTGCCAGAGACTCCCTGCGGGAGGGTAGGTCTGACACAGACTGTTCATTTGAATGGTTACCAGAAATCCCCTGGTGTGCATGAAGGCAAGAAGCTGCAGCTGGGGTCTGTATGAAAAGAAGAGGGCTGAAAGCTGAGCTCAGCAGGGCTGAAGATTCTTTTGGGTTATGTTTGAGGAAAAGGTGTTTTTTTGGGGGGCGGGGGGGGGCAGGGGAATGGATGCAAGAATATGCATGAAGAGAAAGGAATAGGAAAAGTAACAAGGGATGACAGCAGGCATAAAAGGATATAGTGAAGAGCACAGAGAGAAGATTTTTGTGACTGGGAAAACTTTCAAGGTCCTGGACAGTGAAGGGTGCAGATGAGGGGTGAAAGGAGGAACTGAAGGTAGAGAAGAGACTTTGGATGTTGGCAAGATAAGTCTGCTTGGGAGAAGTAAAGTTGTTTAGCAAGGAAGAGGAGAGAATGAATTTAAAGAGCTGGTGGTTAGCACAATTTGGACTTTGGAGCTCATCACTATTTGAATAAGAATGGAGTTAGTGAAAGGTTGAGATTCAAAATTTGGGATCAGCCAGGCTATCGGTATAATATTATAGGGCAGCAAAGGAACAAATCAAGAAACTTAGTCATATTGGCAGAGTGATGAAGCTTGTGCTGGACTTGAATTTGCATTCTTACAAAAAAAAATGGCACTTTGCTTAATGATGAATTTTATTAGTACTTTCAGAGCATTTATTCATGCTATATTCTTAAGTCCTATAATACAAAAACTAACTTCTAAAATATACATTTTTGAATAGATTTTCAGTTTAAAAGATCTTATTGAGTATTAGTTGCTAATTATGAAATGGTTGGGCACATACATATTACTGTTTCTATGGGTTCCTGCCTCACCTAGCTATGTTATGTTTTGGATTAATCTGTAATAGAACACTTAGTAATATCACATGTTATCTACTTTATTTTATATCCAGTTGCGGCAAGTTCTAGAACACTTGTCCCAGCAGAGTGAAAGCCAGTACCTTAAGATCCTAACAAGCCTTGCTGAAGTTGCTACAACAAATGGTCACAAACTACTGAGGTAAGTGTCAAAATATGTAAGTAGGTCAGTAATGAAAAATATGTTTAAAGACACTTGTTATATTAAGAACAGAATATTTATTTTCACTTGATTTCTCGCCCGACTGGCATGAAGACAAATATCAGTCATATTTGGTAGAAATATTTGAAGAAAGGCCAAGCTAGTGGGGCTTTCATATTGCATTTTAAAAGAATCTCTTTAAAAGAAACAGTCCAGTTTTTTTTAGTGGCGATCAGGTAGGTGGTATGATTTTTGGGGCTCTGTAGTGCCAGATCTAGGCTCTAGTGGAGTTTTCTGCCACCTCTTTTCACTTGAAAGGGCAGATTAGGGTCAGGTAGTAAGCTGCAAAGCATGGGGCCCATAGTCCTTTTTTGAGATTTTAGGTAAGTACATCTTAAGGATGGGTTTATTATGGGCTAATGCATTTTGTTTGGTTGTCAAGATCATCCAAATTCAACTGTTGAACAGATTCTGTAAGCTGTCTGCCAAGCTGTGAAATCCATATACCACCTCCTGGCTCTTTCCTGCTGCCTATTTCCTAGTCATCTCTTTGTACCTTTTTAATCTTAGCTTGTATACCTGTGTTGATAATACTCAATCATGTGTCTTAAGAATCCTTAATGACTGTGTGATGGGTTAGACCCCCTTTGGGATGCCATCTGATGTATTAAGGTTTCATGAAGACCCTCCTCCTGCTCCACTCCCTGTTTTGCTGAATTAGGCTCTCCGGCCTCTTGCAGCGCGCGCACACACAGGATTGGAAAAAGGAACTATAGTGCCCATATTTAAAAAAGAGAACCCGGGGAACTACAGACCAGTCAGCCTCACTTCAGTCCCTGGCAAAATCATGGAGCAGGTCCTCAGGGAATCCATTTTGAAGCACTTGGAAGAGAGGAAGGTGATCAGGAACAGTCAGCATGGATTCACCAAGGGCAAGTCATGCCTGGCCAACCTGATTGTCTTCTATGATGAGATAACTGGCTCTGTGGATATGGGGAAAGCAGTGGATGTGATATATCTTGACTTTAGCAAATTTTTGATACGGTCTCCCAGAATATTCTTGCCAGCAAGTTAAGTAAGTATGGATTGGATGAATGGACTATAAGGTGGATAGAAAGCTGGCTAGATTGTCGGGCTCAACGGGTAGTGATCAATGGCTTGATGTCTAGTTGGCAGCCGGTATCAAGTGGAGTGCCCCAGGGGTTGGTCCTGGGGCCAGTTTTGTTCAGCAGCTTCATTAATGATCTGGATGATGGGATTAATTGCACCTTCTGCAAGTTTGCAGATGACACTAAGATGGCAGGAGAGGTAGATACGATGGTGAGTAGGGATAGGGTCCAGAGGGACCTAGGCAAATTGGAGGATTGGGCCAAAAGAAATCTGATGAGGTTCAACAAGGACAAGTGCAAAGTTCTGCACTTAGGAAGGAAGAATCCCATGCACGGCTACAGGCTGGGGACTGACTGGCTAAGCAGCAGTTCTGCAGAAAAGGACCTGGGGATTACAGTGGACTAGAAGCTGGATATGAGTCAGCAGTGTGCCCTTGTTGCCAAGAAGGCCAATGGCATATTGGGCTATATTAGTAGGAGCATTGCCAGCAGATTGAGGGAAGTGATTATTACCCTGTATTCGGCACTGGTGAGGCCACACCTGGAGTGCATCCAGTTTTGGTCCCCCCACTACAGAACGGATGTGGACAAATTGGAGAGAGTCCAGAGGAGGGCAACGAAAATGATTAGGGGGCTGGGGCACATGACTTACAAGGAGAGGCTGAGGAAACTGAGGTTATTTATTCTGCAGAAGAGAAGAGTGAGGGGGGATTTGATAGCACCCTTCAATTACCTGAAGGGGGGTTCCAAAGAGGATGGAGCTAGGCTGTTCTCAGTGGTGGCAGATGACAGAACAAGAAGCAATGGTCTCAAGTTGCAGTGGGGGACGTCTAAGTTCGATATTCAGAAACACTATTTCTCTAGGAGGGTGGTGAAGCACTGGAATGAGTTACCTAGGGAGGTGGTGGAATCTCCATCCTTAGAGGTTTTTAAGGCCCGGCTTGACAAAGCCTTGGCTGGGATGATTTAGTTGGTGTTGGTCCTGCTTTGAGCTGGGGATTGGACTAGATGACCTCCTGAGGTCTCTTCCAACCCTAATATTCTATGATTCTATCCTCACATACAAGGTACTCCTGTCTCCCATGCTTCATGTTGAATTCTCTTCTCACATCTAGCCTCCCTGCAAATCCGGCTTCTGCTGTTTGACAGCATTGTCTTAAGCATTACTCTGAAGCATCTGAACCATGTTGTTGTTGCAGGCTGGATCCTGGTCTACATGGGCATCACGTCTGATCCTGTATGGCTATGTATGCCACTGCCTCAACTTCATGTCTGTTGCCATCCTCATCCATTCCCTCACTTCCTCTCACTTTAATAACACCTGTATAAGTATCTTATGTCCCCATTCTTCAGACTAATGTGCAGAAAGTGGATGTCAGCATTTTTGCATACAAGTGTACTCACTTCTCTAGTGTCAAATTATTACGCTGGCTCTCTGTATGTTAGAGAAGTCCATTCAAAGAAGATTTTTTGTCTTTGTAAGCCTACTAAAATGTCCTGGTAGGATCTTGCCCCTGGATATGTCTGCTGACACCCAGAAGAAGCTGGTTCTTTCTTTGAATTTGCTCTAAGGAGCACTTCTGAGAAGCAGCTCCTGCCATTGACAATATCTTTTCTGCACCTTTCTCCACCTCAGTCCATTCTTCCTCTGTTGTTCTACATCTTTCATTGCTGTACGCAATATATAGTGTGTCGTGGGATATAGGTTTTACCTCAGACCTTGTATTCTACTTGCTAACTCTGTCTTGTACTCAAGTATCAGAGGGGTAGCCGTGTTAGTCTGGATTTGTAAAAAGCGACAGAGTCCTGTGGCACCTTATAGACTAACAGACGTTTTGGAGCATAAGCTTTCATGGGTGAATACTCACTTCGTCAGATGCATGAAGTGCATGCCACTACATGCATCTGACGAAGTGAGTATTCACCCATGAAAGCTTATGCTCCAAAACGTCTGTTAGTCTATAAGGTGCCACAGGACTCTTTGTCTGTCTTGCACTGACCTTCTTTGTTATTTCACACAATCTCGTTGTCAGCATAAAATACCTCTTACTTTCTACAGGAAAGTTTACCAGATTTAATTGCTTTCAGTAGTAATGGATTGGCACAGACTCTCTTGTCCCTTGCTAGAGAAGTGAATGAAACTTTCTCTAAAAGGGCTAACTTAAATAAGATAACTCCAGAGTGGAATTGCCTCATTAAAACCTTCTTGAAAGCTTTCTGGAAAAGGAGTGATTTAGAGAGAGGGTGTTAATTGGATAGATTCTCTGCATCAAGGAAAGGAAAGGACTTGTTCGGGCAATGCTCATGAACTGTTTGAGGGAAGTTGGCAGCTTGCCCTTTCAATCAACAGGGGATCAAATAGGTCCCCTTTCACTCCCAACAAAATTTGTTTTACCAGCGTTGTTGAGTATGGATCCAAATTGTAGGTCAGAGCTTCCTACTATGTCTAGAACTTCAGATTCTTCCACAGACTCATTTGTTGCCTTCTCCTTTTGACATGGATCTACTTCACTAGATAAACATTAAAGGTATATTTAAAAAATATATTTGTTCATCTCTACTTAAACAACATTAAAGTGCATTGGTTTAATGCCATTTTAATTTTATGTATTGCATACAAAGATGAACTCACTTTTTTTTGTTCTTGTTTTAAAAGACCTGTAGACATTTGAGTTGAACACCAGATTAATAGCATACATTGTTGCAATGCATTTTTTTAGGTTTCTAAATTCATGGAGTCCCAACAAATGTACCACCGTGTAAGATGGTGGTATCACAAACAGCACAGAATCCTGCTGAAACATGAAAGCAACCTATAGGAGTCAGCTAATAGAAATGGAGTAGCATTTTTGGATATGCAATGTGGAGTAGTTTCAAAAATATTCTTAATATTTTATACCTCAAAGGGTATAATTAAAAAAACTTGGCAAAATACTGTCAGATTTTCAAAAAAAACTCTTTGTTGATTATTCCCCCTTCCTACATTTCAGGTCATCTCTATGCTTCAGCAAGGTTTTTTAGTGGTTATTTTATTACCAGCATTGTGCAGGTGAAGAAATAGTACTTGAGAGATCCTGTGTTTAGTTCTCTGCCACAAGCTTCAAGTGATTTGCCCAAGGTCACACTTGAATCTCTGTGCCTCAGTTCCCCATATGTAAAATGGGGATAATACTTCTCCACCTCACAGAAATGTTGCAAATAAATTGAGGTAGTCAGGTATTAGTGTTGGGGGTCATGAGTACCTAGACCGTGTGTGCTGATGCTTGTATAGTTAACCTTCTTTGTAACTAAGGGAGGCTAGTTTTGCAGGTGAAGCAATGCAAGTAGTATCTCTTTTTAATACTCAGCATGTCTAGTATAGCTTTTCTGCAACATATATAGCAGATGTGGTGGGATACTTTTGGCAGAGGAGGACTGGATGGAATGCAATCCAGGATTCATTAATACTAGTTTAGGGAAAATGTTAGCTTATTTCTTCTTTTGTGCTGGTCATATACTTATGAAGCATTCTAAGCCTGGGAAGCAAAATATTGGAACCAAATTCTAATGTGGAAAGAATTGCCACTAGGCCATTGGGCTGATACACGTGGATGGATTAAGTTTTTCTCAGATATTTAAATTAAAATGTCTGTATTCAGAAACTTTGGTGGTGGCTAGATAAGAATCTCCCAAATGATAAATGTATGGCTATGACCAAGGCAATTTTCTTTTTCTTTTTTCCTTTTTTTAAATTTAACTGGGGAAAATGCAGCCTTTTCTATCATGTTGTAATACTATTTTTTGTTAATCCTGGTTTACAAAAAGCTCCCTGGTCAAAGATCAAATAACAGCAGGAAAGATGTGAACTCTACATATCACTTTTCCAAAAAGGTGTTATTTTAAATCCTCAAATATTTTAGTAGTAACTTTTATTTAAAAAAGGCAGTCTTTAAAAATGCAGTTTTCCCCCTTCTTTGTTTCCTTTTTTGGAGGATGAACTCTTTGACCCCATCAAAATCAGAACAGGTGCTGTCTTTCTTTGTCTAGTACAGTGCTTCTTCATATGCTGTTGGCACTCTAATGTTGCTTGAACCAGTTTTACATGTGGTTTGGTCTGGTTTAGGTTATCTTTGTTTAAAAATGGTTATGCTACCTTCTGTGACGGACAGGCAAACCATGTTTTAAGAAATATTGAAAACTGGCTCATATGACATTGTAATACCCAGTGCTTATATACTATGTATAGGCTATTGCAGCAAATCTAGGCTGCTTCCTCACTGACAAATCTTCTTTAAGGAATATTATAATACTGTTGAGGCATTATTGTGGTATGGTGTTATTTGGTATGCTGCATAGATTGGAACAACTTATGCTATAACATTAACATTCGCTAGTTCAGTAACCTAATCAGGGCACTGTAACAACACCCTTCAAGATAGTAGGCGAGCAGGTATATGGATTCTTATAACCATGTCACCACACACATCTCAAAAACCAGAGGGTATAATTTATTGCAGGGGTTTTCAACCTTTCCTTTCTGAGCCCCCCCCAACATGCCAAATAAATTCCATGGCCCACTTGTGCCACAACTGTTTCACTGCATATAAAAGCCAGGGCCAGTGTTGGGTAGCAAGCAGGGCTATTGCTTGGGCCACCACGCCACAGGGGGTCCCATTGCTCAGGCCTGGTTGGCAGGGCTTGGGGCCCCTGGGCTTCAGCCCCATGTGGTGGGGCTTCGGCTTTCTGCCCTGGGCCCTAGCAAATGTAATGTCGGCCCTGCTTGTCGGACTCCCTGAAACCTGCTTGTGGACCCCCAGGGGGCCCCAGACCCTTGGTTGAGAACCACTGATTTATGTATTTAAAGTCAGAGTTGACACTCAACAATTGTATTTGAATATGCTAGATACTAAATTTAACTCCTTGAAATTGTTTAAAACTGTGTTATGGTGTCTTCAGATTTTTCATAGAGGACAAGCATCCTTTTTACCAGGCTTGAAAAATTCTTGAAGCTTGGTTGTAAAGCTTGTTAACAGAAAGCAATGTGAACATGGTTGAGTCTGTGGTGTTTATTGAATACACTGATATCTAGATTATATATTAATAATTACACTGATGGTGCAAGGATACTGGTCTACAGTTGAAGTTCTGTCCAATCTAGTCACACAGGTATTAAACTTTTTTATTTATTTAGTAAGTGTGACTTTTTTGAATATTATTACATATATTACATTATTACAATATTACTTGGGGCAAAATACTAGCTAGCATGCTGTTCATCACTTAACTTTTTTTTAGTGGAAGCAGTGTGATTTCTATCATCCTGGTCCAATAGCTGATCGAGGCAGATTGGTCTAATTTAATATATTCAGCGCAGTATTTTGCTAATACTGGACTTTAGCACAGTCTCTTTGGCTGGCACAGTTCTAGCAGTAGGCTGAAAGATAATTTCACTTGGAGAAAACATTTTTCTTTTGAGTCAGCTTGGTTTATGATTAGTGGTGTGCTAAGACCTTACTGTTGTAGATAGCATCTCTTACCCATGCTTCAGAAGTGGTGTAGGTATATACAAACACTAACAAAATGTACCCTAAAAGTTTGTATTTGCTATTTTTATTTAGCTATTATTGCAAAATATCTGGAATTTAAATATGGTTAGAAATCAGTAAAAATTACAGCATGTGTTCCTTGACCTTTTGGGCTAGGGAAAAAGTCCATCATTTGTTAGCCATGTGTGTTGGAGAAGCATTAAATCCCCAAACATTGGGCTGTGTTTACACCTTTATATACTGAATCATTTAATTTAGGGAAAAAATACTTAAATCAATTTTTTTTTCCCCCCAGCTTGTCAAGTAACTATGAAGCTCAAATGAAGAGTCTCTTAAGGATCGTGAGGATATTTTGTCATGTCTTTCGCATTGGCCCATCCTCTCCCAATAATGGAAATGACATGGGCTACAATGGAAATAAAACTCCAAGAAGTCAGGTGTTCAAGGTCAGAAAAGTATATGACGTTGTTAGGAAGATAGACGTTAAAGAGATGAATTTCACAAAGCATGCATTCATTAATCAGACATCTCATGAACAGGAAGTAAGTTTGGTTGATACCCATATCTGTTTTTAAACTAGGCCCACCTCTTTACTTTTTGTGTAATCAATTTTTTTACATTACATTTTTTTACTGACCTATATCTTACCTATTCTTTTTCTCTTCTTAATTTCTCCTACTAATAATCTTATGTCATTTATAAGACATTTTAAATGTTTTAATTATCAATCTGTGTTTATTATGGTAGATCTTAGTTTTTTATTTCTGTTTTAGGTTTAGTAGTATAGCTTGTAATCTCAATGCTATAACATTAGGAAATATACTAGACTGCATTAATGTAAATCCAAAATACAATAATTAGAGATTTATCAGGTTTTGATCACTTCTCTTATCTGATTTCTCAAAATAGATTAAATTAATTTAATCTGTTTCTCTTTTTACTTTCATCACCAAGTCTTTTCTGAAGTAACCTTGTTTAAGAACTTTCAACCAATAACTTTATTATTGAATACTTTAAAACTTATTGGCTTTATAATATCTTGAAACATCTGCACAAAGCTCTGTTAATGAAAAGTCTCACCTCTGAATGTATATTTTTCATGTATATGATACTTCAGTAGGAAATTGTGTAACTTGCTATTTTGTAAAGCATTCCGTTTTTGCTATCCTCTAAATTCCTTCTTTTCAAAACACATCAGAGTTGTTACATTTTCTTTGACGTGAAAATCACGTTAGCATTGAGGTATGTATGTATATTGAGGGATGAATATATTGGTAGAAACAAAGCAGCCCCAAAAAAGAATACTCAAAATTCAAACCCTGTAATTCTTCATTTTGTTGAATAGTGTCACCTACTGGAAGGAGGGGAGAAAATATATAAATTAAAAAGCCTCTGTTTCAGATATTGTCTAATGCTTGATGGTAAAATAGTCTGTCCTTTTTCTCAGTGACTCTACTGGGAAATATGAAATCTACTGCAGAAGAAATATTGCTAATATAACTCAAGCTTTTTCCTAAAACTGAAATATTACAGTTGAATAACTTGATACGCAGGTGAACATCACTAAACTCTACTCAAACAGTGCCCTCCTTTATTGTCAACAAAGATTTAATGGCAGAGTGCTATGGGGAAGGTTTGAATTACTAAGATCACATTGCTTTCTCAAAATACACTGGTAATAGCCTTTTTACGCTATAAAGCAAACTTATATTTTCAAATACATGAGTTTAGTATATTTAACTATGTACTGTACTAACATGGCTTTAAATCTTAACTTGCTAATTAGCAAAAGTGAGAATTGCATGATGGGTCTCAGTTTGTTTTGTTTGTTTTTAGTGAAGTTTGTGTTTAGAAACCTTAAAATTTTGAAGAAAGGATTCTGCCTTGGCTTCCGATGGCTTTTCTGTCTTGGTATTTTAGCACAGATTAATTTTCACTTTCAGGTGTTAACCCTCATCTCCAGTTGTATATTTTACTTGACTAGCAATGGGGAGGGCTAGTTTAAAAGTCTTCAGTGGCATGTTGCAAGTAGTATGCTCCTTTTGGACTCACAGTATTCAGGTAGCTTAGCTGGTGGGGGCCAGACAATATTTGGCTCCCAGAAGACATGTTTTCCTCTTTAATCCTTCCTTAGGTATGTAGTGGTCCTGATCACTTTAATCCTTTTGGGAAGGAAGAAATGTCATACTGTGTCTGCCAGTTAACAGTGGTTACTGTTTGTGCTGTAGAGATCAGAACAGGCCTGGGAATTGGTCCTCTCTTCCCCCTCCTGCCCCTGGGTATAAAAGAGTAGCAGGGTGTCCTCTGTGAAGGAGCCCTTTCCTTTGGAATGTAATCCCCAGGGTCCAAAAGACCCTGAATCTGCTGACATTTTGGACATGCTGGAAGACTGTTTAAAAAGGCTGCAAATGGAGCAAATGTTACCCATGTTGTTGTGTAGGAAATGTGTGGCTTAATAAATATGATCATATGCAATCTGGTTACTCCTCTTAATATACTGATTGAGGGCCCCTTACTGAATGAGGGAGGCAACCTAGTGACAGGATGTGAAAAAAGCTAATGTACTCAATGCTTTTATTTGCCTCTTGTCTTCACGAACAAGGTCAGCTCCCAGACTACTGCACTGGGCAGCACAGCATGGGGAGGAGGTGACCAGCCCTCTGTGGAGAAAGAAGTGGTTCAGGACTATTTAGAAAAGCTGGACGAGCACAAGTCCATGGGGCCGGATGCGCTGCATCCGAGGGTGCTAAAGGAGTTGGCGGATGTGATTGCAGAGCCATTGGCCGTTATCTTTGAAAACTCATGGCGATCGGGGGAGGTCCTGGATGACTGGAAAAAGGCTAATGTAGTGCCCATCTTTAAAAAAGGGAAAGAGGAGGATCTGGGGAACTACAGGCCAGTCAGCCTCACCTCAGTCCCTGGAAAAATCATGGAGCAGGTCCTCAAGGAATCAATTCTGAAGCACTTAGAGGAGAGGAAAGGGATCAAGAACAGTCAGCATGGATTCACCAAGGGCAAGTCATGCCTGACTAACCTAATTGCCTTCTATGACGAGATAACTGGCTCTGTGGATGAGGGGAAAGCAGTGGATGTGGTGTTCCTTGACTTCAGCAAAGCTTTTGATATGGTCTCCCACAGTAGTCTTGCCAGCAAGTTAAAGAAGTATGGGCTGGATGAATGGACTATAAGGTGGATAGAAAGCTGGCTAGTTCGTTGGGCTCAACGGGTAGTGATCAATAGCTCCATGTCTAGTTGGCAGCCGGTATCAAGCGGGGTGCCCCAGAGGTCGGTCCTGGGGCCGGTTTTGTTCAGTATCTTCATTAATGATCTGGAGGATGGCATGGACTGCACCCTCAGCAAGTTTGCAGATGATACTAAACTGGGAGGAGTGGTAGATACGCTGGAGGGTAGGGATAGGATACAGAGGGACCTAGACAATTAGAGGATTGGGCCAAAAGAAACCTGATGAGGTTCAACAACGACAAGTGCAGAGTCCTGCACTTAGGACGGAAGAATCCCATGTACTGCTACAGACTCGGGACTGAATGGCTAGGCAGCAGTTCTGCAGAAAAAGAGCTAGGGGTTACAGTGGATGAGAAGCTGGATATGAGTCAACAGTGTGCCTTGTTGCCAAGAAGGCCAACGGCATTTTGGGCTGTATAAGTAGGGGCATTGCCAGCAGATGGAGGGATGTGATCATTCCCTTCTGTTCGACATTGGTGAGGCCTCATCTGGAGTACTGTGTCCAGTTTTGGGCCCCACACTACAAGAAGGATGTGGAAAAATTGGAAAGTCCAGCAGAGGGCAACAAAAATGATTAGGGGGCTGGAGCACATGACTTAGGAGGAGAGGCTGAGGGAACTGGGATTGTTTAGTCTGCAGAAGAGAAGAATGAGGGGGGATTTGATAGCTGCTAGGGGTTGCAAAGAGTCATAGATTCTAGGGCTGGAAGGTACCTCGAGAGGTCATCGAGTCCAGTCCCCTGCCCTCATGGCAGGACCAAATACTGTCTAGACCATCCCTGATACACATTTATCTAAACTACTCTTAAATATCTCCAGAGATGGAGATTCCACAACCTCCCTAGGCAGTTTATTCCCGTGGTTAACCACCCTGACTGTTAGGAACTTTTTCTTAATGTCCAACCTAAACCTCCCTTGCTGCAGTTTTAGCCCATTGCTTCTTGTTCTATACTTAGACGCTAAGATGAACAAGTTTTCTCCCTCCTCCTTGTGACACCCTTTTAGATACCTGAAAACTGCTATCATGTCCCCTCTCAGTCTTCTCTTTTCCAAACTAAACAAACCCAATTCTTTCAACCTTCCTTCATAGGTCATGTTCTCTAGACCTTTAATCATTTGTGTTGCTCTTCTCTGGACCCTCTCCAATTTCTCCACATCTTTCTTGAAATGCGGTGGCCAGAACTGGACACAGTATTCCAGTTGAGGCCTAACCAGCGCAGAGTAGAGCAGAAGAATGACTTCTCGTGTCTTGCTCACAACACACCTGTTAATGCATCCCAGAATCATGTTTGCTTTTTTTGCAACAGTATCACACTGACTCATATTTAGCGTGTGGTCCACTATAACCCCTAGATCCCTTTCTGCCGTACTCCTTCCTAGACAGTCTCTTCCCATTCTGTATGTGTGAAACTGATTGTTCCTTCCTAAGTGGAGCACTTTGCATTTGTCTTTATTAAACTTCATCCTGTTTACCTCAGACCATTTCTCCAATTTGTTCAGATCATTTTGAATTATGACCCTATCCTCCAAAGCAGTTCCAATCCCTCCCAGTTTGGTATCATCCACAAACTTACTAAGCGTACTTTCTATGCCAATATCTAAGTCGTTGATGAAGATATTGAACAGAGCCGGTCCCAAAACAGATCCCTGCGGAACCCCACTTGTTATACCAGGGGTAGGCAACCTATGGCACGCGTGCCGAAGGTGGCATGCGAGCTGATTTTCAGTGGCACTCACACTGCCCGGGTCCTGGCCACTGTTCTGGGGGGACTCTGCATTTTAATTTAATTTTAAATGAAGCTTCTTAAGCATTTTAAAAACCTTATTTACTTTAAACATACAACAATAGTTTAGTTACATATTATAGACATATAGAAAGAGACCTTCTAAAAACGTTAAAATGTATTACTGGCATGCGAAACCTTAAATTAGAGTGAATAAATGAAGACTCGGCACATCACTTCTGAAAGGTTGCCGATCCCTGTGTTATACCTTTCCAGCAGGATTGGGAACCATTAATAACTACTCTCTGAGTACGGTTATCCAGCCAGTTATGCACCCACCTTATAGTAGCCCCATCTAAGCTGTATTTGCCTAGTTTATTGATAAGAAGATCATGCGAGACCGTATCAAATGCCTTACTAAAGTCTAGGTATACCACATGCACCGCTTCTCCGTTATCCTATCAGAGAAAGTTATCAGATTGGTTTGACATGATTTGTTCTTTACAAATCCATGCTGGCTATTCCCTATCACCTTACCACCTTCCAAGTGTTTGCAGAGGATGGATCTAGACTGTTCTCAGTGGTACCAGATGACAGAACAAGGAGTAATGGTCTCAAGTTGCAGTGGGGGAGGTTTAGGTTGGATATTAGGAACAACTGTTTCACTAGGAGGGTGGTGAAGCACTGGAATGGGTTACCTAGGGAGATGGTGGAATCCCCTTCCTTAGAGGTTTTTAAGGTCAGGCTTGACAAAGCCCTGGCTGGGATGATTTAGTTGGGGATTGGTCCTACTTTGAGCAGGGGGTTGGACTAGATGAGCTCCTGAGGTCCCTTCCAACCCTGATATTCTATGATTCTATGATTTATTATATTTTAAAATAATTTTCAGAAGTGCCTCAAGTCTCGGGCACCTCTTCTTCCTTTAAACCAGGGGTGGGCAAACTTTTTGGCCTGAGGGTCACATCTGGGTATGGAAATTGTATCGCGGACCATGAATGCTCCTAAAATTGGGGTTTGGGCTGCAGGAGGGAGTTTGGGCTCCAGGAGGGGGTGCAGGTTCTGGGCCAGAAATGAGGAGTTCAGGATGTGGGAGGGGGCTCCAGGCTGGGGCAGGAGGTTGGAGTGCGGGAGGGGGTGAGGGCTCTGGGGTGGGGCTGGGGATGAGTGGTTTGGGGTGCAGGACTGTGTTCCTGGCTCGGACCGAGGGATTCAGAGGCTGAGAAGGGGGATCAGGGCTGGGTCAGGGGGTTGGGGCGTGGGGAGGGTCATGGGTGCAGGCTCCGGGCGGCGCTTACCTCAAGCTGGTCCCGGAAGCAGCGCCATGGCCTATACGGAGACGCGGCCAGGCAGCTCTCCACACTGTCCTGTCTGCAGGTGCTGCCCCTTCTGCAGGTGCCATTCCTGCAGCAGGAGCTCGAGCGCCAGATTAAAAGGTCCAACAGGCCAGACGTTGCCCGTGGGCCGTAGTTTGCCAACCCCTGCTTTAAACACTTAAATAAAAAAAATAGCCACAGTAAGCTGGCATGGAGAGATGTAGAGAGTTTGGATAGACCCTGAGCATGGGCTGACATGGAAAAAGCTCACATTTTGAGGGAAGAGAATAGCTTTGATATCTTACTGGAGGCATAGTTAAGATTCCATCCTTAACTCACTACAACAGACCCAGCCAAGCTTCATTTAAGAGATTCCAAAGGTATTAAAAGTGGATGTATTACCTGTGTCATGCAGATGATAGAATTCACTAGGAGTCAGCCCCTCTTCGTAGGTGAAGGAATCACTAGCTAATTAAAACTCACTGCTTGATTATACTGAACTTTGGCTGTGCAAAGAAATTCTTTGGTTAATATATATTTTGTTTAGAAACCCAAGTTTGAAGGAAATCCCTTTTAACTCAAATTAAGTCTACCTGTGAGAAGCCCCTTTTCTGTTTAGTTTGACCAGGTTCTAGTCTCCTCTCCATTATATTCCATTGAATACCTTGAATTATTTCAGATTCAAGGTCCCACATCACATTGCAGCTCTAATTTGTCAGTGATAGGCATGGATGGCTGCTTTGAGGTAGTCATTAGAAAAGGATCAGAACTTCTTGTTCTGCACTGTGTGTTCAAACTCACTGTAGATTACCTTTGCTACCTTGTAAACTGGAGGCAATTGGTCCAATAGGACCCTAAAAGAGCAAACTATCTTTGAAAAAATCATGCAGGCACTACTTCTGCTTATTCTAAATGTTTCTCCCTGCAAGCATGCTTCTGTCTTACATTGCTTAAGTCATAGCCAGTTTGCTTTTATCTGGGTCTAACACTGGGACTATTTTAAGACTCTAGAGCTCAATAAACTTGGCTAGTAATTCCAATAAATCCTAGTGTGAGCTGCACACTTCCAGATTTACAAATTAACTGTATTCCAGGATACTTGGATTTGAGAGTCATGTCCTTGAGAGTGGGCATCTTCTAAACCTGAGATCAAATACATCTTTCCTGGTCCGAATTCAGTTCACATTGGACTTAGTTCATCTTATTTCAGCTAGGTACTAACACAATGCAATCCAGTTAAGTGGTGGTAGTATATGCAAGGTTAGATGCCTCATCCATCGGTGAATTATAAATTGTGATGGTCTTATTATTGATTAAGCATTAAACAGCCCAAAGTTGATGATGCTGTTGACCAATTTCCCTGTGCATCCGAAGCAATATCCTTTAAGAGATCACTGGGACAAATAAACGTTAGACATGCTAAGCCTGAATTGTGGCTTAGTATTCTTTAGGCTTCAGTGCCTGTATTAAGTTTTTAATAATCTTGTTCTGCTGATTTTTTTTTTAAGTCTTTGATTTTTTTCTGATAGTTTTGTTAAATATGAGCGTGTACTAATGAACTTCTTTGCATAATCTCCCTGTCCTAATCGGAGAAGCCTGTAACATTTGATTCTCTCATTTCTAGAATCAAATTATGATTTTTTGTTGTCATACGGCTATTGCTTTTATGGACTAGAGGTTCCCTGCTCTAAATCTTTTTAAAACTAAAACATTTGTCAGTTGGCTAGAAGGTATTGCTGTATACTGCAGCATGAGAGCTGGGTTTGATTTCTGGCATTCCAGGTCAGTAGAGCAGTGGCTCTCAACCTTTCCGGATTACTGTACTCCTTTCAGGAGTCTGATTTGTCTTTCGTACCCACAAGTTTCACTTCACTTAAACGACTTGCTTACAAATCTGACATAGAAATACAAAAGTGTCACAGCACACTATTATTGAAAAAATGTACACGTACCCCTGGTTGAGAACCATTTTAGTAGAGAATGAAAGTGCTGCACAGGCAACATGAATAGGTTTAAGAGAAGGGGTAGTGCCATGTGTTACTGAATAGTAGCCTTTCTGGACACACAAAGAATAAAAATGATGTGACTCAAAGGATGTTTGATATGTGTACTAGAATCATAGAAATGTAAGGCTGGAAGGGGCCTTGAGAGGTCAAGTACAGCCCGTTGCGCAAGGAGAAAATGGAGATCAGTTACTCTTTCCTGATTCATCTTGGATATAGAATAGATCTAAATTCATTCTTGTCATTATAGAATGAAGTGTAAGGTCTGCATTTTTAAAAGCAAACTAAGTTGGTTTCTTGGTGACAACTTCAACTAAGTCATCCTGCTTAGGCATGGTCATTAATGTTGGCATAAAATGTAGACCACTTTGGAAGTGTGTGTGTGGGGATTCGCATTTGATAAGTCATAATGTTGAAATAGGAAAACAGGAACTGAAACTGTCTTGACCACAGCTCTGAATACAATCTGAATGAATTTGGGGTCAGACCTCCAGGAATACCAGTTTGGTGCCTGCAGGGCATAATGGAACAGAGAATTAAAAACAGGAGTCCTAAGAAATCAAGAAGGGTGTCTGACAAGCATCTGAAATACTTAGGAGAAAGCACACTTTAGAAATGCAAGGCTAATCGAGGAAATGCCTACCTAGCTTTGTCTTTCTGAGTATATATGTTAAGCATACAGCTACTTTTTAATCTGACTTTTCTGTAATTCAGTAAATCTTGTTTTTAATTACAAGATTTAAGTCTTACATTGTTTTGTGGTAAAGTCAGTCATGGATCCTTGGAGGGAAGCTAACCTTCTGATCTCTTGTGAGAAGTAATTGCAGTAAAAATGACACCTATGTTGAAGCACTTAGTTGAGGTGACCCCCAAGAAGTGTCATCCGGATACTGTTTTGTCAGCATGGGTGCAAAGAAAACAGATATCAGTAAGTGGCAGGAACAGAGTACTGAAGTTATAAGGGGAGAGGTCCAGATCCCACTTCTCAAGTACAACAGAACCCTGTTTATCTGACTCTCCCTGAACAGGCTCTCCACATTTACCAGACAACCAGGACTCCAGGACCAGAAGCGGGCGATTTCTCCTGTGGCCGCTAGATGGTGCTGCAGCATCACATTTTCCCATTTTCTGGTTTTTCCGGAATTTTGATTATCTGATCTGGTCTTGGTTCCAGTTAGACCAGATAAACGGGGTTCTATTGTACCTCTGCAATAACGCTTTTAAGAGGGAGAAGGGATGAGATGATAATACGTGTGTGTGTACAAAAGCTGCCTTACTTATTCCATACTCTTCAGTTACACCTCTAGTGAACTGTGGTCTTAAACAAAATAGATACTAAATATCTTGTCCTGTAAAAAAATTAAACTGCTCTATGAATATCTTTGCAAAATAGTGAATGAGATTGATGTTTTTAAAGGGCAGTGGGGAAACTTGCATAATTATTACCAATAAACTTGTTTCTAGCCAGTGAAATTAATCATATTAGCAATATGAACTCTGAGACGTTCATGATACTAGCAGAACTACTCATAAAAATATTAATTTTGGTCCTGCTCTGGCAAACTTTATGTTGATGGTCAGTGTGCTTGCATAGAGGCCTGTTGACTTAACTGGGGCTCTGTATAGTTGCAGGGGTCCACCTGATTGGAGCAGCTTGCTTGATCTAGATATAAAAAAGAACAGACTTGTTCAGACGTCGAACATTTCAAATAGTATACGCAGAATTGTTAGGACTTGAATTTCATCTCTCTGTCTCGCTGCCTGACCCTAGCAGTTAGGATAGCACTACCTCTGGTCAGTAGTGTGTACATAGCAACTGCTGGACCAACATGTATGTGTGAGTTTTATAAATTAAAGTTGGTATAAAACACAAGGTGATCATATATCTCTTCTTTATCTACTACGTGATTCCCTTCTCCCCCTCCTTTCTCCTTGGTTTTATGTGGGTTTTTTTAGATTACTGTATGGATATGTGAAAAGATTTTACGTGAACAAATACTTGACTCCATCTATGAGATGAGCTTTATTAGAATTTAATTTAGCAGCTTCACCATTTGCATGGAAGTCATGCTGTACTTGTCTTTGTTTATGGTGTGATCTTATTTCTAATATTCACAAATATGTCCAATTACATTTTTGTCATTTCCTTGTGCATTGCAGCCGCTGGAATTACTCTGGCACTCATTAGATGAATGGCTAGTTCTAATAGCTACAGAATTGATGAAAAACAAGAGAGACTCTGCCAACATTACATCCATTTTACTAAAGCAGAAAGGGCCAAATCAGCCTGCCTTTGACGCTGCAGGAACTGAGAGCAGAGAAAAGCTGTCTACTGACACAGGGGATTCTAAAGCGTATGATGTTGCCAGGAAGCAGGAAGCTTGTGCAGATTGCCAGGATGTTATCTCAGTGACAGCAAACAGGCTGAGTGCTGTCATTCAAGCGTTTTATATGTGCTGCTCCTGTCAGATGCCTCAAGGGTAAGGAGGATTCTGCTCATTATCTAAAATTTTATTTTTTAAAATTAGTCTGATTTCTTGTGAAAATATGAATGCTGACAAACTAATGACAATCAAGGGATTGCTCTGTGCTTCTTTCATTTGTTCAAGTATTTTATTATTTTTCATAACGCTTCTAAACAATGCAGCAGACCTTCCTTTTCGTAGTGTTGCTGCTGTCTCATGAAAACTCTTGGTGCAATTCTGCTCACATTGAGTATCTTGAGTAGTTTTTGCCTTTTTTGTCTTATTACATGTGATAGTTATGGGAAAACATGATCTCCTGGGGTTCAACTACTTCCACTTTATATTCCACATGTGAAGTCCTCCCTAGTTTCACATAATTGTCTTCATAACTGCTACTACAATTTTGATGTCAGAAAAATCAGAACTGTCATTTCATGCAAAAATAAGCACCAGCGGCAGAACTCATCTGACTTGATGTCGCAGAGAATTGTAATGGGATACAAAACCTTTCATCTCTAGGTCATGCCCACTCTGAATTCAGTCCCAGGTTAGCAGACACTAAAAAGCTGTTACCACATGACATCTGTTCTAATGGCCCAGGTGAAATAGATTGGTGGTCTCAGTCCAATACCTAGTGAGTAGACAAGAGTCTCCATTATAACTGAACTCCTTCTTGTTAATCTATTTGACATAAAGGATTGAACTTGTCTTGATAATATGCTACTTGCCCTATAAGCATAACATTGTTGATGTTAGTGGGATAGTGTAAGAGAGCTTGTATTGCTGCTCCCTCCGTTTTTTTCTAAGGCTAGAGTATTTCATTGTATAGTATTGTCCATGCAACACTTTTTTCACAAACTCAAATCTCAAAGAAAATGCTTCTGCTTTCATAAATATACTTAGCAGTAGGAGTAATAAAAAAACAAAACAAAACAACTTCTTGTCTAACTCTAAAAGATTAGATTTGAATCCAGAGGATATTCCCAACAGAACAAAATTAATTGAAGGCTAATCAGTTGTAGATGAAAGTTTTTCTGACACGTTGGGCAACATGTCCCCCCTTTTTTTTTTTAAAGTTGAGAAGGGAGTCAAACTTTTACAGTCTCCAACTCTTTCTAAATATTGAGTATATTTTGGAAAATAGATTAAAGAAAACTAGAAAAATAGGGTTCCCCCTCTAAGTGAGGATTATAATTACACACAACTTTTAACCACTCAATGGTTAGCACAATACTGAATGTAGATACAGGGTAGGCTTAAAAACATACAAATTTTTAAAAGCATTTGATATATTTAAAAATAACTTCCTCTTAACTGCCAAGACCTGAAGTTTCAGAACCGTTCTCCTGCAAGAACTGATAAATCAGAAGCCTAAAGCAGTGTAAAAGATGCGGTTCCCTAAAATGTTTGAGGTGTTTCATGTCATCACCTCTTGCTGGAGAAATACAGGTTTCTGAGATCAGGTGTGGGCAGGTGAAAGGTAATGATCATGTTAATATCTTTTGGCTTGGTCTATACTACAGACTTATGTTGGTATAACTATGTTGCTCACAGGTTTGGAAAATCCACATCCCTGAACGACGCAGTTATGCTGACCTAACTCCCAGTGTAGACAGTGCTATGTCAACAGGAGGGCTTCTCCTGTCAGCATAGCTACCGCCTCTCTGGGAGGTGGAATATCTACTGGGGGCGTAGGTAGCGTCTCCACTAAACGCTATAGTGATGCAGCTGCAGTGCTTATGTGTAGATAAGGTCTTAGTATGTGTGTTGTATTAAATGTTTTCGTTCACCTTCAGATGTTAATACCTTTTGAGATCTAGGTTAAACAGTTAAAAGCTCCACTAAAAACATAGTAATGTTAACATGCTCTGTATATTTAAATATAAACTCAAGATGTGAGGTGCTCTTAACATTATAGTAGAAAGGATGTATGCTAAATTGTATCATCCAATGCATGTGTTCCCACCTGCATAGTGAAAGAAGCAAAAGTCCTGCAGAAAAAGCATGTGATGATGCAGTTAGGCTGTAACATAAACCATACGCTCAGGAGAGCAGTTACCAGTCAGGCTGCATGGCCAGGCTTTGACACTTGACACTTCTTGCCTTCTTGATTACTACTGAGGATGCAATGTAAAGCAGTGTTTTAATCTTCTAGTATATCTAATTAATTATATACTTGAAAAATCCTTTACCGCAACATGATACTGGGATTACATAGGATTTTTTTACTTAAAATTACAAGGTTTGTTGTACAATCTTAAATTCTGCATTCGTTTTATTTTCAATGAACAAATTTATTTACAACTAAATACATTTTATTTGTATTACAGGATGACGTCACCTCGTTTTATAGAATTTGTCTGCAAACATGACAATGTTCTTAAGTGCTTTGTTAACCGGTAGGCCTTCAAAAAATTTAATATTTTTATTTGACTAAAATGTTAGTTACAAATTCATATTTAATTGTGATTCAGAGGTGTGTGTTTGCTGGGTACAATCCTGATCCAGCATGTATTCATACACATCTAACTATGCACATTAGTAGGCCCATTGAACTAACTCCGTGGAAGTACTCCTGTGCATAAATGATGTATGTCCACAAGCATTGCAGGAATGAAGCTTAAATGAGTACGTACCTAAGCAACTCTTCTGTATGTTTCATATCCCAAAACTTGTCAAGAAGGAACTAGAACTATTGGTCTATGAGTAGGTGCCATCTCCTACCCTGCTCCAAACATAGCCCACACGACAGGCCAAATTACCCTCCCTCTCCCAAGGTTTTGGTTTACTCACCAAAGGAATGCTGAATGAAACATACAGCCTAGTTCGTCTTCTCCTTATGCTTGGCTGCTTCCAAAGTTCCTCTGAGGATTGCTCAGTATACCCCCTTGTCCTCTCTCTAGAGAGCCTCTTTAGGTGAGGTGAGGTAATGCAAGCCTCCCACAAAGTGAGGCAGGAAAACACACTTTATGCAATGTCAGTGTTTCTTGAAAATATCCTATAATTTTTGTTTTGTTTAAACTTTTTAAAATACCTTTTCAGGTATTCTCAGTTCTGTCATGAGACTTTGGTTAGATCTGTGCACCTGCAACTAGTAAACTTCCAACTTAAAACATTTTTTTTTTTTTTTTCAGAAACCCCAAAATAATTTTTGACCACTTTCATTTTCTTCTTGAGTGCCCTGAACTGATGTCGAGATTCATGCACATCATAAAAGCACAGGTAAATGTTAAGCACTTTTTATTTATATCTTTAATACAACACTTTTTTTTTTTCATTTGCACATCCATAAATTACTGATTTAACTCTAAAGCCTGAAGGTTAACTACCTCTAGTATTTGAGCTTAAACAAATAGATTGATATTTGCCAGGGTGAACTTTTTATCTGCTATCTTTTCCATTTAAAATATAACTGAATTACTTTGAGAACAGTTGTGCCAACTGTTTCTGGCCCATAGCTGTACAATAATTAGTCTGAGTCTTCAATTTATAATTCTGCTATAGCTGCTCACTTCAGTCAGATATCCTGTTGCCAGGACATTCTCTTGCTCTCTGTAGAATACCTCCTACCACCTGTCACATGCCATCTGAGGTTAAAACACTTGGGTATTATTGCAATTGCTTGCTTTCTTTTTTGTGTTCCAGAGAGTTAAGTAAAAAGGCAGGAAACAAAACCCAGTACAATCAGTGTATTGCTGCTGCACACAAGGCCACACATGTGAGCATTGGCTGCAATGTGATCATTATCCAAGTCTGCACTAGTACTGCTAGTGGGTGGCTTGTGGGCAGCACTTTGTTTCATTCAGCCTTCAACAAATTACACAAGAGAGCACCTTTACTTCTGCGGATAGTCTGGTGATTTCCTAATATTCTCTGTAGTTCTGCTTATTAGAAAGACCTATGATAAGAAACCATTTTTGTTGGTTCTTTAGACCTGTTTCTCTAAGGATTTGCTCAAATCCTAAGAAGACATGTAGGCTAGCTCTGGGCCATGCTGCCTGAATAGCAAAAATCTCTTTAAAGAAATTCTGTATTTTGAGAGTTGTAAAGGTCTGGAGAGAATTCCCCTCTCCTCCATAGTCCACAAAGCAAAACCATTTATTTTAAAAACTTAGAGTTTATGAACCCATCTCCGTTGCCATGTGACTAACTTTTCAGGGTAGGGTGTGAAGGTTGTGCTAGCTGTCAGTCCCCTGGATGATTTTCAGTTCTGTTCCATATTGTACTCAGCCAAGCCCCGTATGCTGGTATCCTATCCACTAAAGCAAGTAAAGGCACGTTCTGCTTCCCCCAAGTAATAATCAATGGGGAGTGAACACACCTTTTGTCAGGCCTTGTTCTAAGCAAAATCCCATAACAGTCACCACAATTGTTTGAATGTCATGAGTCAAACAAGATGGAACTATGTTTCTGGTGAGATCTGCTGAAAAACATGTCATTTTGTATGGATTTCTAGGGAATCCTGGCTGTTTCCATTTCCATAGGTCTTATTTGCTATTGAATTAGAGGTCTCAAAAGTACTTTGAACTACTGTAAATCATACCTTTCATTATTGCTGTTATTTTAATGACAGTATTGACTTTTCTATCAAGGGAATTATACTTGGTTTTTTGTTTGTATCTTAGAACAGCTTCTACTTTTAGTTTTAAGATAAACCTGCAATGGTGGGCAAAACACCAGATGAATAAGGATTTAAAATATTCAATTTCTGAGTCAGTGATTCTCATGGTCTCTGGAGTATCGGGGACTCGACAATAAAACATTCTGAGAATCCAACAGTGGGGGTTTTGAGTGTTGTGAGGTGGGTCCATGAGACTTTTTCCTTTATTAAATGGAGGAAACAGAGAATCATTGCCCTAAATGAGGAAAACCTCTTTCATCAAACAGCTTCTTAAAAACCGGAGCAGTTTCAGATTAAGGCCCTGTCTCTGCTACATAATTTAAATAAATTTGTAACCACTTAACGGCATGGTTGGCCATAAACATGATTTGTCTCCACAACTCACTGTTCACAGTCAGCTGCCACAGTTGATAACCTGAAAACCAACAGTGTGGTGTTCTGCCAGAAACCTAGTTTGCTATATGATTGTCTTCCTGTAATCAGTTCTGCATTTCTTCCGCTATCCTGTGTGGAAAGGACCTTTAAGCTTGATGGTGTAATTGGTGAGGCCAGTCCTCCTTCCCTGAACACGTAATCCGCAATGCTGCTTTTGGCATTTTCTCTAAGCATTCTGTCTGCTGAGATATGTGTGAGAGAGCTGCCCACGTTTCCCACAATGCACTGATGCAGATCTCATAGTAAGTGCACATGCACAATTGTATTTTAATTATGGTTGTGAGATAGAAGTGACGTACTGAAAGACAAATACATAACTCGGTCGCATAGGTGTCATGAACTGGTTACAAAAGCATGGCTGTACTTGTAGTATGGTCATGGCCTAACTTGGGTCAAAACCAAACCAGACCTATTGAATTTCTCTCAGAATTGAAGAAAATAAGTGACTTAAAAAAACACACAAACCCAAACCATACTGAGTTTGCTTACTTTTACAGAAGACCTTTTCCATCATCCTATTCAATGAAGTCATATTATTGTCAGGTACTATTGATTATGGCCTCATTAGCATAGAGGATCAATGAGGAATAAGAATGGAAGCATATGTTTGTGTTAATATGTTAAATAGACAATGTGGAGGATAGTTTCAAAGAAAACATTATTCATGAGAATTCATTATTGAATTTAAAAGTGAGCTAATTGGTTGCAAATGTATTCAATTACAGATCTAACATTCAAAGCGTCTGGACATAAGCATTTGAATTGTTAAGTGTCGTCTTTTCCAGATGCAAAAATGAGCTATACAAAATGTTTGTGTATTCTTTTAGCAGGATTAGTGCTTGATTTTGCTTTCATTTCCTTTGTGAAATCTTGTTGAAATGTCTGCTAATTACTCTTTAATGAAGTCCCTCACTGGAGCTTAATATTTAAAGTGAATTTAACAGAATGCTTTGATTATTAGCCTTGAGAATGATTGAGTAATATATTGGGCATGTTTCACCTGTTTTGTTTTGTAGCCCTTTAAAGATCGTTGTGAGTGGTTCTATGAACATTTGCACTCTGGACAACCGGATTCAGACATGGTGCACAGACCAGTCAATGAAAATGATATCCTGTTGGTTCACAGAGGTATTACACTACAAGGACAAGGAATGCATGTATAAAGTGCATAATATTTTTGTGATTCTTTTAAGATATAAAATTAACTAGTGTTTCATATTTAGAGTCTATTTTTAGGAGTAGCTGTGAAGTTGTGTCTAAAGCAAATTGTGCAAAGCTGAAGCAGGGGATTGCGGTGCGATTCCATGGCGAAGAAGGCATGGTAGGTAAAACCTTCATAAACAATTTTTTGATATGCATATAAATATAATTTATACCAATTCTAACTAAAATTTGAATCTAAATGAAGTTTTAACAATACTCTTATACTTTTGCTTAAGGAATATATTTGGTTACTCATTTTGTTCAACTATTTGTAAAATTAAATTTCTTTGTGCTGTATTTTTTATCCTTTTGACATGTAGGGTCAAGGTGTGGTACGTGAATGGTTTGATATCTTATCCAATGAAATAGTTAACCCAGATTATGCACTCTTCACCCAGTCAGCTGATGGTATGTTGGTATCTCTTGTTCTTCTAACTTTAAATTTTGCTTCAGCAAATGTTCATAATCTAAGGAAAAGGTCCGCTAAGTTATTCATAATGTAAACTGTTATCAATTAAGGTATAATGGACAGAAAAAGTCCTTTGCTAATAAAGAAGTAATGTGCACTGTCCATTAACTACAATTGAGAACTAAGCAACTTTTATAAGTTGACGTGTTGCTGACTGACTTGCCAATATTGCTCTTTCTTTGGCATGGGTGGAGAAATTTTATTTTAGCTCCTTTTGAGTTCCCAGTTTAATCTTCCTTTCATTTTCCTGGTAGCAAGAAGACATACCTCACGCATCAGCAGCAGGAGGGTGCTGTCTTTCCCCTTGCAGTTACTTGTATGTCTGGGCTGGTGCAGGCAAGATATGGGGAGTTTTTTTCTTCACCTTTGACATCAGCCCCACAACTGGTTTCTGTAGTAAAAACAGCTGTTTATCTCCCTGAAATGGCTCTTCAGTGCCTGACTTCTTGTCTCTTGGGTACCGAACAGATCATCTAGCCACAAAGCTTTTCTCAGAAGTAGGGATTGTCTCACTCACACCTTCTACCAGTTTTTTAGGAAACTGCAAAGAGAACTCAGCCAGCAAATGTTGCATCCTGAAAGCTGGGAAAAAGGGTTTAGGAAGGTGTGTGAGAGAGACTGAACCTTCTGTCACTATGCTTTAAATAAATGAAAAGGAGTGGTTAGGCTCTAATCCTGCAAACACTTAAAGTATGTTCACAAATTTAGTCACGTGAATAGCCATGGAACTGCTTATGTGAGTAAAATGATGCCTGTGAATAAGTATTGTCGGGATTGGGGCCTATATGTAGTAGCTCATTATTACCCTTATGATGAGGGCATAATTCAGTCATCCCTGATTGTCTATTAAAATTCCATTTTAACCCATTTGTTTCCTACATCACTTTAGTCCTGCTGAATGTAGTACAGAAATTACAATCTGAATTAGAATATGCTAAAAAAAAAGAACAAATTTTTACTTCAGTGTTTCAGATAATCAAACAAGTAGATTAATTACTTAAGTAGAAGAAAAATAGCTTTGAAATAGACCACAGATGAGTACAGCTACACTTAAGTAAGTTGTTTGGCTCTAATTATAGTCTATTGAACAATGCACGCTAATTCTAAAAATCTGGAGAACTTTCTTCAACTTTTTGTTATGTAGAAAGATACTGAGAACTTGAGATTGTATAATTTTAATTATGTAAAGGAACATTTCCTCCTTTTTCATAGTGTCAGACCTTGCCTATTGTAAGTTGTGTCCAAGTTTTGGCTATGCATGTTTTATATTCGCTCTGGATGGCCTTTGTACTTTAATTCCAAACCAGCAAGAATGTAAATATTTCTGGTAAATATTCAAATTTTTGTCAATTCAATAGATTGAGGAGAAGAAGGTAAACACACTGTGGCCCTGGAAAATGTAATTTTTGTTTGAAATGTTAAGAATGTGTGTGTGCATCTGTTGCAGTTTTAATAAGTTGCAAAAAGTAATTACAAGTTTTATCCTGTTTTTGCCTTTTGATTCTTTTTTATTTTGGTCACACCAAGAAAATAGATCTATCAGAGAAGAGGGTAATGTGGATGTGTGTTTTTGTTCTTGTCCTACGAACAAATTACAACTGTTGAATTTATTTGAGAGGGTCAAATTACAGTAAAAATATATAGGCTGCAGTTGTATGATACGGGCTAAAACTATGACTAAATATAATGGCACCCTTTGTTTCATAGGAACAACCTTCCAGCCAAACAGCAACTCTTCTGTAAATCCTGATCACTTGAACTACTTTCGATTTGCTGGACAGATCTTGGGTTTAGCTCTGAATCACAGGCAGCTGGTCAACATTTACTTCACAAGGTCATTCTACAAGCATATTCTTGGTATGGTTCTATTAAAATCCTGTTTTAGACAACTAATTCATTTCAGTAAATGATATAAATGATGTGGCTTGGTGGTACAGTTACTTATGCACTAGGCTTTCATCGTTGGTGACCTATGGTAAAAAATGGTGGATGTGAAAGTAAGTCTTTGTTTACATCAGAGTTACAGCATAATACAACATGACTGGCATTCTCTGAAGAAAGGCTTAGATTGGAATAGTAAAGTTGTCGAAAATGGAAGTACTTCTGTGTGGGGAAACTTAGTAGAGCAACTTTTGCACTATATCAACTGGAGCAAATAGCTAGTCCTTCACTCTTATTAACCAATATATGAAGCTCACTTGTGGATTTTTCTTAAGAAAAAATTAGTGCCACTGCTATAACCCCTTTAAAGTGTAAATATATAAATTAGTGGCCATTGCCTCTTTGTATTCGATTGTCTTTTTAAAAACATTCTTAGTTCAGAGACAAGAAGTACAGGCATTATAGCCAGCAGGTTCATTAGTTTCATCATGTAATAACACCCTGTTTGATATTTAAATGGTACGTTCATTCTAGACCTTGTTTTCCATGATTTATAATTTCTCAGATATGTTCTGGTCTGAAATTACTTATGTTCCTCAGCCTAGAAGTATGAGACCTTTCAGGAATTCTGATAAAAATCTCTTCATAGTGGGTCCTTGAACTCTAATTGAAACATTTGGAGTTTTAATGTAAAACTCTATCCCTCAGTGAGGGTGCTTGGTTTGATAACTTTGGAAAAGATTGACTAAGAAGTTTTTCCAGTGAATGAAAATAGTCTCTCTCTTCTCTCCCCTCCCCCCCTTAGTTAAGACAGCGTTGCAAATTTATCGAGGAAACTTGCTGGATATAGGTGGGGGGGGGGAAAATCTACTACTCCACTCTTACCATATATGCCCACATGCACACTCAGGTTCTCGTCACATAGCACCAAAGAAAATCTGTATTTTTACCACCACCAATATTAACAATTCCTTCCCCTGACAAATTTATTACTTCTCAGTAGTGGCTCATTGGTGCTGCTACAGTAGCCTTCTCAGCCTGTTTCCTTTTCAGTGGAACTATTTGAGTCATCATTTAGAATGTAATGTAAGTTTGTGTCTTTTCTATAGATTCCTAGAGGATAAAAATTCTAATAGAAAGGAGATTATTCTTGCTCAAGTTTTCAAAGAATTTCATACCAATTTCTATAGTACCCTTTTGGTTTCACCCACCTTAAATTCTTTGGGCTTTTTCCATAAGAGTCTCATGACTGCCATAGCTGCCTGTCCAGCAAAACCTCAAGTCTTTCTCCATTGGGAGAAGCCTAGTGTCTCAAAGATTGCCCCAGATGCAACAGTACTGTTCCAGACCCCAGAAAGATGCTGGAGTTCTGCTCTTTCTTCTTTAGGAATGGGGACACTAAGAACTGCTGGTGTCTTTGGCTCCTCTCTGAGGAACAAGAACATATCTGTTCTTCTTTGAGGACCTCTGTGCAGTACCCTTATGGGGATATGTTGTCCCTGGCATTGAGCTGCAGAACAGCCAGAAAACCAGGGTCCTTTGGGGAGTGCACGAGAAGTCTTGCACGAGGGTGACTTCATTTCCCTACCCTACATATGAGAGTGCACCCCCTAAGTGCCTCAGGTCTTTTGCTGCTGCCACTGCCACAGAATGCTAATAGAACTTGCCTTCATGATCCCAGGGCTAGATCTTCCTTTATCCTACCTTAATATCTTCTTGTAATTAGTTGGCTTAGAGTAGTATAAGGTAGTTCGTTGTAAATATCCCTTCCCTTGTCCCAGATACCTTTTACCAACACTGTGTTGAGCCATGAGGTCTCATAAGGGCATCAAGAGATGTGCCTCCTGCCCAGTGATCATACCAGAGACAGGTGCTTTCATCTGGTGCTTGCTATGTCTGGCCGAGACCCACTAAGTAACTGAAAGTTTAATTTGCTGTTGAGTCCCTCCCTGCTCTAGAAGGCAGAGTCATTTCAGGCTCTAGGCTCATCTAGCTTCTCAGTGTGCCTACAGTCTTGATAGCCTGGGCTAATTGATGGTGCAGAGACCCCAGCCTCAGCGCAGAAGTCTTCCTATGCAGGACCCATGATGCGTTTTACTGCTCTGGCCTCAGTGCCAGCTTTTTATCATGGGCTTGAGACCAGAATCTCTTTGGCCCCATGCTGGGAATGAATCCTTCACCTAGCACCAAAGCTCAAGTTGGCACCACCTTAAAGGTTTCCTCAGTCCCAGTGCTAACACAGGAAGTGCCCATCTTGCCACCTGCTCCTCACATGATGATTTGGCACTCATTCTATTCATCCACTGATGCCTCTGCCTCAGCTCTACAGGGGCATTCAGAGGTCCATTCAGGTAAAAGGAAGGAGAAGCAGCACATCTCCTCATGAGGCCCATAAAAGAGAGAAAAGGAGTTGTTGTCTCTCTCTTGTATTCTCTGACACACAAGTGCCTCAAAGATTCTCAAATGACATCTCTTTTCCATGCTCCTGTGGAGCTGTACATCTCAGCACCAGTTAACTTGGACTTCTAACCAGTTCAGATCCCAATAATACTTTGGATCTTTCTGTGTCTGAATCTACTAGCCACCCTACAGCATGCTTTTCCACTGCTTGACTCTGCACTGAAACTTAATCCTCCAGTCCCAACCCACAGGTGCCTCTGAATATCTAACCCCTTTGGAGATGAACTTTACACGGTCCCCAGAATTGATCTCAGGGCACTGGACCTCTGCTCTTGTCTTAGGTCCAGAAGTCATGGAAATCTACCATAGGCTTTCTTCAGCTACTCATGTGGCTGTACATACAGGACTCTGAAGACCCTTTTGGAGGCTGAGACCAGTCCCGGCACTGACTGTGGCACTAGTTCCAATGCCCCATCTGGCACCAGGCCCCCACTTGGCATTGATGCCCTCATAGTACCTATCATTCATCCAGTGCCAAAACAACCTTTCTCATCAGCACTGATGCTGCCATTGAATCCAGTAGATGTGCAGGAAGACCTACCTATATCTAAGGAATGGGATGAGACTCTTTCAGAGTAACCATCTGAGTCCCCTTTGGAGGAACATACAGATAGTACCTTTCCTGAAGACCAAATTGGTGCTTCATCTGTTTACATTCCTGACAATCAGACTGTTTCAGGGGCTACTGGGAAGAATGGCAGATACATGTCAGCTGCAAATGGGTCATGGCACCAGAGAGATCCAATCCCCTGTTTGACATATTACAGGTACGGACTAGTGAGAAGTAGTCTCTGCCTCTTATTCTTTGATGGGCTGAGGATGACAGAACTATTTGGCTATCTCCTTTTTCTTCCTTACCTGTGTCCAGGTGAGCAGACAGTGGTGTCTGCAGCATTAGAGAAAGTTAAAGGTGGCAAAGTGTCTCTTTCCACTCCTAACCGAGGGATGTAAGCTGGATGCTTTTGTCAGGAGAGCCTACATGTCTAGACCTCCCAAATGGCTGACTACTAAACCATCTTGTCCTTCTGCAGTTACACTTTGGGGGACCATGAGCCCCAGCTTGGAATCTTGACTGGAGGAACAGAAGGAAGTAGCTAAGTCCTTGGTCACAGAGAGTTGTATGCTCACAAGACACTCTTAAGACCAGCATATGATACCTCAGACACAAGTGCAAGGAAAATGGCTTAGTTTCTCCTCCTACTGTTTCTGGTGCATGATTACTTTGGATCAGTGGATAGTGGACACCAGTGATGGTGGATACTCCATCCAGTTCTGCACCAGGCCACTTCACCATTCTCTCCCATCTCATGAGAGAGTCCTATTGGAAAAAGTGGATTCCCTCCTCAAGAAGGGAACCATAAAAGAGTTTCCATAGGAATACTGAGGGAAAGGATTTTAACACCACTGTTTCCTGATTCTCAAGAAGAGTTAATTTCTGAGGTCCATTCTGGATCTCACAAACCTCAACAGATACAGAAGAACGTCTCTTCCATTTCCCTGATTCCCAGGGTCACATAAGGAAGATCAGGTGGCTGACAAAGGACTCGCTAGATCTCAAGCTGAAGTTCCTTCAATCTTTGAGTACCTTTTACACTTAGTCTCAGGATTTAGTAGTCTTAGCCTCTCCCTGAAGGTCCACATGGCAGCAATATCTGTTTATCAGAATGTTTTGTTAAGGACAAACCCTTCTTTCACTTTGCAGGTTCCTTAAGGGCATATTAAATGTTCCACCCCCTCGCCAATCCCAGTTGACACGGGATCTAAATCTTGTGCTGGTAAAGCTAATGGGACCCTCCTTATGAGCCTCTCGCTCAGACTTCTCTCAAGCATATATCAATCAAAATGGCCTTCCTGATAGCAGAGGTAATTGGTAGGAAGATGAGCAAGTGAGCTTAGTACTTGGATCACCGCTTCGCCCTATGCTGTGCTCATAAAGGACAAAATCATCCTGAGGCCACATCCCAACTTCATGCTTAAGGTAGTCTCAGATTTCCATCTATCTAAGGCCTTGGCTACACTTGCAAGTTACAGCACTGTAAAGCCTCCCCCAGTGCTGTAACTCACTTCCCGTCCACACTGGTAGGGCACTTACAGCGCTGTATCTCCCTGGGTACACTGCTGCAGGTACTGCACCTCCCCGAGAGGAATAACAGCTGCAGCGGAGTGGCTATGAATCACGGGTGTGAGTGTAAACGCTTGCAGCGCTGTACTAATCATCTTGTCAAGTGGCCAATCCTCTCTATTGTTGTGACGGGCTGCAGGAATGCGGAAGTGCCGGTTTCAAAGCTCGTACCACAGAGAGAAGCAAACAGTTTGCAGCTTGCTTTGAGTGAGTAAATGAATGAGCAGAGGGCCGGGAGTTCGGAACTTGCAAAATAGAGAGCTGACATGTTCCAAAAAGCACTCTCTCCCCCCACACTCCCTGTCACAATCCACCCCCCCTATCCCGTTTTGAAAAGCACATCGCATCCACATGAATGCTGGGATAGCTGCCCATAATGCACCGCTCCCAACACAGCTGCAAATGTTGCAAGTGTGGCCACACCACTGCGCTGGCAGCTGTCAGTGTGGACAGACTGCAGCGCTTTTCCCTACTCAGCTGTACGAAGACAGGTTTACCTCACAGCGCTGTACAGCTGCAAGTGTAGCCAAGGCCTTAGTCTGTTTCCTTTCTAACACCTCATTCCCACCCAGGGGAAGCAGGTCTCCATACACTAGATATAAGAGGCTACTGTGCTTTAGCTGAAAAAAACTAAGCCCTCCCACATACTACAAATAACCTATTACCAGACACTCTCACAAGACTACATGTTACTATGTTCCATACATAATCTTAGCTAGGAAAACAGTACCTTATTTGAAGACCCATTCCACAACCACCACCTCAGTGTCAGGGGCCCATCTTAGGCTGGCTTCCCCTGGTGGAGACTTGCAAAGAAACTGTCTGAGAATTCAGTGTACACTTTCACCAGTTGCTTCTCCTTAGACTTAACATCATGCTCCAGTGCCCGGTTTCGTGTGGCAGTTATATGGTCCATATTTAGCTAAGAACTCCTCACCCACTATCTACCTGGTTGAGCCATGCTTACTAAACTCCCATAGGTGAGAAGCATATAGGTTGGTAACTACTGTGGTTAGAGAATTAGCTCTCTGTATTCAAGCTACTGGCCCTCCTTCCTCTTTGCCGTGGAGTAACATCAGGACACTGTAGTCTGGAAGAAGGAACTGGGGCAATTCCTTATGTAGCGTAGGGTGGTGATGTCACTCATACATAAGAACTCTCGTGCACCTGCCAGTGGAGGTGGTTTTGCAAAGTAGCTTGACACCAGGGGTGCCTCATTGCAGTGAACTGTACAGAGGTAGTTCTTGAACACTTACTGGTAAGTAATCTTTCACATTACTGTGCAGGCAGAAAAGAAAGCTGGAACTAAATGTGAAAGAAATTTCTTTGGCTCTGGCTGTGACTGTGTAATAGGCAAGGAGTGACCAGGGCTGAGATTGGAGGAGCTGTTGATCTTCCCTCTTTCTCCATGGGTTCACAGTGTGGGGAAGATGTGGAAGGATCAGGTTAGCAGTGGTGCTTGCAAAATGTATGCTGTAATTGGATGTGTATTTGTGGAAGGGGATAAACATAGGAAATTCTAAAACTTTTCTGTGCTCAGCTGAGCCTGTATAATAACTCTTGCTTTTTAGCCTCTTTACATTATAAAAGCAAATCTGGAAGTTGCTTTAGAGTTTCACAATTTAGTTTTTGTACTGAAAGTGATTTGTAGCTGGACCACAGTTGTTGCTGAAAGAGTAGCCGGTCTCACAGGAAATGGGAGGAAAAAAAAAATCTAAAGAGCCAAGGAAATTAATTTATTCTGAGTATATAAAAGACCTCCATAACTACTTCGTTAGTATTTTTCTTCCAACTACAAACTGCTTTTTAGTGAAAAGAGACATTTTTTTAATATACTAAAGCAACTGGTTTGGTAAAACTTACTGGTTGTAAACACCTGTTGGACTGGTGTATTTTCGTGAGGCTGAAGGTGCATGGTTGAAAGCCTTGGGCTTCACAGTGAGGCTTGAGTCAGTGTCCCAGGAATGTACACTTGTTATAGCTTATTGACTAAATGGTGTGTGACTTCGGTTCACCAGGAGAGTCTACCTCAAAGGACATGTTTTACTTTCTATGGCTGTGTCCAAAATACAGAAGATATGGCGAGTTTAAATTCTGCTGTGTATCATGACTATAAATGTTTTTTCATCCCTGCATTATTCCAGTCACTCTCTAGAGGGCAATCTTCTACCATAGAACAAGCAGGCTAAGGCAAACTGAATATGTGGATTTTGATTTTATTTTCTCAGGTATTCCTGTAAATTATCAGGATGTGGCATCTATTGATCCAGAGTATGCAAAGAACTTGCAGTGGATTTTAGATAATGATATCAGTGATCTTGGGCTGGAACTGACCTTCTCTGTCGAGACTGATGTGTTTGGAGCAATGGAAGAAGTGCCTTTGAAACCAGGGGGTGCAAGTATTCTTGTTACACAAGACAACAAAGTGAGTGTTCAGGTTTATCCAGAAGTTACTGATGAGAACAATTGAACTGATTTATGAGTGAGTAGAAGCATAAATTATGTAACTAAAGTAATCATACCTACAATATTAAAAAGCTGGCAAAATGGTCCCTGTTTGTATGTGTCAATAAATTGGACCACTCTTCTGAAGAAAGTTCTTTAAACAGCTCTCGGAAATTGTCTGTCTCCTCCTTTTGTTGGAGTTTTTATGAAGAAAAACAAGGTAGAACTCAAATGAAGGATTTTTTAGAAGTGACATCATACCATATTGCACATGGTCAAGCTCTTGGCGGGGGGTGGGAGTGTAGCGGAGAGGGGGAATATTAACAAGGAACACCTGTGTGCCTTTCAAAAATACAGCTGTAGGTAATGTTGCTTAAGTGTTGCAAAATTCACTGTTAAACATGGCCTGCTCACTAAACAGTGTAGTATTTAAGGTGTGTTGGGAAGAGAAGTGCAAAGCACCCAAAACTTCATTTGAAGTCAGTAGGAATTGTGCTGCTCAGCTATCCAGACAGTTTGGTTTTACGTTATCATTGAACAAAACACGATGCGAATTCATTCACTAAATGGAAAGGAATAGGATTTTGAAATAAACTTATTAGGCCTTTCATCTTTCAACGATTCCAGGCTTATTTTATGAGCCAAAAACAAAGTTTAACGATATAACATTTTGATCTATGTAAAGCAGAAGCTGACAGAATTATAACTAGGTTAAAATCTGTGTGCTAGTGCAGGTGGGCCTAATACTTAAACACAGTACTAAAGCAAAGTTTGTTTCTGTTCTATGTGTTAAATATTTTGTAAACAACTTGCTGCTGCTTGTGCTACAGAAAAACTAAACCTAAATTAAATATGTACTGTATACCCTGTGGCTATAAACCTCTGAAAATTGAATGATATAGTGAAATGTAAAGAGAATTTCTTTGGAAAAGATAGAGTAAAGTAGACTTCTAAAATTTAGTACTGTGATTTATGTTTCATACACTGCCTACATGAAGAAAGTCATTAGTCTGTGGTGTATAATTACCATAACAAGAGTTAAAACAGTACCCTTTGCCCAGCCTCTTTTTAAAAATTTAGTTCTAAGTTATGATATAACTTACCTTTTTTTATTGAATTTTGTCCTTCATTCAATAGCTAAGTGTATTCTTCATACTGTCTTTAATGTTCAGTATCTGGTAATATGCCTTCATGCTACTGACACTTCAGAAATTTACCATTTGTGTTTTCTTCTTTAATATTTCGATATGTATTAAATGGTTGTGTGGTGGTGGTTCTGTTACCAGTGTAAGTACACTGTGTATGAATAGATTTTAAAGGAAAACTGTGCTCAGTTTATTCAATGTAGTGGTCTGAAAGTTTCCATGAGAAGCATTTCCAACCATGTATAAATTGTTTAGTATATATGAAAATAGTTTTAATCACAGTTTTATTTGTGACATTAACAGTCTGGGAGTCCAGCATTGTAGAGTCATATAATCCTTTTCAGTGTTAAGCAAATGAGCATCAATATAGTTAGTGTTAAAACTTTAACACTTCGTAGAAGAGTCAAGCAGACATTGTTCCAGTCAAATTCTGTACTTCCTTTGCACTGGTTCTGATTTCAGCATACTATGTATATTATATGTATACATAAATTATGTGTATTTATCTAGCTTTTTGTTGGTAAGATATTTGGCTGTTATATTGGCAAATGACCACTTGGTGTCCTCATTTATTTAAAATTTTCTTGTTTCTGGGACTTTGACAGTGAATCCTTAAGCATAATCTTCCTTTCTATCAGGACAGAAATGTCATTCAGATAACTAACATGCATATTATGAGACTGATTCTCCACTGTCTTGTACCATTCATAATTGGTTTTCCACCCCTTTTGCACAGGTGTAAATGACTACACAATGCAAGTCAGTGGAGATTTGGCCCCTTTATCAATATTATAAATGGATGGAGTCAGGGAACAAATACACTGTTGCTTGATTCCAATCTCTTTTAAATTTTTAGTATAATATATATTCTCTTAGTATAATATATCCCACAATAATTTGTGGTTTCAATGTTGCCATTATAAAGTCTATCGTCCGTTTACAATGCTCTTTTCAATTTGAATGAAGTTGAAAATTTGCTAACATGTCATCCCTAATCTAATATTTAAATTCTTCTGTTTGACTTACCCTACAAGAATTTTACATATTTTAGTTTGATAGTTATATTTGCTTTATAAATAATCTCATACTACCTCAACTACATGCTCAACCCTGACATGAAGAGATCACCTCTAGAGGTGATATCTGTATTTCCTTCTTGTCCTTAGCACCTTTTGATGTTGCTAATTGTTATGGTGACTTTTGAAATATAGATGTTAGTCCCTTAGGAATGTGGAGATTATCAAACTATTTAATGACACAGTCATACAAACAGCAGTTAGAGGGCAATGACTTTTTTGCTTCCTACTGATATGGGTTAGATTCAGTCTAATGCAGGGGTGGGCAAACTTTTTGGCCCGAGGGCCACATCTGGGTATGGAAATTGTATGGCGGGCCATGAATGCTCACGAAATTGGGGGTTGGGGTGCGGGAGGGGATGAGGGCTCCGGCTGGGGTTGAGGGCTCTGGGGTGGGGCTGGGGATGAGGGGTTGGGGGTGCAGTAGGGTGCTTCGGGCTGGGACTGAGGGGTTCAGAGGGTGGGAGGAGGATCAGGGTTGGGGCAGCCGGTTGGGGTGCAGGAGGGGGTCAGGGGTGCAGGTTCCGGGCGGCGCTTACCTCACGCAGCTCCCAGAGGCAGTGGCATGTTCACCCTCCAGCTCCCACGTGGTGGCATGGCCAGGCGGCTCTGCGTGCTGCCCTGTCAACAGTCACCACCCCTGTAGCTCCCATTGGCGGTGGTTTCCGTCCAATGGGAGCTGTGGGGGTGGCACTTGGGGCGGGGGCAGCGTGCGGAACCCCTTGGCTGCCCCTCCGCATAGGAGCTGGAGGGGGGACGTGCCACTGCTTCCGGGAGCCGTGTGGAGCAGGGCAAGCCCCCGACCCCGCTCCCTGGCGGGAGCTTGAGGGCCAGATTAAAACGTCTGGGGGGCTGGACGTGGCCCGGGGGGCTGGATGTGGCCCTCGGGCCTAGTTTGTCCACCCCTGGTCTAATGATTTAAAAGTCAAGGACTCTGTATCCTATGTCAGTTCTTGGACACACCTATTCAGTAAATTATTTTCTTAATGACCTGGATTTGTACTGTATAACTTAATGGCTCTGGCAGATTTGAAAAATGCCTTTTTTTAAAAAGGATCCAAAATATGTAATAATTTTATACTGCAGTCTTTCTTCTCCAATAAGTTTAGAATATTTTTCTGTAGTCTACAGTGTAATTGTTTTTGTAATTTAAGAATAAAAAATTGCCCTTCACTAAAACTTGTACTAACATCTGTAGGAGGAGGGAAATTCAGTCTCTGAAGAAGTTCATTATTGTGTGTCCAGTAGGGGGGTACCTGTTGAAAAGTAATATCATCCCAACCAATTCAGAAAGTCCTGGGGCACAAAGGGAAAAAAATAATGCTAATCCAGTCCAGTAGAAGAGGGATGTCAATTGAGAATGACACATACTTATTTAAAACAAACATTTAGTTCAGCAGATAAAAACTGAAGAAATTTGTATGGATGGTGTTGAAAATAGGATATACAATTTCAATAAAATAGTCTATAGGTTGCTATCCAACAATGACAACTCACAGGGTCACGTGCTCTCATGTGGCTTCATAATACGATCTGTGAGGAGCAAGATCATGAACAAATGTCACACAGGAATGTGCATGCTCGTACTGAAGTCTCAGCATAATGCGTGGCCCTTTTTTCTATCACTTTTTCACACCTGGCTTCCTCAAAGTGTTAACTTTTATTGATCATTGCTCTCTATTCTGTCCTTGGCTATGTCTTCAAATGTATTGTTCTTTATGCTGCATGAGGTGAGTTTCTACTTATGGGTGTCTCTTTGAAGTGTTTTGTTGACCACCCATACTGTGCTTTCAAGAGTGCCAGCTCATAGAAAACTTTGTTTTCTGGAGTATGTTGTTGCCCACTCTGATAACATGATCTGTCAGTCTAAGCTGAGCTTTGATCATTTACTTGGCCTCAACTGGCCTCAATTACTGTTTTTGTTCTTTCAAGGATATTAATGTTTGAGACTTTGTCTTGCCAGTCGACTTTCAGAATAGAGTGGAGGCAGCATGTGTGACATTTTTCAAGTTGCTTAATGTGTCTGTGGTAAATTGTCGATGTTTCACACCTGTCTAAAAGGGATGCTATTACTGCTGCGTTGGGTATTATCAGTTTTGTTAAGTATTGGATGGTGTGCTGGTTGAGTATCCTATGGCAAAGTCTTCTGAAGGCCTGGCTTACCTTTAATATTCGACTTGATCTTTCATGATCCAGCGAACCATCTGTTAAGATAGTACTGCCCAGGTATGTAAAGTTATTGACAGTCTTTGGCTTAAACAATCAGTGGTGATATTTGGCTGGTGGTTGGTTGGAAGAAGACTTGTATGTTTTTTTCCAGGCTGATGGTGAGTTGAAACTGTTTAGTTGCCTCAGAGAATCTGTCAAGGATAAGCTGTAGATCGTTTTCACTATGGCTAAGTAGTGCACAGTCATCCACAAAAAGGTCTTCACATATGAATTCCTCAAGAATTTTTGTATTTGCAGTAAGCCTTTGGAAATTGAAGAGTTTTCCATCAGTTCCGTACCTTACGTAGATGCCCTTTGGAAGGCTGGACTTTGCGTAATTCAGAACAGCTGCAAAGAAGAGACCAAAAAGGGCCAGTGCCAGCACACAGGCTTGCTTCACTCCTCCATTATATATGGGAAATTGTTTAAAAGGTCACTATCTGAGAGGACTTGACCAGTCACGTCTTTGTGAAATTGATATATGATGTTGACAGATTTGGTGGAGCAGCCAAACTTTTCTAGAATTTTCCAGAGGCCATTTCTGCTCACAGTATTGAACGCTATTTTTAGGTCAATGAAGACAGTGTACAGTTCTGTGTTTTTGTTCAGTATTTTTTTTCCCTGAATCTGTCTCTCAACAAAAACCATGTCTGTGGTGCCCTGACCTGATCTAAATCCACAGTGGCTCTTTGGTAGAAACGTATCTGATACTGTTTTGACAAACTGATTGAGCAAAATATGGGTGGTGAGAATTTTGCTACTAACCGATAGCAGGGAAATACCCCAGTAGTTACCACAGTCAGAGTTGATGCCTTTATTTTTGTATAGTGTAACTGATTGCATCTTTGAAGCCCTGAGGAAATTGCTTGGCTTCCCATCTTTGATTTCATGTAGATAATTGACAGCATTTAGGCCTGAAAGTTTGACAAACTTCATTTGTTTGATAGCTCTTTGCACTTCCTCAACGGTAGGTAGGTGGGCGATTTCTTCATATATGGGGTCAATTCCTCTAGCACCTGTGGATTGATAGTAAAGGGTGATTCAGTGGCTCAGTGAAGTGTTGTACTCATCTTTCAGAGATGCCTCACTTGTCCTTGATTAAGGTAGATCCATCTGAATTCTTTAGTGGAGCTGGTCCAGATTTTGATGGGCATAAACAGCTTTCAGGAAATCCTAAAACAAGGTTATGCTAGTATTGACATAATGCAGTGTTTCTTCTGCTTTCTTTTCCCACCAGTTTTCCTGTAGGAACGAATGCAGTCTTTAAACCTTGGCTTGCGGGTACTTGAATTTATCTTTCTTTAATGTTGGTTTTTGTCATTTTGCCAAGACATACACATTCTTTTGCTTGAGGATTTTTTCATTGAACCAATCCTGGTGCCATCTTTGATTTATGGCTAGAATATCTTCTGAACCTTGAAGAATGGCTGATTTGAATATATTCCACTTTTACAGTACAGTATTGGTTGATGATGTAATGTTATCAAACTTTCCCCTAAGTCTTCCCTTAGTTTTTCTTGAAGAAATGGATGTCTCTGCTTTGCTATGTTCAATTTTAGATTTAATATCTTCAGCCGAGGGGCAGCAGCATGTAATTTAAAAATGACTGATCATTGTGTGGTGAGTCCAGCTGTTCACCCCTTGCACTGCTCTGGTGATATCAATGTCCCTTTGCCGTATAATGACAGTCATTCAGGTGCCAGTGCTTTGATCTCAAATGCATCCAAGAGGTTTTGTATTTGTCTGCTTGCTTAAATACTGTGTTGGTAATAGAGCTCATGCTCAGCACACTTGCTGAAGTAGGAGACTATTGCTGTTCATTTTTCCAACTCCATTGGTCTTTATTACACTGTTCCAAGCCTCGCTATCTTTTCCTACTCTGGTATTAGTCTCCCATGGATAAATCTTCCAGTGACTTCAGAAAGCCTTTTCTAATGGCAAAATAAATGCCATAAATCCTTTCTTCCTCTGCTGTTTTCTCTTTCCAAAAGATGATTAGCCACCTCCTAGTTCAGCGAGCCCCAAACTTTTGACAGTCGTGCCCCCACCCCTGTCCGCATCCCCCCATCTACCTGGAGCTGGGAGCAGGGACATGGCTCGGGGGTAGGGAGGGGGGAGACACAGACAGGGTAAGGGGGCCAAGGGTGGGGCTGGGAGCGGTGCCGAGGCTGGGGACGGAAGCAGAGCTGCAACTGGGCTGTAGTGGGGGCCAGCAGCTGGCCCATGGCCAGGTGCTGCTCCGCTCCCAGCCTTACCCCTAGCCTTCGCCCCGGACCAGGAATGGAGCTGTGGCCAATGGGCGAGGCTGGGTGCTGGTGGGGGGACCAGGAGCAGAGCCATGCCAAGGCTGGCAATTGGGCCAAGGCACAATGCCAGGAGCCAGGGACCTGGCGGGGGGCTGGGTGGCGCTCCCTCCCTGCCTCTATGGGGGCTGGTCTGGGCCCTGTTGCGCCCCCTCTGGATGTTCCTCCATGCCCCCCTAGAGGGGCACACCCTACACTTTGGGGACCTCTGTCGTAGTTCCTTTCTGGAGCCTTCTTCTGCAAGTCGTCTTTTGCTGAGGGCAGCCATATTGATGCTCCATCTTGCAAGTTCCCTTGCAATTAATAATGTACACCTTTCAGGTCTTGATGTGTTATCCATTAGAGTCCATATGTTCCATATCCCCATGGTGAGAGCTCTTGTTTTGCTTACAGAATGACCACGTGTGTGGATGATCCACCAGATGTGGTAAACTGTCCAGATTAGAGTTGGGCAGGCAATATTATGACACTTTTGCTGGCCTCTTCCTTTATGGGGGTGAGCAGTGCTGTCTTAAAAGGGGCTATTCAGTCACCTAGGATGTTGCCTAACGTCCTTGGTGCCAAGGATGAAGGTTTGTGACTGACTTCCAGTATTCACCTACACCTGACAGTTCACCACTTGGCGTTGCTGGAGGACTTCCTTTCTATGATGCGTGAAAGGCAATCTTGGTCTCTTGGCTGCTGAAGTCAAAGACCAGTGGCTTGAAGGGTCATAAAGACTGGGAACTTCATTAGCTACATTGGATAGCCACTAATGTCTTTGTCAAGCGGTGCATATATCATGGAATGTTCCTGCAGTACCTTTCCCTCTGTTGAATCAAAAGGACTCCTCTGCCCTGTCCACCAAAGCAGATTTAGTACAGATTCATAGAGTCTAAGTCCAGAAGGGATCATTGTGATCATGTAGTCTGACCTCCTGTATAACACAGGCTGTAGAACTAGAGCATATGGTTTTGATTTAAAAATTTTCAGTGATGGACAAGACACCATGACCTTGGTAAGTTGCTCCAATGGTTAATTACTCTCATTGTACTTTACATCTTACTTTCAGTCTGAATTTGTCTAGCTTCACTTCCAGCCATTGGATCATGGTATACCTTTCGCTGTTAGATTGAAGAGCCTATTATTAAATATGTTCCCCAGTAGGTACTTACAGACTGTAATCAAGTCACCGCTTAAACTTCTCTTTGTTAAACTAAATAGACTCAAGGAGCTCAGTCGCTATGAGGAAGGGTTTCTGATCCTTCAGAGATTCTTGTGGCTCTTCTCTGAAGCCTCTCCAATTTATCAACCTATTTGAATGGTGGATACCAGAACTGGACATGGTATTCCAGCCGCTGAGGTGAAATAACCTCTCTACTCCTACTTGAGATTCCCCTGTTTGTTATGCATCCAAGGACTACATTAGCCCTTTTGGTCACAGCAGCACACTGGGAGCTCATGTTCAGCTAATTATCCACCACAACCCTCAAATCCTTTTCAGTGTCTTCCCAGGAGAGAGTCTTCCATTATTTAAGTAAATGTTTACATTTAGCCCTATTAAAGTGCATCTTGTTTGCTTGTGCCCAGTTTACTAAGCGACGTAGCTTGATCTGTATCAGTAACCTGTCCTCTTCATTATTTACCACTCCCCAATTTTTGTGTCATCTGCAAACTTTATCAGTGATTTTGTTTTATTCCATGTTGTTTAATAAGAACGTTATAGTAAGGGTCAAGAACTGATCCCTGCGGTACCCCACTAAAAACACACCCATTTGATTATTTCCTGTGTACAGATACATTTTGAGACCTATCAGTTAGCCAGCTTTGAATTCGTTTAACGAGTGACAAGTACATTTTATATATTTCTAGTTTTTTTTTTTTATCAAAATGTCATGTTGGGACTAAGTCAAAGTATACTACATAAATGCTATTGCCTTAATCAAGCAAACTTTTGTAATCTCATAAGAAAAAGATATCCAGTTAGTTTGATAGACTCTGTTTTCCATAACCCATGTTGATTGTTGTTAGTTATGTTACCCTTCTTTAATTCTTTCCCGTATCAACTGTTCCCCTATCGTGCCCAGGGTCAATGTCAGACGGACAGGCCTATAATTACCCGGGTCATCCTGTTTCTTTTTTAAATATTGCCACATAATGAGCTTTCTTCCAGTCTACTGGAACTTCCCTGGTATGTTAACTTACTGAAAATCATCATTACCAATCCAATGAGCTCTTCAGCCAGCTTTTAAGACCCTTGGATTCAGGTTGTCTGGAACTGCTGATTTAAAAATGCCTAACTTCAGTAGCTGCTGTTTAACATCCTCCTTATATACAAATGATTTTTTTTATAGCCGTCTTTGCTTCCCTGTTAAATCAGTTTTGTGTTTTTGTTTTTTAAAATCATTATGGCCTTCTTCCTCGACTGTGGGATTGTGGCTTTTTGGGCATCTAGAAAAGTGTTCTTAACCCATTCCCAGTCCCATGCATGTTGGAAATAAGTATTTCCAGAGGTGTCTGTCTCTCTCTCTCTCTCTCCATGGGTTCCCTCAACCTGTTTTAGCCTGCCATTCAGTGGTGTCCTTGGAAGAGACTGGAATCTTGGTTGAAGATGTACTTAAGTAACCCTTCTCCTCTTGCAAGCACTTCACAAACATTTAACTAATCATTCATCTCACTCTTATGTTACTACTACTTTTACACTGAAAAGAGAATTTCTTCCAATTTTGAAGAGACTACCAATTCCTGTTAGAATAAAGTATAATTGATTTCTTTGAAATTGGGCAGTCTTTCAAAATAGGGATATTTTTTTAAATGTTGCAAAGAGTCCTGTGGCACCTCATAGACTAACAGACGTATTGGAGCATGAGCTTTCGTGGGTGAATACCCACTTTGTCGGATGCATGACATGACTGGGAATGGGTTAAGAACACTTTTCTAGATGCCCAAAAAGCCACAATCCCACAGTTGAGGAAGAGGCCATAATGGTTTTAAAAAACAAAAACACAAAACTGATTTAACAGGGAAGCAAAGGCAGCTATAAAAAAAAATCAAAAACCATGCATCTGACGAAGTGGGTATTCACCCACGGAAGCTCATGCTCCAATATGTCTGTTAGTCTATAAGGTGCCACAGGACTCTTTGCTGCTTTTACAGATCCAGACTAACACGGCTACCCCTCTGATACTTTTTAAATGTTGTCACTTTAGACTTACAATAGAACCTCAGAGTTACGAACACCTCAGGAATGGAGGTTGTTCGTAACTCTGAAATGTTTGTAACTCTGAACAAAACATTATGGTTGTTCTTTCAAAAGTTTACAACTGACCATTGACTTAATTCACCTTTGAAACTTTACTATGCAGGAAAAAAAATGCTGCTTTTAACCATGTTAATTTAAATGAAAGAAGCACAAAAACAGTTTCCTTACCTTGTCAAATCTTTTTTACACTTTCCCTTTATTTTTTAGTAGTTTGCGTTTAATACAGTACTGTACTGTATTGCTTTTTTTTCTCTGCTGCCTGATTGCGTACTTCTGGTTCCAAATGAGGTGTGTGGTTGACCGGTCAGTTCGTAACTCTGGTGTTTATAAATCTGAGGAATCTCCATTGTATAAATGGGGAATTGGAGGCAGAAAGGTTAATTGATTCTCCAAGAACCAGCTGCTTAGATGCTGTGGTGATGGGTATGGTATAAAAACTTAAGTAGAAACTGTGTCCAAATTTGTTGTTTTGGAACAAGACAGTGTCACAGATCTGGCAGAGTTCCCCCTGTTGGACTTTCACTAAACAGCTGTGAGGAGATTCAAATGCTGAATTCTCTGTGCCCTTCACTTGCTGGGACTGGGCAGAGCCTAGGCACCGTTCGTGGCTTTGGGCCTCTAAGCACACACTTGAGAGGCACACTTTGTGTCTGATGCCCCTCATGGGAGTGGGGACTCCATTGTCCCATTGCCTAAGCCCTGAAACTAGTGCAGTCTCCCCCAAACATCCCCAGCAGCTCTTGAACAGTCCCCAGAATCCTACCAAAGGTGTGAGCCTTCTGGTTTACAGTTCACCTCTTGAGAGGTTTGAGAGCCAACAGACAGACTTTGTACAGGATCCAGAAACACCATTGTTCTCCACTTAGCACAAGAAATATACAGATGTGTACAAAATAAACACACCTATATAAATTTCCCTGTCTTGGGTTCTTCGCCATTTTGAGAGTTCTTTGCGCTTGGGCAGAGTCCCCCGGGGTGCCCAGGATCCTTTCCCTGCAGCTCATGACTTTTCTTCAGAAACGTGGAATCTTTCCAGCTCAGCTTGCTTTCTCTGACCTTGGTTGGTGTTACAGTTCAAACAGACCTCTGCTACAAAAGCATACTTGTTTCTTCTACACCTGCCCCAAGCTTTCTGTCCCTCTAAAAGGCTTCTCCCCGTGAGTTCTTTTTAAATCCTCCTCTGTCACCTCCCTCTCTTTGTTCTGTTTGGGGAATTTTCCAGTCTCTCTACTTTTCCATCCTTTCAGACAAGTTGGAGGAAGCAGCATCTTCCAGCTCCAGTCAGCCTCCTTAGCAAAGCGATTTTTTCAGTCCAGCACACGTTAAGATTAATGACTTTCCATTGTCCCTGGTCTGGTAGGTATGTGCTACAGTCCATGTTAGCACATGATGGATTCCACGTCCACATAGAAGAATTCCCCGATTAAATTTTTATAACAACTTTATAACATCCAAGCAGAATTTATAAACTGTACCTAGATTCCCCAAATCATCACAGACATTAACTCAGTTAATCTGTTTGGCAGTTAAATCTGGAAATACCTTTTTTTTCTCTTCATAATTAGAAATCATGTATCACTTGGAGCCAAAGTTGATTTAACTTAGTTTTGAGAAGTCTTGGCATAAGTTTAGATTCCCAAGTAGAAAGATGTCTACATTGAGTAAAGAGAATGTGTTGAAGACTTATATAGTGTGCATCAAGATGAGCTGGAATAGACTGGTAAGCTGTGCACGAGCACATGGTGCTGTGTTCGTGGTCCAGGCAGTGTAAAGCTGGAAGAGGCTGTCTTTCTGTCCCCATTTGAAAGTCCCTTTTCCTTTTTGACTGCTCCATAGTAGTAGCAGTTTGAATGATAAAAAGGGCCTTGTTTCATTTAGTGTGTATCTTGGAAGGTGGAGAGTGAGAGGTTCCCACTTGCAGATTGCTTAAAATGTGTGGGGTACAGTATTTCAGTGGTGTCCAACTGAATATTTTCATATTGTAGGTCTTTTGTTTTTCTCCTGTTTAGTTAAAAATAAGAAAAGGAAATTCCATCCAAACTGATGTTTGAGGCTGTATTGTTCATTCAGTCAGAAAATGACAATGTAAAATTCCATTAACATTCTTGGTCTAGATCCAAGCCCCTGCTGGGACTGTGCTGCATTGTCATTCCAGAAGTAGTCTCCAAAAACATGCCCCACAAGATATGGCTGTGTTACATACATTTGTATGGGCAAAAAGGAAATAGAAGGGTGCTTGCTCAAACTTTGTAGGTGTCTTTTTTATTTTTTTTTGAGGCCTTTTGAAAATGTGGCCATGTGTGCTGCAGTTGCTAGCCTCAGTTAGGTGAGTGAAGAATCCATTCAAAGCCGCAGCTAGAATTTACTTTGAATTATAATCTTAATGTAGGCAGGACTATGTTCGTGCATATGTATGTTTATATATTTTTACCATAAAATATCTCATTTTAATGTTCTCAATATCTTTCATTGCAGGCTGAGTATGTCCAACTTGTTACTGAACTTCGAATGACAAGAGCCATTCAGCCTCAGATAAATGCTTTTTTGCAAGGATTTCATACGTTCATACCACCTTCTCTTATACAGCTTTTTGATGAATATGAACTGGTAAGTAGCAGAGCCTATATTTGTAACGGACAGCATTCAGCACTTCATTACTAATGTAACGAGGTAGAAGTAAAGCTCAGTGTTTTGAAAGATAATTTGATATTCATGCTTTAGTTTTCACTTCTATAGACCTGCTCTGAAACTTCTGTACTTGTTCACTCTGATTACCTTAGGTGAGCATTTTCCTGAAAGATGGTAGTATTGATCACTCATTACAAGAGTAAAGTCTTGCTTTGTAATACCCAAGATAGAAAGTGAATATGTCTTGTGGTGTCCATAAATCCCTTCAGTAAACATCAGGAAACGTTCCTATTGCCTAGTTTATTTATCTTCACCCACTTCCCACTTTCTGAATCAAATTTACTTTCCTAAAAAATCTTTGTGTAGTTGCTCCATTTTTCATTTCTGACTACATATATACTTAATACCTTGGAGAAAGTGACCACCAGTCAGGGCCTTTTCTGCCTGTTTTCCATGATATTCCATGGTTGTTTCCCTGTCTGTTTGGATGTTTCTCCTCTTTCCTTCTTCCTAAGCCACAAAGTCACTTGGTGTAAAATTTTCACAATGATTTAGAAGCCTAAAGTCTCACTGAATGTAAAAATATAGATCATACTGTAAGCATTAAATATTATTTAATGTAAAATTAAAGATTTTTTTCCAATTTAAGATTGGAAATTCTACTTATACCCGAGTATTGTAGTTAAACTAAACACCCAAATCTTTTACTAAAACCAGAAAATTCAGAGCAGAAATTCTACAAAAATCCTTCTTATGCAGCCTTGCCCCATTTATTTTATTTTATTTTGAAGGGTAAATTAGAGTTCCAGCCTCCACTACGTACATGTGCTGATGTTACAAATTTATAAAATGCCCTCATGTTTTTCTCCTGCAAAGTATATGTGTATTTGTGCACACATTTGGGGTGTCATTGGAGGGGGAACAGAGAAGCCACTGAAAATTAATTTCCTTCCCTTGTTCTCAAAGAAATACAGACTTCAATTTCTTCAGCATTTTGTCCTTTGTCTTGCTGGTAACCTAAGATCCTGGTGTACATAGTGCACATGTGCACACACATGCAAGCTCAAATACAATTCCAAGTTGTCATGTTGGGGACACCAGTTCATTAGACACACTATCTGAAGGAGTTGAAATATTGCCCTGTGATTCGTTATATATGCTATTTTTGGTAGAATGTTGAAATTACCCTCCCCCGCCCCCCATATTGTAGATTATGCTATACTGCCAGTCCACTGAGTTCTAATTAGAGGCCTTCACAAAAGTTAAGCATTTTTTTCTTCTGTCCCCTCTCAGGGATGCTTTTTTGATCATTAAGTATATCCTCCCCTCACTCCTGTTCTGTTACTGTCACCTTGATTAAGGTGGTGGGGTCAGTCTAGAACCCGATCTTCCATCCTCACATCAGCAAGGTGTGTCAGACAAGTGTAAAGAACACTGTGCCTCTTTTGCTCCCTGTCCTTCTCTTCTCCACAGTGCATTCAGCTCCTGCTGGGCAAGGAACAAAACACAGCTTTAAGCTCCAAATTTGGCCTTCTGAATAGTAGTTTGTGGTACAACCACTAACCTGTGCTTCTATAAATTTAAAAACTGATATTGATATTTTAATATAGCATTTAAAATATTATGTTAAAATTATAATAATGTTTTATTATTATTAAAAAGGAAAACCTGTCATTTCAGGTGATCACTTACAGGCTTAAAATTTCTTAACCTGTAAAATCTTTACCAGGTCTTATTGTATAGATAGCAACTGATTCAGACCTTTCAAAATGAAATTAACAACTCAGTCTTCCAGTTATGCAAGTGTTTTGGTTTTTAATATTCAAGTATGCTTTCTAAGAGGATTTTTTCCTGTATCAGAAGTCTGTGCAACAATAAAACACAAAGGATTTCTCATTCTGATATAAGGGATTTAATGTATTTTATATTAAGGTTGAATATGTAGTTGTGTAGTATAGTGTAGACAAACTTGGAAGCCCTCATACACTTAACTATTCCACTTAGAATCCGTTTTATTAAAAAGGGGTTCTGGTGGCTATAAGACAATGCTTTTACCTACTTTGACACTGTATCTTTGACTTCTAGTTTCATATCTAAAATATTAAGTTGTCTTAGTCTGGAAGTAATGAATTAGTAGGGTGCCCCTTCTCATTGTCTCAGCGTACGTTGATCCTCCAACTCAATGGATTTTTGGCATCACTCTACTGAGAACAGCCTGTTTAGAAAGATGCCAGTCTTCCTTCTGTCTCACAGAGATTTGGATTATCTCTGCCGAAAAGGATGAAAGTTGCTTCTCCCTTGCCAGGAGAGGAAGCCAAAGAAAAATGACCTCTAGCTGTGGCACTAGACTTTTCCAGTCAAGGAGAGAGGTTTTTCAGCCAATTCATTTCTGTGCATTGGAGGGCTGGTAGTCTGCAAAGATCCACCTTGCCTGCAGGATGGGTGGATAGGTTGGCTCTAGTGGAACTCCAGTACCAGGACTGAACTAGCTCCCTTGCTTACACTGCACTGATGACTTGCAGGTGGAATTAAATAATACACAAAGGTTTGCCTGTCTTTTTTTAAAATGTAGAAGACTCAAGGATCTTGTATTATAAGCTTTGATATCTTATTTATTATTAGGAATAAAGTATTGAAAGGAAATTGGAACAGAAAAGGCGTTTTGGTTTCATTCAGGATTATTCTTTAATTAAAGCAACTGCACTCTTCAAAATTAATTGTTTGTAGAGAAGACTAATCAAGATTTGTTTTTCCCCGTGAAGGAGCTGTTGCTGTCTGGTATGCCAGAAATTGATGTGAGTGATTGGATAAAAAATACAGAATACACAAGTGGCTATGAAAGAGAAGACCCTGTTATTCAGGTAAAGTCCCAGCTGAATGGATGGAGAATATTGTATTTTAATCCTTCAAACTTTTTGCTACTTTTGGATGAAAACTTACATTAACCAAAGTATTCCTATAAATCACTTAAGATGGGAATGTCTCATAATAAAATGAGGTCTGAATCTGACTCGGAGCTAATTTCTATAATTTAAACCATAAATTTTTAAATGTGCCCTTATTTGTTTATATCTTCTTTCAAATTTAAAAAAAAAGTTTTTTCATTTTCCATTAAACAAACTTATTTTTCGTTTAGTGGTTCTGGGATGTTGTAGAAGAACTAACTCAGGAAGAGCGAGTGTTACTATTACAATTTGTTACTGGCAGGTGAGAAATATTTCTGTTTATATTGCATATATTACAAATACTCTAGAGTCAACTGCACTGCAAATGGAAAGACACATTTCATGACCAAGAATTGTTTGTTTACTTAACTGGGCAACCTGAATACTCACTTAGGAGTCTGTTTGTTGATATGTAAACAGTTTTACTGTTTGTTACCACCAAAATGGCTAATTAGTATTTATCAACACTTACTGTAATTTTGGTAGTCACTTAGTTTTATTTCATCACTTATTCCTGTGCATTATACCTCTTGTGTGGTTAACTTGCTATCTGTAGCTATCATAGATATTAACTTTTGCCCATTGTTGTGGTATCTGAGAGTTTTACAAATATGTACGTAAATCCCTATCTGAACGGGCAGTTGTCATACTGCTCTACCATAGAACACTCTTGAGTGTCCAAACTCCTCTTTCTTTCCAAGTTGGTTCTTTTATTGGCAGTTAAAATAAACAATGCAATATAAAGTTTCACTCCAGACTAGGCTGTTCCAAGAGTTTTCCCCCAGGATGACTCTGTCCCAAATACTAGTTCCTTCTGTCATGAGTCACTTGTGTCTCCCTTTTAATGAGGAAGTTATATTCAAGCAGGGGTTAAGGAGCTCCACCTGCCATAGAGAGTACATGAGTCAGTGAATGTCACAATTTCCATGCAAGGTTCAAATACCTGGTTGCAGGGTAGGTCAACAGAAGATCCTGTTTATACCACTTAAGTGGTCAGTGTGTAGGCCTAATTTTTCTCTTGCCCTTCTTTCTGGGAGGCAGGTAGAATTTAAAAGACAAGAAAAATTACTTCTGTCTTCTCTCCCACATCTTTGAAATGGCAGAATAGTGGATTTTTCTTTTTCCTGTTAATTTTGTGGGCAGGCAATAAAAAGAGGGTATTGCATTTTTCCCTGGAGGGAGCCAAGTTTGTGGTCATCCTTTGGTCTTGTGGCAAAGAGTTCCACAGCTATAGGTGGCCACCAAAAATGTCTCCAACCCCCATTAGTCTCATTGTATCTATTAAGAGCTTCACTGTCTCCAAGGATCATGGTCAGTTTAGGGGTTATTAGTGAGAGTCTTGATCTGTTCTTCCATCCCCTGCAGAACTGACTCCTGCAGTTCTACCTGCATTACTTCCAGGTCTCCGTTTCTAAATTAGCGAAATCTGTTTTTTTGCATTAGTCCAGTTTTGCTATTCCTAAATCCAGAATGGTACTTTGAAAAGCACTGGTTTGGGATATGTGCTCTAAGTGGAATCCATTGTGTTTATAGCCTTGTTAATGAACTAGGGGGATTCTGACACGTGTCCCCTGAAATTGACTAATACCAGCCTTGTTAGAATGGTGTTTGTTTTGTTTACAGATCACATACTGCTATGATGTTAGAGCTTTTTTTAACAGTAATTAAATTTATATTATTGTTGATGCCTTTAAAGCTTAGGACTGGAACTTGGCAGAAATGGCTCAGATTACTATTACTTTTCTGCTATGATGTATCTGCTTATGGTCTGAGGTTTCGGCTAAGCACGGCTGGTGCTGGAAACCTATTGTTTCTTCAGTGAGCAAGAAATCTTCTTGGCCTTTTGAGCATTATAGATAGGCTTGGAAGCATCAGCTTTTTATTGGTAAATGTCGGTAAACGTCAATTTCACTATACATGCACAAACCGAAGAAAAAATATTTCCATTAATAATAATTGAATTTTACAGATAGGGAAAGTAAGAAAAATTATGCTTGATAACTTAATAGTTTGATTTAAGGATATTTACTCTGTGTATTTTGACATGTGGTGTTGACCATTTGTGTTTTAATGGCTATAAAGCTTTAACTTTTTTGAATCTGAACATCTATCATTAAATAATTGTCTGACCTGCCCATTGTTTGTTCCCTCATAATCTTGCACAACTGTGAAAATTTAAATCAACATTTGAAAAAAATGCTTAAAAATAAACCAATATTATCCATTGAAATTTATGAAAAAATAAAATAAAATCTAATTCTGCCAAGCTTAATTATAGGCAACAGTGAGAGGACACTTTTTCAAAAGCTACCAGAGCTGACGTGCACATATAAATCCAGTGACATCTCTGGAAATATGGGTGTTTGGGCATGAAAAACGTAGAAGCAAGGTTGAGCGGTCTATTAGCCAAAACTCTAGTCATAATATACGTAATACAAACAAGTGTACTGAGGTCTGATTTTGTATTTATAAAATACCTGTCAACAAACTCTTTGCAAACCCCTTAAATTTTTCCACCTGGATGTTTTGCATTTTCCTGAATGAGGAATTTGTTTTAAGAGTCTGCATTTGCTGGGTAGCACTTTTCATTAAGAATTTGCATTATTTTTTCATTCCTCTCATTCCAGCCTGAGTATACCTTTAGTGCTACTTAAGTGAAAAATCAGATATCCTTTTTTCCAGCCAGAGACCATAAAATGTATTCAATGGATCTAGTAAAAAAAATTATGATAGTAGCTTTAATGTTTCATTGATGTCTTTAAGCATATCTTAAATGTCTTTTCCTCTTGCAGTTTTGCCTTCACTTAGGAGTAATGGAAGTCTGACTTTTGATGATTTCAGTGTAAAACAGTATAATTTTAGATATACTGGGAAAGTCCTTTTTTAATAGGCTGTTCTTCATGTTTTCCGTAACACATGAGTGGCACAGTTTGTGCAAAAACCTCCAGGTGACACTCAAGAGAAGGCGATTAGGTAGTCCTGCGCATACTCCATGCCCTTTGATTTTTGGATAGTTCTGGCCTAAACTCTGTGGTAAGGCCCTCTGGTTTCTTTGATGCTGTAAACTAGAAATTCTGAGGCAGCTTCAAGTAAATCCAAAACCTGAGGTATTAATTGAATTAAATATGGAAAGGAGTAATGCAATCACTGCCATGTTGCTTACTGGTGGCTTTTATATCCATTTTTTTAATTCTGTGTCTAAATTTTCAGTGACACAGATTTTTGTATTGACAATAATGGAAATGACATGAGATGCCAAGTCATAGAATCGGTAGCTAATAGCTGGATGAATGAGAGACTTGTTGCTAAGTTAGAAGGCCTGAGTTTTATTTTGTATTTGAATGTGGAACTCTAACTGTTGGTAGAGCAAAATATCATCATTCTCAGGAGGAAAAATCATGTTGGGGAGATACAAGCGGTAAGCACATTACAAGTGGATACTTTTATAATCTTTTCTTGTAACCATTCTGAATTGTAGCTCTAAGCACAGTTCCATTTGAGAAACTTTGTTACTGTAGAAGGTATAAGCACAAGCCTATATATCCATGGGTGACCCTAAATACTGGAAGAAGAAAAGTTGTCTGCTAAATCTCATTGTGGTGATGGTTTGTATTGGTTATCTGTTGGATATGAATAACTGGTACTGATATTTAGCATGTAAATATTTTTGAACTACCATTAATTGGATTACTGTTAGACTATAAAATCCTTTATTTAGTCACAAAACATACATGGCACTGTAAGCCCTCTCCTTTTCCACTACTTCACCCAGTAGGCTCTAACCCTGTTTGAAAGAGAGAGTGCCACCTAAAATTGAGAAGGTATTTCATTCTCCTTCCCCATTCAATCCTTGCAAAGACTCAGTGTTTTTTCATTATTTTGCAAGCCTATTTTTAAAACTGTACCTGAAATCCAGAATTTTAAGTCGTATTCAAATTCTTTAGAATGTCCTTGTTTCAGATTATTTTATTCCAATACAACTCTTACTGAACAGTATTTTAATATTCCAAGTGAGGGTCTCATAGTAATGTCATTTATATTTTAACATCTTCATGTGCACTTTTTACCAAAATAAGAATGTCAGTTGATATAAAATAATGGCTGCATTTTTATTATACTTTGTGACTTTTCATTAGTGAGAATTTGGGTTGAGGGATCCTTTGGAGTTATGTCTCTATCCAGTTGTCTTTTTTTAAAATTGTTTTTGAATACCATGGGAGGGGATCATGTCTCCTGAGAGAAAACACCACTACTATACAAAACAAAAAACAACACTCCCCGCCCACACCATTGAACAGGTTTTTATACCACAATTTTAAAGATGGCCTCTAATGGTATAGGTACTATGTGTGAGTCTCATACTGTAGGTTAGTGCGAATCACATTATTCAGGGTGAGAATGGATTTATAGTCAAGCTTACAGAATTTCTTTGGTTAATATTTTTCTTAGTGTTCCACAATATTGCAGTAGGTAATTACTCTATTAAGTCACTTTTCTCTAATATACTGGCTTTACTGTGAGAAATACCACACTGTTAAGTCTTGATTCTCTTATAAAAGCCAAAGCTCTGGAAAAGACATGTCAAGAATATTTGGTAGATTAACTTACTTTTATAATGGAAGGGTAGTTTTTTAACTGATGTTTCTTCAACTATAAAGACAACAGGTTTATATATATTAGGAGAATCATCGAGTGCTAACAATGGGCGAGTTACTCAAACACATGCTTGCCTCTCTTATCTAGCGTTTAAACAATTTAACAGCTATCATAAATGGGACAATCCCATTTTCAACAGCATTACAGAAAACATGAATGAGGCAATGAGATTTTCACTATTGGTGAAGATTGGGACCCATTGCTAACAACCATTCTTCCTTGATTGATTGCACATGTCCATTCCACTGTAGGTATGTGTGTGCCTTGTGCACAGTTGTCAGAGAACTTTTTCCCTCAGAGGTACCTGTTAGGGTGGCTTGAGCACCCTCTACTGATGCGTGCCAATATAAGAGGCTGGAACTGCCCCTCGTCCCCCTTCAATTCTGTCTTACAGCCAGTGACTGTGGTTAGAGCACTTCCAGTCTTGCTATCACAAGTTTAGTTCCCTCACTCTCTGTATATAGTCTTTTCCATTTAGTACCTAGTGAGTGAGCTATATTATATAGTTAAGTTTCAGTTGTTAGGTCCCTTTTGGACCAAATTTGATTTTCGATATTAGAGCCATGCCTTACTCTCCAGCTTTCAAGTCTTACCGGTCATGTGCCAGACTGATGCCAGTCAGTGACCCACACCCCAGCTGCCAAAAGTGTCTGGGGTCCCACATCAGTGACAGGTGACACAAAACCTTACTCAAATAAAGACAGAGCAGTGAGACTTAACTGTCTCTTTATGAGGGTGGCACTTCACCCTTCATCAGAGCCATTGGGTTCAGAACATACTTAGACCATCAGTGCAGAGTGTGCCTCCCAAGCCATCTTTGGCACCATGTTCTGTATCTACAGTACCTAAGAAGAGAGAGAGATCTGCCAAGGACATGGTACCTTATCCAGTAAGATCTTGATACTGAGGTCCGCTAAAAGAAAGATTTCTAGGAGGGACTGTGAATGGAAACATTCCCTGGAGTGCTCCACTGCTGCAAAGCGAGGTTCAACAATTCCAGAACCAGTGTCAGGTCTGTCGAGGCCAGCCCCTGAAGTTTCTGTTCCAGACCCAATCCCGGTACTGAGGATGCTGGAAGTCTACACTACTGACAAAGAATTACTTAACCCCCTGGCACCGGTGTCCCTGGCAGTGCAGGAAGGGTTCCAGCTGCTACCGGTGTCTGGTCTCTACACCAGCTCTGCAAAAGCAGGTGGTGCCAATGTCGCTCCCAATACCTAGGAGGCTGGTACAGTCCAGGGGCATGCCACTGTTAATATCACCGGTATCACCATCTCTGGGTTCAGCTAAACTGTCTCCAGTGCACAATGATTCTGCTCCACCGTTCTCGCAGGACTGAGTCATCTTTGTCAGATTTGGAAGTGGGATCTTTTGTGTCCCATACCAGATGGGAAGTTTGCCCTCCATTAGAGCCCTGGAGTCCATGGAAGTCAATGCAGTCTCAATAATAGGTACATTGCAAGTGACAATGGTCTGTCAACCAGGGTATCCACCACCCCCATACCAGTGATTGCTCTGGACACCATGGAGTGTCCTTCCCTCTGCTAGGACCTTTCCTCACCCATCTGAGTTGACTTCCTCAAGGATGCACTGAGATCATTGGCACCACAGACAACAATCTCGGAG
>NW_020664393.1:8965536-8981496 GCF_002925995.2 Terrapene triunguis
AGCTTTCCTAGTGCAAGTACCTATTAGATATTTGCAAAGCAGCAGCCTGGTTATCAGTACTCACTTTTACTGCTCATTATGCAGTTTCCCATCAGTCCAGGAACAATGCCAATTTTACAATGACTGTCCGAGCCCACCTCCATGTTAATCTGCTTTTGAATCACTTATAATAGAATGGACATGTGCAATCACTTGAAGAAAAAACTGTTGCCTACCTTTCTGTAACTGTTGTTCTTTCAGATGTGTTGTACATGTCCATTCCACAACCTGCCCTCCTTCCCCTTTCTATCAGAATCTATCCAGTAAGAAGGAGCTGAGGAGGCTTGGGGGTGACTCCACCCTCTTCTACCAGCACGCAGTGGGGCTTGGCAGTAGAGGGTGCTTGAGCTGCCCCAGTAAGTACTGCTGAGGGGAAAAAGTTCTCTGAGAACTGTGTACGAGTTGTATGTGCACCTCTAATGGAATGGACACATGCAACACATCTCGAAGAACGATAGTTACGGAAAGGTAGCTAACCATTTTTTAGCAGCTGGTCATTAGCAGTGGCAATACAAGATTCCTACAGTGTGCTGGTTTTTCAGCTCCCAAGTACCCTTTTAATGTGTTAATAATCGGTGGATGCTTTCAGTTCCAGGGTTCCTCATGGTGGCTTTGCCCATATAATGGGTGGCAGTGGATTGCAGAATTTCACAATTGCAGCTGTGCCATACACTCGAAATTTGCTACCAACATCAAGTACATGGTATGTTAAATAGCCTCATTTAAATGCATTAAGAAACTGAGCAGAATCCTTTCATTGTTTTCATTATTTGTTTTACACTTCAGGTGCAACCCTCTTGTACAACCTAATTAAAAGGAAAACCTAAAACTGGTTGTTAAGCCATAAGTAGTTATATATTTGAAGGAAAAACCTTAACTACTCCCATGTAGTTAATGGAAGGCAGTACAATATCACTAAGGGATGCTTCAAGCTAAATTACTATATTGCTTTTTACTTTAAACCACAAGGAACTTATTTTCCTGCAGTACATTTGAATGCAGAAGGGTACTGCAATGCAGCAGTGCATTTTTTCATAAATATGACAACTTCAGGGTTTTCTGATTTGAATACATATTTGAGAGGACAATTTCATGTTAATTACCTAGTACAAAACAATTAAATTTTTACTCCTGCTTCTCATATTTAATGGCGATGCTTTTATTTTAGTATCAACATGCTCAAGTTACCTGAATACCCAAGCAAAGAAATCCTTAAGAACAGGCTTCTTGTGGCATTACACTGTGGAAGCTATGGTTACACAATGGCATAATGAAGTCTGGAAAACTCCTCTGACTACTGATGCGCAATTCAGAGTGGCAGAAGTAATTTTGGAAACTGTCAACACAAAAGCAGCCTAGATGCTGCGACTCAGAGCCAGGGCTGACTTTTTTTTTTTTTTTTTTTTTTAAATTAATAAAGGATCTGTTTCCTGTCCATTATGTTGTCTAGTCTGTGATACTGTTACATGACTTAAATTTCATAGTACACTGTATCTTTGTTTTTTAATGTTAGATTAGTATTGAAAGCAGTATACTTTCATTAGCATTAACATAACACGAAGAAGAGTGGGTTTGTCAAAATGTTTCTCACCAATTTTATTTCTGATTCTCAACTGTGTGGATGAATGAGATTTTCTTTTAGTTGACCTCCCCCTCACATGATATGCTATTAACACACACACTTGTATTGTGTGTCTTGTTGCATGTAAAAGTGCCATTTATTTTTGCAGAGAACACTGTATAGAAAGTTTGATTTAGATAGTGTACAAAATGACAGATCTAATGTATTTTCCCACTTATTGAATTGTACCTATATTAAAAGGTTTTTAACTTTTTAGTATTTTAATGTATATAATATGTAAAATTTAGACCACTGTCACTGAAAAGTAAATGGCGGATGGAATTAAGATCTAATTTATATTATATATGAAAATGTACACTATATTGTACTAAATATTAAAGTATTTGTGACTTCATTGTCAATTTGCAGTTTAGAACTTATATATATTGTTTTAGATGTATATCTGTTCTTTATTTGAAGAATACCTTTTCTCATGCCTTGCTATAGTCCTATGTAGAAAAGGTATAATTAAATTTTAATATTTTAGCAGAATCTGTGACTGGCCACTGTTTGTTTTGTCTGGACCGAATTCATATATTAATGGTCTGAACAATCACATTGCACCATCATTTGCATGAGTATATACCTTTCATTGTGTTGACAAAGGCTATTGCTTTGAGTAGGCTTTCGCATTGCACAAAGGAAAAAAGCTTGAATATGTTGAGGTACCACGCAGACTGTAATAATTAGGAATCCCTATGCCACATCTCATAGAGAATTAGCAAAGAAAACATACCACTCCTGAGTAATACTTCACATTACATTGAAAAAAGCTTCTTTAAATTATTGGAGGACTCCACTATTTTTTGAGGGGGAGGGGGGGAGATCTCAAGATGCTTGTATAGAGGGCAACCCACCTACACACAAGCTCAGTTCATTCATCATGGTAAAAGTTTTTTTCTCTGATTGTACATGAAGTCCTGCACCATAAGGCTTTTGAATAGAGTTACTACCATCTTCTTTTCCTTCCGTAAAATAAGCATTACTTTCTACGAAATTGTAGTTTTTGCCTTTTCTAGTTAACCTGGGATTTTTTTGCTTATGTCAGGGGTTTAACTTGCAAGTGCTTTTGTTTTGTAATGACCAAGCAATTTCTGTCAAATATTTACTTCTCACATTTTCTGTTTCATTGTAGTGTACAGCTGTTTGCAAAGAGCATAAAACTCTGCCTGCTAAAAAGAAATATCTAAAACACTAAACATCAAATGGCATAAGACTGAATGCACAATTTTCAAACTTGTATTTATATTTGCCTTGTACTTTTCTATTAATGGATTTGCAACAGTCCATTGATGCAGAAGTATTGCCATGTATATGGAGGGAGGTCTGGAAAATCTTCAAATGAGTGTTTAAATCCTTACATATTCTTAATGATCTTGGACAGCAAGCAGTGATGTTAAAAGGACAGTAATTGACATGGGAAAAGGAGGACAAAGCTCACACAAGTAATTCACTATTTTTAAAAGTAATTTCTTATCAAAGAAGTAAAATATTTTGATCCATAGGACAATCTAACCACTTTGTACCAAAACATACAGGGCTAATGTATTAAAGAGATTTTACCTATTGGCATAATAGTATTGTCAAACAAATAGTAAACATTGTTTTCAAGTAACTTGATTTATACATGGATTCTTGTGTAGTTATAGGCAATTTTATTCTACAAAAAGATAGGGACTTGCATATTTTACCATATTTCTCCTACGTTGAGAGATGCTTTCTTTTAAATATCTTACTTTTAAAAGATTGGAGCTAGATTATTATATTTAATTCCAAGGTGGTATCCCTGGCCCTTCCATCTTAAAAGGTCACAGATGTTTACATACAATACACTAAACATAGACAATGTAAATACTAGTTGAGTTAAATAAATGCTGTTCTCAAAAATATTCCTAAAGTATTTGGAGGGTGGTGTACATGTATGATAAATTGCAAATGGCAACTGTGTTTTCTGTTACATTTTACAGTGTCACCAATCACACCATTTCTGACACAGATAAATGGTGAGAAACAAAACATTTCACTATTCACATGCCATGTCTCTTGGCAGCTGTCTGTACTTCCATTAATTAACCTGTTGTGACATACTAGGGTACAATCCAGACTAATGAGTAGCTGCCCTGCAACCCTGAGTGCCTTGCAATGCCTTGCTGAAGTAGCTCCCACCGGAGCTGCTCACAAACAGTCCTCCTGCATGCAGGCTACACCCTGAATGTCTGTGTGTAACTGCAGCCTTCCGGCCACACTTGGGTTGCACTCGGGCTCTCATCTGCCTTGATTATACTGCAGGATGACACCAACACACCCCGAGTCTGATTTCCCTCCCAAAATGTATGTCCTGTACTGCCCAGCCCTCTCCTGGACAGAACAAAATATTTTAAGTCTGTTATTCCTTAAAGAGAATAATATGCCAGTTTATTATCTCAAATAGTTATTCGGACACTTCAGTTTAAACACACTGGATTAGTTAAAACAGTAAAACAAGTTTATTAACTACAAAGAGATTTTAAAGTGAGTACAAGTAATGAGGTATAAAAGACAGAAATGGTTAGAAGAAAAATAAATATAAGACTTTTACTAATACCTAACTTAACAAACTATATCAGATTCAAGCAAAGTTTCTCACCACAAGCTTTCACAGCAGTCTCACTGACCAAACCTTGTAGGTCTGGACCCCTCCTCTAGAGTCTAACGACTGCTTCCTTTGTCCCTTCAGGTGCAGTGAGTGCAAGGGGCGGGGAGTGTGGGGTACCTTGGGGTGTTTGTCCCTCCTTTTATGTTGTTTCAGTCCCTCTCTTGAGAAACATTTCCAGCAGGGCACCTGGAGACAAAAAGTCTATGTGGAAGGATGGTCCCTGTTGCTTTATTCTCACCTGTTAGAACTTTTGTTGTCTTCCCTCCCTGCTTGCTGTTTACTGCTTAAATGCAAATTAAGCGGAACACACGTTCCTTTGTTTATGACAGACCTGTTTACCAACTTCTGTGTAGTCAGAGCTGTGGCATTGGGAACATGTGTTATACAGGGAAATCTTATAATTTTACATACAGTGTTGCCATACATATTTTATCAGGATGATTCCAGCAAACTACGAGTTTTCAAATGATACCTTACAAGGCATGTCTTGTACAAAATTATTACAATAGGGTGTGGCTACAGGGGTCTATTCTGTTACATACATATTTATAGAATATTTGCCTGCTAGTGTATCAGTGCCAAGTTTTTTGAGTATGTAATGAAAAATTCTATTAAAATACACGTTAGGAAGTAGAGCTTTTGTTGCCATGATATGTAGAACTCCCTATCCTTGCTTCTGCAGGTTTTGAAGCTCAGTCTTAAATGTGCAATAACAATTTTATTTATTTATTTATTTTTTATTTTTTTATTTTTATACATAAACAGGATTACTAGCTGGAGCTGGCCACGTGATGAAAGCAAGATTTAATAATCATATTGCAAAGGCTATTTTAGAACACCTGCACCCTATTAACAGAGTATGACAAGCCTGTTGAGAAACTAGAACTTAATATAGCTTATAGTTTAGAATGATTAATTGGATCATATTTGTTCTCTCCCACTGTGCCAGAACAAGACACTGTGGGTGTTTTATCATCTCAGAAAGAAAAGAACAGATGTCTTTTCAGATCATAGATCATGAGTGCTCATTAACTTTTATTATCTTTATAAAAAATGTTAGATAGCAAAGCCTGGTTTTTGATGATTGAAAATGTTGTGCATCTAATGTTGCAAAAACCATAAACTGTGAGAAGTAACCTAATGACTATGACAGTTGTAATTCACATGGAATATACAGTAAATAGGCTAAAAGTGGAAGAAGGAGGGTAATAACTTCTTTGAGCCAAATCTTCTGTAGGCTAATTTCTGAGGAGTCCAAGGTTATAGTATTAAAAATATTAATGCCAACTCCACTTAAGAAATCTGGCAATTCATGTTTAAAAAAAAATCTTTTGAGGTTGTATTTACATTGGGAAGTTTTCAGAGCCTTTCTCAAGTGCGTGACCATGTAGCAGCTCCATGTACCCCAAGCAGTCCATTCCCTCCATAACCCTTGCCTCCTCACCTGGCCCCAGGGGCAGGGCACTGGAGGAACAAAGCCTCTTCTCCCTATCCAAAGCTGGGCTGCTCCCACCTGGGAGCTGCTCTCTGTTCTGGTATCATAGCAGCCCCTGGTGGGTGAAAGGCATAACTGCAGTGCCTCTCTGGCAGAATGCATTTTCTGCAGAGGAAAAAAAATTCTGCGAGGGACATGAATTCTGCTTGTGTGCAATGGCACAGAATTCCCCCAGGAGTAAAGTTTTACACTCCCCTTTCTGCAGCTCTGGACTGCAGGTCTTAATAAAGAGAGAGGACTAAACAACTGCTTAGTGTACAAATATTTACATTTAATAAAATCATTGTAAGCAATTTGAAAAACTTTACATTTTTTAAAAAGACATTGTTAAGCCCACCACTATGTTCTTCCAATATAGACTTCTCCAAACTCTTATTGCTGCTATAGCAATGCATGCTCATGGAATGAAAATATCGTTTGTAGCATTTGTATCGTGAGGTAGGATTTCAGAATAACATTTATACTTCTGTTCTCTCACATCTATTTACATTCTCTCTCTCTCTACACCCTCTCCCCTTTTGAGCTTCAGAGACCATTTCTCAGGGCTTTACACGAGTGGCACCAGTTTAATTTACCTTATGAGTAAACAGAAAATTTGGCCTCTTTCTGGCTGGCAGCAGTCCTGTTAATAATTGACTTGTTCTCAGTTTGTGTGGTCAGCTAGGAAATCTTGCCTGTTGCCAAAATGTTACAGATTTTGAAACTCCTCCCAGACAAGTCCCTGCTTTGGTGATGACTCATGACTGGGGATTGAAGTGGGCATCTCCAAAGTGAAAAGCATATGTCACTACAGCTTTAACTAAGACCCAAATCCACAAAGGGACTTAGGCATTGTGATGCTGAGCTTTGCAGTGCCTGATTTATAAAATCACTAGAACAAAAATGGAATCTACAAAGCTTGAGTTAGGCATATAGGCTTTTGTTACAGGGTGACAGAGGATGTGGAAAAAGCCAATGTACTCAATGCTTTTTTTTGCCTCTGTCTTCATGAACAAGGTCAGCTCCCAGACTGCTGCACTGGGCAGCACAGTATGGGGAGGAGGTGACCAGCCCTCTGTGGAGAAAGAAGTGGTTTGGGACTATTTAGAAAAGCTGGACAAGCACAAGTCAATGGGGCCGGATGCACTGCATCCGAGGGTGCTAAAGGAGTTGGCGGATGTGATTGCAGAGCCATTGGCCATTATCTTTGAAAACTCATGGCGATCGGGGGAGGTCCCGGATGACTGGAAAAAGGCTAATGTAGTGCCCATCTTTAAAAAAGGGAAGGAGGAGGATCCGGGGAACTACAGGCCAGTCAGCCTCATCTCAGTCCCTGGAAAAATCATGGAGTAGGTCCTCAAGGAATCAATTCTGAAGCACTTAGAGGAGAGGAAAGGGATCAGGAACAGTCAGCATGGATTCAGCAAGGGGAAGTCATGCCTGACTAACCTAATTGCCTTCTATGAGGAGATAACTGACTCTGTGGATAAGGGGAAAGCAGTGGACGTGTTATTCCTTGACTTTAGCAAAGCGTTTGATACAGTCTCCCACAGTATTCTTGCTGGCAAGTTAAAGAAGTATGGGCTGGATGAATGGTGGATAGAAGGCTGGCTAGATCGTCGGGCTCAACGGGTAGTGATCAATGGCTCCATGTCTAGTTGGCAGCCAGTATCAAGCAGTGTGCCCCAAATGTCGGTCCTGGGGCCGGTTTTGTTCAATCTCTTCATTAATGATCTGGAGGATGGCGTGGACTGCACCCTCAGCAAGTTTGCAGATGACACTAAACTGGGAGGAATGGTAGATACGCTGGAGGGTAGGGATAGCATACAGAGGGACGTAGATAAATTAGAGGATTGGGCCAAAAGAAATCTGATGAGGTTCAACAAGGACAAGTGCAGAGTCCTGCACTTAGGACGGAAGAATCCAATGCACTGCTACAGACTAGGGACTAAATGGCTAGGCAGCAGTTCTGCAGAAAAGGCCCTAGGGGTTACAGTGGACGAGAAGCTGGATATGAGTCCACAGTGTGCCCTTGTTGCCAAGAAGGCTAACAGCATTTTGGGCTGTATAAGTAGGGGCATTGCCAGCAGATGGAGGGACGTGATCATTCCCCTCTATTCGACATTGGTGAGGCCTCATCTGGAGTACTGTGTCCAGTTTTGGGCCCCACAGTACAAGAAGGATGAGGGAAAAATTGGAAAGAGTCCAATGGAGGGCAACAAAAATGATTAGGGGGCTGGAACACATGATTTATGAGGATAGGCTGAGGGAACTGGGATTGTTTAATCTGCAGAAGAGAAGAATGAGGGGGGATTTGATAGCTGCATTCAACTACCTGAAAGAGTTTCAAAGAGGATGGATCTAGACTGTTCTCAGTGGTACCAGATGACAGAACAAGGAGTAATGGTCTCAAGTTGCAGTGGGGGAGGTTTAGGTTGGATATTAGGAAAAACTTTTTCACTAGGAGGGTGGTGAAGCACTGGAATGGGTTACCTAGGAAGGTGGTGGAATCTCCTTCCTTAGAGGTTTTTAAGGTCAGGCTTGACAAAGCCCTGGCTGGGATGATTTAGTTGGGGATTTGTCCTGCTTTGAGCAGGGGGTTGGACTAGATGACCTCCTGAGGTCCCTTCCAACCCTGATATTCTATGATATTCTATGGTACTGGGCAAAGTGTTGGTGATTTAGCCCTCTGTCATGCCATCTCTCATTTAGGGAAATAAATTAGAACTGGCTGGAGATGACCTGGCCCTAATTGGGGAAGCAGAGATAGCTGTTGCCTAATTAGCCTGGGGCTGTATAAAAGCCTCAGGGGAAGGAAGCCAAGGGGGGAGCAGAAAGAAAAGGTAGGGAGTGGAAGTAGGGAGGTAGTCGTGCCCCCCCCCACCTGCAGATGGTTAAGGGCCAACTGTACATGGTGAAACGGTGGTGGGAACAAGCCTATGAATAAACTGCACCAGTGGTGACTAACTCGAGAGTCTCAGAGTGACTTTGTGGACCTAGCAGAGGCAGGAGCCCGCGGGGCCCTGCCATGCTCTGCTACACGTGGGGGCTTGTCCAGGATTCCGTGCTAGAGCAAGTGTTTGGCAGCCTAGAGATGGATGAGACCCTGCAATGGCTGGTCAAGCAGCAAGAGGAGGTGAAGAAGGCAATGCAGAGTTTTCAGCAAGCCCAGAAGCTGGAGAGACAGGCCTTGCTCACCTGGAAGGCAGAACAGCAGAAGAACCTGCAGGACTTCATTCGGGAGCAGGCCGGCATCCAACAGCAGCTCCTGCAGAAAGTGGTGAGTCTCATGGGAGGGGATGGTGTTCAGGTGCCAGGCTTAGGACTTAGTGTAAAATGGGCCTGACCGATGACCCGATGCCTTCCTAGGCACATTTGAGTGGGTAGCCATGGGGGCTGGATGGGACTGGGCAACCTGAGCCCTGCGACTGGCTCTCTACCTCGCTGGTGAAGGCCAAGCAGCCTAAATGGCCCGAAGTGAAGAGCAGGCCAGGAATTATGAAGCGGTAAAGGCAGCCATCCTGGATCTGGTGGGGCTGTCTGCAGAGAAGTACCACCAGAAGTTCTGGTCGGCGAGGTGGACGGGGGATTTGCAGCCCTGGGCATTTGCCCAAAAGTTAATGGACTGGGCCATCTGCTGGCTGAGGCCGGATGCCCAGACAATGTGGGAGATCATGAATGAGCTGGTCCTAGAGCAGTTTTTATGGGGCCTCCCCGAGAACATACAGGTGTGAGTGAGGAGGCACCAACCGAATACGGTCAAGCCAGCTGTAAAGCTTATGGAGGAGCATGTGGAGGCAGACTTCCCCAGGAACGAGGGACGGATGAGCAGGGAAGTGGAGACTGGGAGAAGGCCCAAAGAACCCCCGCCCGGAAAGGGCCCAAAAAACAAACAGGAGGATTCCCGAGGGGGCCCCAACGGGGTCCAGACTGATTGTCTCTCGCAGTGCGGATGACCGGGACACAAGAAGGGATTGCCCGCACATGGATTGTGGATGGGCAGAGTTTTGTGGATGGGCAAACGCTGGAGGGCTGGGGAAGGGGCGGAAACTGTCCACCATTCCAGTAATGGTGGGGAGGAAACCTTAGCAAGGCTTGGTGGACTCTGCCTTGGCCTGCTCTCTGGTACAAAGGAAGCTGGTGAGGTTGCACTGGTGGATTCCTGGTGAGAGGATGGACATAGAATGCTTCCATGGGGATAGGAGGCAATACTCTATAGCCCAGGTCCCCCTCGAGCCCAAGGTAAGAAAAAGGGGAGATTCCCTGAGGACAGGGGTAGAGATCCCCGACCAGAAAGCCCCTAGACAACAGAGCCTGAAAAGGGAGAGGGACGGTATGGGCGAAATGTCCACCCCAGGGTCCTTGACTGGAGAGCAAGGCCCAGCGGAGGCCCTTATTAGCGGACCCCCAAAGGAAAAGACCCAGGCCCCGGTGGACGAGCTTGGGAGACTGGAGGCCCTAAGTGTCTGAGAGGACCTGTGGGTTGCAGCAGAGCTGTGGGGCCGTCCACCCCCCAGACAGTGTAGTTTCTGTGGGTGGAGGATGAAGGAACCCCACATGGCAAACCCTGGGACTGACCTGAAAGAGGAAAAGAAACTCCCCCATAAAGCCCTGTTCTCCCCCTCCCCTCCCCCAGTAGAGGAAGGAGAGGATACGGAGGGGCGAACCGGGCAGTTGGAGAAGGTGTGTGTGTGTGTGTGTGTGTGTGTGTGTGACAGGGTGCTGGGCAAAGGGTTGCTGATTCAGCCCTCTGTCATGCCATTTTCTGTTTAGGGCACTAAAGTAGAGCTGGCTGGAGATGACCTGGCCCTAATTGGGGAAGCAGAGACAGCTGTCACCTAATTAGCTTGTGGCTGTATAAAAGCCTCAGGGGAAGGAAGCCAAGGGGGGAGCAGAAAGAAAGGGAAAAGGCAGGGAGTGGAAGTGGGGAGGTAGCTCTTCCCTCCCTCCCACTTGCAGATGGTGAAGGGCCAACTGTACATGGTGAAACGGTGGTGGGAACAAGTCTGTGAACAAACTGCACCAGTGGTGACTACCCCAGGGTCTCAGAGTGACTTTGTAGACTTAGCAGAGGCAGGAGCCAGAGGGGCCCTGCCGCACTTTGCTACAACTTCCTATACAGTTATGTTAGGGAAGAGTCAACATGGCTTTTAGAAAGGGAAATCATGCTTCACCAATGTGTTAGAATTCTCTGAGGGTGTCAACATGTGAACAAGGGTAATCTATATTGTACTTGGACTTTCAGAAAGCTTTTGACAAGATCCCTCACCAAAGGCTCTTAAGCAAAGCAGTCATGGAATAAGAGAGAAGCTGGGAAACAAATGGTAGGAATAAATGATTAGTTTTCGAAATTGAAAGAGCTAAATTATAGGTACCCCAAGGATCTGTAGTAGGACGTGGACTGTTCAACATATTCATAAATGATCTGGGAGAGGGTGTGAAGCATGAGGTGGCAAAATTTGCAGACAATACAAAATTTCTCAAGATAGTTAAGTCCAAAGCTGACTGCGATGAGTTACAAAGGGATCTCTCAAAACTGGATGATTGGACAACAAAATGACAGATAATTCAGTAATGATAAATGCAAAGTAATGCACATTGCAAAACATAATCCCAATTATACATACAAAATGATGGGTTCTAAATTAGCACTCAAGAAAGAGATCTTGAAATCTTGTGGATAGTTCTCTGAAAATATCTGCTCAATGTGCAGCGGCAGTTTAAAAAAAAAAAACACAACTAACAATGTTAGGAACCATAAGGAAAGGGATAGATAATAAGACAAAAAAAATCATGTCACTATAGAAATCCATGGTATGCCCACACCTTGAATACTGCATTGTCCCATTTCAGAAAAGGTATATTAGAAATTGGAAAAAGTACAGAGATGAGCAACAAAAATAATCAGTGATATAGAACAGCTTCCATACAAGGTGATATTAGAAAGACTAGGCCCATTCATCTTAGAAAAGAGACGACTAAAGGGGGTTATGCTAGAGGTCTATAAAATCATGAATGATGTGGAGAAAGTGAATAGAGAAATGCTATTTACCCTTTCACATAACACAAGAATTAGGGGGCACACGATGAAATTAATAGGCAGCAGGTTTAAAATAAACATGAGGAAGTATTTCTTCTCACAGCCAACCTGTGGAACTCTTTGCTTGGGGATGTTGTGAAGGCCAAAACTATAACTGGGTTCAAAAAAGAATTAGATAAGTTCATGGAGGCTAGGTCAACCAATGGCTATTAGCCAGGATGGGCAGGGATGCAACCCCATGATCTGGGTGTCCCTAAACAACTGACTGCCAGAAGCTGGCACTGGACAGCCAGGGATGGATCACTTGAAAACTTCCCTGTCTGTTAATTCCCTCTGAAGAATCTGGCACTGGCCGCTGTCAGAAGACAGGATACTCATTGCAGGGTGGTCCTCCAATAGGAACCTTTTCCCCAGCAAACCTTTCTGGGGCAGGCCTTTACATTTAACAGAGCCAAGCATCTGCAGCCCTAAAGTAGTCCTTTCGCAACTGGCTGTTGTTTTTGGAATCCCCTGTTCCCACTGTTAAGTACTCAGTTCCCTCTGTGTTTTCCCTTTCTTAATCCTGAGGAGATGACAGTCTTAGAGAGAACTTTCCTCACGCTTCAGAAAAATGTTTGAAAAACCCAGCTGTGTGGCTGATTGCAAGGTCAGTCAACAAGCTGCTAAACAAGAACTGAGGGAGAAGGAGCGATGTGCTTTGTCTCAGTGCCAAGCTATACAGGTGTGGTGGCCTGTGGCCTGTTTCTAAGTGTTTTGAATTAATCTGAGACCCTTGGGACATGGCGCAGACTCCAGAGAATGGGGAACTGGGGAGACAGATTCACAAGGGAAAAATCTACTTTGTGTTTTTCAGGCAAGCTTGTACTGTTGTCTTAATTATGTTTATAAAATGAAATAAACACATTAAAGAGAATGCAAAGTACTGTAAATTTGATTTTCTTCCAGGCTGTGAGGAATCCAGCTTTCCTTTTTTTTTTTTTAATTACTTGTAACTGAGCTACTTTTGGGCAGAGAAAAGGAAGCTTTCTGTTTTCAGCATGGGCAGAGAGATTTTTGCACTGAATTTATGCCTTTATGAGTTTGTACAGTGTTTTGAAACTGGATAACCTTTCAGTGAATCTTTTGAAATCACCGGCATGTTGGTAAACCCCAGAGTAACATATTTACACATGATATGGTACAATGAACTTCTGAGCATGCCACACAACAGCGTTATTTGTCCAGTTAAAACATAAAATTAGCCACTTGCAGCTGTAAATTGATATTAGGAGTCAAAGCTTCAAATCAAAATAATTCAAGTTCCTTAGGGGTTCTTGGGCTGTAAGAATACAAAGTATTCTCTTCAGTTCAACACATCTGTTTATGACCAGATATAATACAGGTAATACACAGCCTATAGGGTAGAGACTGTGATAGGTTTTATAGGCATACAGTACACATACTAATTCGAGAAACCCACTCCAGTTTGTCTAAGATCAGCAAAATTTAAATCAAGGAACTAACTTCTCTATCGACTAAGCATAGTGTACAGACAAAGGGGACCACAGCATGAGGGGCGGTGGGCGGGGAAAGCTAGGAAATGATGTGGCCCTTTATTTTGCAATTCTTGTAGTTTACTTACTAAGGCCTTGGCTACACTTGCAGCTGTACAGCGCTGTGAGGTAAACCTGTCTTCGTACAGCGGAGTAGGGAAAAGCGCTGCAGTCTGTCTGCGCTGACAGCTGCCAGCGCAGTGGTGTGGCCACACTTGCAACATTTGCAGCTGTGTTGGGAGCGGTGCATTATGGGCAGCTATTCCAGCATTCATGTGGCTGCAACGTGCTTTTCAAAATGGGGGCGGGGGGGTAGGGTGGATTGTGACAGGGAGTGTGCGGGGAGAGAGTGCTTTTTGGAGCATGTCAGCTCTCTATTTTGCAAGTTCCGAACTCCCGGCCCCCTGCTCATTCATTTACTCACTCAAAGCAAGCTGCAAACTGTTTGCTTTTCTCTGTGGTATGAGCTTTGAAACCGGCACTTCCGCATTCCTGCAGCCGGTCACAACAATAGAGAGGATTGGCCACTTGACAAGATGATTAGTACAGCGCTGCAAGCGTTACACTCACACCCGTGATTCGTAGCCACTCCGCTGCAGCTGTTATTCCTCTCGGAGATGTGGAGTACCTGCAGCGGTGTACCCAGGGAGATACAGCGCTGTAAGTGCCCTGCCAGTGTGGACGGGGAGTGAGTTACAGCGCTGGGGGAGGCTGTAACTTGCAAGTGTAGCCAAGGCCTTAAAATAAGTCAGCTATTTTAAGTAAGATAAAAACTTCAAAGTAAACCACTGAGTTAAGTTGACTGCTCGAGTGAGTGAAATGTTTAATTTGTAATTTTGAGACCATGACAGCTTTGGTTTGAAGGTCAACAATTTTCCATTCTATTTTGATTGCAAAGAAAGTTATTTGATGCCCATTATTTCTAATCTTTCCCTCTGTGCCATGTCATGTTGGTAGAACACATTCCTTTTCAATGAGCTTTTCATGCATTTAGAGTGCAACACAGGCTTTAATGTCTGCAGGGGGTGGGGGCTGTAATGAGCCATCATCAAGAGATGTTTCCTCTAAGGCCAGTTTTCTAACCACCTTGACTTCCTTCCCATCAGACTGGTTGCCAAACACTGTACCGTCTTACTCCTAACAAACATACCCTCTTTGCCCCCTGAGGGAGAGATCTCTGAAACATGTTTTGAATATTAACTGATTTAGATGCTTAGTAATAAATACCTTCATGGCATTGAATGTGTCCTTTTTTTTTTTTGCCTGAGAATTTCTTAAAGAACCTTATCATACTAATATAATTAGAAATAGACAAAAGCCAAAAACAGGTATATTGTTTCATCAGAAGTGCAGGAACTATTAAGTGGTGCACACCTGAGCCTGCAGTTTGCAGGAATGTTGTGCAGCTGTATATAATGTAATGTAAGTGTAGGAATGTTGTGCAGCTGTATATACGTACTGCATTAAGTGCTTGTGACATTCTATGCCAAGAGTTCAACTGTTGGATTATTAGGATTCTCAAGGGATAACTTCACTGTACTGATTGCCTTTGACAGATCAGTTTGCTTAGATTAAAAAGCAATTGCTACTGTCAAGTCAAATTTAAACACTTTGGTGAGAGGAAACAGAACCCTAGCATTGTCCGATATTTAAAAAAAAAACACCTTGGTCTACAAATTATGTGAAGTGGAAAGAAAACTCTGCATATTTGAAGAGTGATATTGGGGGGGGGGAGGTGGATGTGCAAAGATTTCAGCAAATACACAAGTGGTTAATGTGCTCTGTCTGTGCTCTTAATGCTAGAAATATACTATATATTATGTGAGTCTACTATACAAATATTTAAAGCCTAACACCATACTGCTAGGAAAGTAAATAGATGCAGGTTTTGTTAGGATTTGGACTTGTTTTGAATATTTTTGTGCTATTGCAGTGCAGAATGGGCATATATGATAGGGTGTACAAACCCCATGCTGGACTGGGTTAATGATCTGACCTACAGATTGGCACTGCAATGAGCTTTGCCTTGCAAAATCTGCCAGAAATACTCAAGCTGGATGGCATGAGCAGGGGAGGAACAAGAAATTAAAGGCAGGAAGCAGACTGCAAAGGGTTGTTTGCCCTGGTAGAAGGATGCCTGTGAGAAATTAGATCTCAGGGCTCTGAGAATTAATGTCTGAAATGATGGGGACACTTCGGCCAGAGATGATACTTCTAGCTGATGAGTGGGAGGACTGGACAGGTCTCCCTGAGGTAAAGAAATTCTTGAGTCTGTAGATTTTTTTTCCCTTGCCCCCACCTCTTGTTTGGAGTGTACAAGTTGTTCACAACCAGAGATTGGGAGAGATTCTCTAAGCCATCTGGAGAGAAGGAAAGACCAATAAATGGGGGTTGGCAGGGAGGAGGAGTCTTTTGTTTCTTTACAATTGACTCCAGTCTATAGTGGGCCTTTTGCTGATTCAGCAGAGAGTTTTTTGCTTAGCGTGGGTTTTTCCTACCTGCCGTGAGATGCATTTTTTCTACAGTGTTTGCTGTGGCCTGTTGGGCTTCTAGTGATGGGGCACAGGTTGCCAAGACGATAGGGTTACCATACGTCCGGATTTTCCCGGACGTGTCCGG
>NW_020664393.1:8981896-9003214 GCF_002925995.2 Terrapene triunguis
ACTCCACATATGGTAACCCTACAAGACGAAGAACTCCCCTTCTTAGAGTGCGTCATTCTTTGACTATTAGGAGCATTTATAATTAAAAATGACAAGGTTATTCATGGTAACTCCTGTGAACATAAATTCTATGGGCAGATAACTTAATGGTTCATTACTACATCTACACCTTTGAGCCTTATCCAGCTCAAACATTTTCAACCCTAGCTTCCTAGTCTAGACAAGGCCTTACAAATATTAAGTGTGTGTGTGTGTGTGTGTGTGTGTGTGTTTAAAAACTACTTAGAACAGTGGTAGTCTGTCTTCCTTTTAAGAAGAGAGAATCTCTCCTGACCTTACTCTAAAGCAATTTCCATACAAAGATTGAAACTCAAGCTAGTTGAAATTCAAACAGAGGGTGCTTTCTTGCATTAAGTTTATCATTCTTGATGGAAATGACTTTTTTGAACAGAGCTGGAATCTCTCTCTCTCCTTGAACAGGTCCTGGTGGTTTAAGAATGACATTCAAAAGACTGGACAAGCCTACTTACAGCCTTTTTTAAATTAATTAAGGTTTCTTTTCTATTTGATGATCTGCTGAGACTCTAATAATAGTGTTATCAAATGCAAAGTGGGCTGAGGTAATGAAAAAGTGCATTAATAACTATGATAACCCTTCAATGTAAAAAGTCATGCTTTTCTAATACATTGTAATAATTTGTATTAATATTTTGATTTGATTTAGACTATTGAAGAGATCATTATGTTAATTGAATTACGGCTCTTAGCTATGTGTACTTTTTTCTGTAGCATAAAAATAAGAAACCTTGTTCTCATTGTGAACTCCATTCCACAGAAAACATCCCTGGCCTTTCCTTGAAGTGCTAGGCTGCAGATCTTGCTTCTGCTTCAAATCAGCCCGGTCAGGAAAGTGACTAACTTGCCTCCAGAACCTGTACCCCCGTTGTACAAGTTTTGACTGCCTTGCTCCACAGGCAGTAAGGGCTTTAACCCTCTCTCCACTGTCTTTATGCTTGAGAGGCAGCATGGTCCAGTGGTTGCAGGTACTGCATTGGGCCTCAGGACACTGCAGTTCTATTCCTGGCTTTGCCACTGATTTGGTCAAGTCATTTTGTCTCTCTGTGCATATTTTCCTTCCACATTTTGGTGTGTGTGTTTTCGTCTATTGATATTGCAAGTTCTTTGGGGCAGGGGGTTTTCTTATGTTTGTACAATAAGGATCTCAATAGGCCCATGGGACCTCTATGTGCTACTGTAATACAAAAAATATATATTAAGCAGGGATTTTATTAATCTATCTATAGTTTAATACATTGATCAACACTAGAAAATGGCACCCTGCCAACAAAATATTTTCCCAGGCATCAGTTGCTGACCCTCTTTCTCCTTCCCACAACCCAACGCCTTCAGTGGCAAAACATGGTAGCTAATGAATCATCCCATTTCACTGAAAAGCGGGGAGCAGATGTTTTCTTGCAATCTGCTTTGGAGACAATCACCTTGAGGATCTGGTGAACCAATGGGGAAAGTGGAGAAGGAAATACATTCAAGTGCAGAAATTTGCCCTAAGGAGACCTCCCTCACAGCAGACACCATCATTTACAGTTGGGTTTTTTTACCTCAAGCACATCAGAAAAATACACCTGCCATGGAATCAGGAGGTGAGAGGCAATTTATAAGGCAGGTAGATCCCAAACTGTCTAGGACTTTGTAGGTTAAAACAGACTTCTTAACCTTCAGATTACTGGGGTAGTGTGTTTCCTTTAAGAAATACTGCTTGATAGGTGGGCAACTGCATTTCTACTGTCTGCAGTCTTCAGAGGGCTGAAAGGCTTAGCGCCATGTGGAGTACACTGCACTAATCCAACGTCGAGGTGAAAGATCGATAACAATCATGAAGTTTCCATCCAAAAGAAAAGGACACTACTTACTTGGCAAGGGCATCAGTGCTAGCTCACATAAACACCAACTTATTCCAGAAACCTACTGACCGCTATACTTACCTACATGCCTCCAGCTTTCATCCAGACCACATCACACGATCCATTGTCTACAGCCAAGATCTAATATACAACCACATTTGCTCCAATCCCTCAGACAGAGACAAACACCTACAGGATCACTATCACGCGTTCTTAAAACTACAATACCCACCTGGGGAAGTGAAGAAACAGATTGACAGAACCAGAAGGGTACCCAGAAGTCACCTACTACAGGACAGGCCCAACAAAGAAAGTAACAGAACGCCACTAGCCGTCACCTTCAGCCCCCAACTAAAACTGCTCCAGTGCATCAAGGATCTACAACCTATCCTGAAGGATGATCCCTCACGCTCACAGACCTTGGGAGACAGGCCAGTCCTCGCTTACAGACAGCCCCCCAACCTGAAGCAAATACTCACCAGCAACTACACACCACACAACAAAAACAATAACCCAGGAACCTATCCCTGCAACAAACCCTGTTGCCAACTCTATCCAAATATCTATTCAAGGGACACCATCATAGGACCTAACCACATCAGCCACACTATCAGGGCCTCGTTCACCTGCACATCTACCAATGTGATATGGGCCAGCAATGCCCCTCTGCCATGTATATTGGCCAAACCAGACAGTCTCTATGCAAAAGAATAAATGGACACAAATCAGACGTCAAGAATTATAACATTCAAAAACCAGTCTGAGAACACTTCAACCTCCCTGGATGCTTTGTAGCAGACCTAAAAGTGGCAATTCTTCAACAAAAAACTTCAAAAACAGACTCCAACGAGAAACTGCAGAACTGGAATTAATTTGCAAACTGCACACCATCAGATTAGGCCTGAACAAAGACTGGGAGTGGATGGATCATTACAAGAACTAAAAACTAATTTCCCCATGCTAATTTTCCCCTACTGTTACTCACACCACCTTATCAACTGTTTGAAATGGGCCACCCTGATTACCACTACAAAAGTGATTCTTCCTCTTGTTGATAATAGCCCACTTTAATTGAATTGTCTCATTAGAATTGGTAAGGCAACCCACATCTTTTCATGTACTATGTGTATACATATATATATCTTCCTACTGTATTTTCCACTCCATGCATCTGATGAAGTGGGTTCTAGCCCACAAAAGCTTATGCCCAAATAAATTTGTTAGTCTTTAAGGTGTCACAAGTATTCCTCATTGTTTAGTGCTGACTCTGTTCCCTTTTCCTTTCTGGCTACCTTTTGATCCTACCCTTTCTTTAAACCTATTTTTATGTCCAGTGTCTTATGTAAATCAAATCCTCGGCCATAGAACTTAAGGGCAAAAGAGACCATTGTGATCATCTTGACTGGCCACCTGGATAAATAACTCAGACCATAGAATTTCACCCAGTCATTACTGTATCAAGCCCAACAACTTGTAGCTGAACTAGAGCCTATCTTTTTAGATCATATCTGTTACTTACACAGTGTAAGCCCAAGAAAATCTGGGGTCTTTCCCTGCTTCTTACAGGCTGTGATTCTAAATCCAGTACATGACAACTGTTTTTTCCCAAAATATGGTCACTCATCTTGGAGTAGTTCTGGGTGGGATCACTTTAAGTAGTCTGAGGGGTGCTGAATTATTTTAATAAAATACACTTTGTATCTGTATGCCAGAATTTTTATTCATAGATTGAAATAGCTTTGTTTCCTCCCCCCACCCCTACCTCCACCAGCAGTACAGTGTATTTTAAAGCCTTCTGCTGGAACAGATGCAGTCATACACCTCCAGCCCTCAAAAAGATTCTCTGGTGGGAGAAAGTCCTTTGGCTGCTTATATCAGCTACAAAATGAAACACTGGTTTCATCGTGTAAGGACAAATCTTTAAGCCCAGTGACTGGTGCCATTTTCTCAGTTTTAACTTGTGTTCCATTTGCAATATTTCTACTAGCTTGACCACTGCATCGGAACAAATATTTAACTCCACAGTTGAAATGAGCAGCATTTAATAATAAAAAAAGTTCATTTGAAAAGGGGAAAAATAGCTATATTTGCTGTAGGCTTGTGGAACTTTTGTCTTGGTATGTGGAGGCCATCCACCATGCACTTCAGGGGCAGCTGGATTTGTAAAATGCACATTCTTCTGTGACTGGAATTTAAAAAATAGGCATTTCATGCTGCCCCCCCATCCAGAACAATCAAATGCTTGACAGTGTCAGGGAGACAGTAGTGTAAGGGACAGAAGGCAGTAAGCCAGGTAAGAAAGTGAAAGGCTCCTGATTCTGAAGTCAGCAGGTCAATCATGAGGTTAGCCAGGAAATGTATGCCAAACGTCAGCTTCTACCAGCCTACAAAAAGGCTTGCATGTATATAGCTAAGCTCTTATGCTGCTTTCAGCACCATAGCATAAATGTCTCTGCAGATCTGGGTCTTAGGGCCACACTGGTCAATTCAGGAACTGTAATAGGGAAGACGGCAGTAACCACCAAGAGAAATGTGGAGCCCCAGGACATCATGTTTGCTGGGGCCCTATCCTCTCCCATTTCACCTCCAGTATATGCTGAGCTATACAGCCTGTGGCTTCAATAATGTAGTTATCTAAGACAAAAACTTTCACTAAAACATATTCTTGAAATAAATGCAGTTGTAAAAAGCTAATGTATGGCATTAATTGTCGGTTCTACCAGGTTAGGACAAGTATGTGACTACATATTAGATCTCAGTTTCCCCTATAAATTAGTCTATTTCCATAATTCTGGCCCCCTTTCCGACCCATGTGCCCACTTCAGCTCCCAGCCCCCCATCGATTTTGTTCACCCTGCTTAACCTTTGCTCCTAGGGTTCTTCACCATCCTCTCCCAGGCCAGAGGCGACTGCCGCAGGGTTCCCAGTCCCCATCCCCGTTTCTAGGCCAGAGGGAAGGACTGCTCCAGGGGCTTCATCCTTCCCCTTTCTTGTTGGTATGCTGCAGGGAGAGAAGGAGCAGAGGAGCCATCCCCTCCCACAGGAGGTAGGGGGGAAGAGCGGGTGAAAGAGAGAGAGAGAGAGAGAGCGTGCTCTGCTGCTGCTTGGCAGCAGCTCTGTTTGGGAACCACTGCCCTAGATCTAGGGAAATTTTCCATGTTGCCGGAAACTCATAGACTTTAAGGTTAGACGGGACCATCGTGATCATCTAGTCTGACCTCCTGCACATTGCAGGCCCAAGAAACTCAGCCACTCACTCCTCTAATAGACCCCTAACCTCTGGCTGAGTTATTGAGTCCTCAAATCATGATTTAAAGACTTCAAGTTACAGAGAATCCATAATTAACATTAGTTTAAACCTGCAAGTGACCCATGTCCCATGCTGAAGAGGAAGGTGAAAATCTCCCAGGGAAAATTCCTTCTCGACCCCATATATGGCAATCAGTTAGACCCTGAGCATGTGGTCAAGACCCACCAGGCAGATACCTGGGAAAGAATTCTCTGTAGTGACTCAGAGTCCTCCCTATCTAATGTCCCATCACCAGCCATTGGAAATATTTGTCACTAGCTGTTGCAGATCAGCAGCATGGCATTTTAGGCAATTTCATCCTACTATTCCCTTCATAAACTTAAGTTCAGTCTTGAAGCCAGTTTGTTCCCCCCCCCCCCCCCCGCCCCCGCCACTGCTCCCCTTGGAAGGCTGTTCCAGAACTTCAATCCTCTGATGGTTAGAAACCTTCACCTAATTTCAAGCTTAAACTTCTTGATGGCCAGTTTATATCCATTTGTTCTGTGTCCACATTGGTACTTAAATAACACCTCTCCTTCCCTGGTATTTATCCCTCTGATCTATTTATAGAGAGCAATAATATCTTCCCCTCAGCCTTCTTTTAGTTAGGCTACATAAGCCAAGCTCCTTGATAATCCTCTCATAAAACAGGGTTTCCATTCCTTGGATCATCCTAGTAGCCCTTCTCTGCATGTGTTCCAGTTGGACTTCTTTTTTGACCACGGGAGACCAGAATTGCACACGGTATTCCAGATGAGGGGTCTCTAGTGTTTTGTATAATGGTGAGAGTGACTACCCTGTCTCTGTTGAAAATACCTCACCTAGGACTGCATTTGCCTTTATCACAGCTGCAACAAATTGGCGGCTCATAGTCATCCTGTGATCAACTAATACACCCAGATCTTTCTCCTTCTTTGTCACTTCTAACTGATATGTCCCCAGCGGATAGCAAAAATTCTTTAGTTCCTAAATGCACTTTGCACTATTAAATCACATCCCATTTCTATTATTCCAGTTTACAAGTCACCCAGATAATTTTGTATGATATTCCAGTCCTCCCCACTATTGGCAATACACCTCTACCCCGATATAACACGACCCGATATAACGCGTAAAGCAGCAGGGAGCCCCTGGCCCTTTAAAGCACCGCCTGAGCCCCGCTGCTGTACCGCGTTATATCTGAATTCGTGTGGAGCCCCGGGCCCTTTAAATCCCCGAGCCTGGCTGCCGGAGTCCCAGATTTAAAGGGCCAGAGGCTCTGGCCGCTGCGGGGAGCCCCGGGCCCTTTAAAGCACCTCCCAAGCCCTGCTGCTGGAGCTCCGGTGGGGATTTAAAGGGCCCGGGGCTCCCCGCAGCGGCTGAAGCACCGGGCCCTTTAAATCACCACAGGAAAGCCGGTCCAGTCCAGCACGGCGTACCAGCTCTTGCCGGTGTGCTGTACCGGACCATACCTGATATAACGTGGTCTCACCTATAAGGCAGTGAGATTTTTTGGCTCCCGAGAACCGCGTTCTGTCGGGGTAGAGGTGTAGTTCCCAATGTTGTGTCATCCGTAAATTTTAGTAGCGCGCTCTGACTTTTTGTGCCAAAGTCAGTAATAAAATTGGTCCCAAGACTGATCCCTGAGGAACTCCACTAGTAACCTCCCTCCAGCCTGACAGTTCACATTTCAGTATGACCTGTTGTAGTCTCCCCTTAAACCAGTTCCTTATTCACCTTTCAATTCTCATATTAATCCTCATCGTCTCCAATTTAATTAATTTCCCATGTGGAATTGTATCAAATGCCTTACTGAAATCCAGGTAGATTAGATTTATTGTATTTCCTTTGTCTAAAAAATCAGTGACCTTCTCAAAGAAGGAGATCAGGTTGGTCTGGCATTATCTATCTTTTGTAAAACCATGCTGGCAACACAGCACTGAACTTTGTTTACCCTCATACAGTTAAATTCAGTCAAATAGAAGTATATACAAGTCAGGTGCAGGGAAAAAAAGAAAGGAAAAGCAGAGAAAAATTGCAGAACAAGAAGCAGGGAAACTAACTTTAAAAGCATAAAAATGGCCATAATGGGTCAGACCAAAGGTCCATCTAGCCCTGTATCTTATCTTCCAACAGTGGCCAATTGCAGGTGCTTCAGAGGGAATGAACAGACAGGTTATCATCAAGTGATCCCTCCCCTGTCGCTCATTCCCAGCTTCTGGCAAACAGAGGCTAGGGACACCATCCCTGCCCATCCTGGCTAATAGCTATTGATGAACTATCCCCCATGAACTTATCTTGTTGTTTTTTGAACCCTGTTAGTGTCTTCGCCTTCACAACATCAACATTTAGAATGCTTTGGATGGAAATTAGGGCGTGGTGGTCTAGATGAAGTGCACCTGGAGGAGGAGGAGGAACAATTTCTGGAGGATAAGGATGGATGTGAACTGCCTTGTTTTTCCATTGAGAACATCCTTTCAAGTGCAGGGCCTGTAAAACAGGATGACATAAATAGACCTGTGCTTCATAACTGGAAGATAAAAATCCATCCAGAAAGGGATACCAAAGAAAAGCTGTTTCCTTATGCACTTCTCCCCTATACTCTTCCTAATGGAGAAATAGTTGACCTTGACTGGCTAGTGTGATGCGGCATGCTATTTATTGCATTCCAGGTCAACTTTTCCCACAGGGTGCAACAACACAAGGTGTTCTTCCAACTTTAGCCACGCTAATTGGGTTGACTGCCGATTGCAGCTGGCACCAGCTGTATAAGTGAATCCTGACTATGGAAAAAACAGCATATGCAGAGCTTGCCGTATGAAATGGATGGACGCAAGAAGATTGAAAGGTGATAAAACCATCCACTCATTATTGGAGACAAATTTTGCAAATGTAAAAGAAAAGTGGAAGAAAATTCTGAAATGTATTTTAGATGTTATTTTGCTTCTTAGCTTTCTGTGGCACAAATTGCAAGCTGAGTGATAAATCCAATGGCAATTTCTTGGGTATTATTGAGTAAGATTTTCAGTGACCATGCTGACTGTGGGTAAAAGGCACAGGTGTAACAATCAGAGAGTTCAGGTACATTACTTACTACCTGAGAGCCAAAATAATTTTATTTAAGAATGCACAGGGAAGTCATGAAAACAATCCTAGATGAAGTTAAATAAGCCACGTGCTTTTCAATAATTTCCAGTGCAATACCACCCAGCTCCAACGAGGAACAAACATTCATCAAATACTTGCTGGTCACTTTGTGATTCAGGAACAATTTTTGTGCTTGAGAGACTTGACCAAGAAGACTGATGAGGAAATAGCTGTAATGATTTGCAACATAATAGCAGAACATAGATTAGATTTCCAGCTCTGTCATGGACAAATTTATGATAATGGTGCCAATATGGCAGGATATTACACCAGAGCTCAGGCAGTGCTTCTTTGACTGAATCCTCAGGCACTTTTCCCCCCCAATGTGCATCACATACACTGAACTTGGTCATGCTGAGTCAGCTGAGTTGTCCATTGACTGTATTACAGTATATTTTTTGGATATCTCCAGTCATTGTACATGATTTTCAATGTAAGCCGACAGTGATGGGAAATTTAGAAAAATAATGTTCCTGATCAACTCCATTCAATGTGCTGTACACAGAGGACTGCACATATTGATTGTGTGCATTCTTTTGCCAAGAACCTAAAAGGCTTACAAGTGGCATAGAATGAGTTGTCTGAATTGAGCCTGACTGCTAAAAGCAGAAGTGATATTGCTGGACTAGTAAAATACATGTCAAAATTTAAAAATGTTCTGTTTGCCTCAGTGTGGCTGAAAATTCTAATCCCCATCAATGAAAAGAATCTAGTCCTTCAGCACTGAGACACTACACTTGATGTTGAAAGAGACAACATTGAGGGTCTTCTCACTGAACAATTGCATGAAAAATTGAATGAAATTTACAATGCATGTGTTGCAGCAAACATTGGCATCAATCCTCCAGGGGCAACACACCCATCCAAACACAGAAGAGATGATGGAGGTAATCAAGACAAGCCTGTAAAGGACCCTCATTAGGACCATATTTTCTTTCTCTTGTGGACTTTATCATAGGTGGCCTCAAAAGGTGTTCTGCTACATTTGCATGTATCTGTCAAAAATTTTAATTTCTATGGACCTTTCTGGAAAAGGATGAAGTTGCTCTCAATGGCTTTCTCAATCTTTATTCCACTGACATCTCTGGTGATGTTAAAAGAGGAATTAGTGTCTTTCAGATGCACTGACAGAAAACAGTGGCCCCAAAGTACTGTCGCTGTCCAGGCTGATTCAAGAGTGCAAGGATTTTAAAAATTAATACTTGCCATTCCTGGCTTGTATTAAACTCCCAAGGTTACAGCTTCTTTCTGACCTTGGATGGGTAGATGCTGCCACCACCCAAGTGCAAAAACCCATTTGAGAACCCAGGAAGGCTCGCTTTGGAATTCCTTCCTGTGGGGTACCCTCAAGTCCTTTCATACACCCCTTCCCCCCCCCCCCTCGCCCTGGGAAGAGCTGAGAGAAAAAGCAAAGGAAATCAGCTCTTGCCACCAGCTAATTAAACAACATGCGCACAAACCTCTTAGGACACAAAATCCAATCCTGTTCTTAAAAAAGATAAATTTTATTAAAACCAAAAAGAAAGAAAATACATTTAAAAACTCAGGTTATTGCTAGATTTAAAAACCCCACTTACAAAAATTCAACATCAAGAATAACCTCCTTGAGGTCCAGCTTAAAGGTTACAAGCAAAACAAAAGCACCTGGGGTTAGCACAGAGGAATCCACAAGCCATAAAGAAATAAAAGAAATAAACCTAATTGCATCTTCTTAGACATTTCTTGATCTACTTACATCTCTGGGGTGTCAAATGAGTAGTTTCTAGGTATGAGCTGATGATTTTTCATACCTGCCTAAGCTTCTTACAGCATCGCTGCTCTGTCCCTTCTCTCCGGAGAACCACCACAGACAGACAAAGGGGAAGTTTTTTCCCAATTTTAAAAAGTTCTAGCCTTCCCATTGCCTCTTTTGGTCAGGTGCCCACTCTCTTCCTTTTACCTATGCAGGGAGACTTTTTAACCTTTTACAGGTAAATCAAGTAGGGAACAACTACTAAGAGGGATTTCATAGCTAACTGGCTGGCTGGGTGTCCAAAAAAGGGAGCTCTCCCCCCCCCCCTTTTTCATTTATCAGAGTTACCATTTCACTAACTGCATGAAATCTCTCTACAGAACCTCTTCCCCAACCTGATTGTTGCACTTCACATATTTTGCTGCATGCCAGAGTCTGTAGCCAGTGCAGAAAGATCATTAGTGTGGTCAAACATGAATTACCACCATGCAATCATGGGTCAGTGAAGAGTTAATAACCTAGCAACTCTTGCAACTGAAAGTGATCTGGCAAGATAGGTCAATATAATGATATTATCGATTCATTTGTTGCAAAAAAGGCAAGAAAAACACCATTATAAGTTGAGAAACTTAAAATAAATCATACAGAAACTTTTTATTCTTCTAGTTTCTTTACTTCATTGTTTATTATCACAGACTGACAGCATTCTCTTTGCTTATATTTAACTCATACTTCAGTCCTTGTATTCATCATCTCGTTGCTTCTACTAATCAGTTGAATTGATTTAACGTAGATATTGGTACTTTATTTACACAGATTTTATAGATGTTTTGGGCCTCGCCCCATAATTCGGTACCTCGGTACAATTGTCATCCCCCCTTTCTCTCCCATCTCACCAGCCCTGGAAGTCCCTGGTTATCTGAAACTCCAGTTTTACAATGCATTTAGGATAGGACTCAGGGCCGACTCCAGGGTTTTGGCCGCCCCAAGCAGCCAAAACAAAACAAAACAAAACAAAAAAGCCGCGATCGCGATCTGCGGCGACAATTCGGCGGGAGGTCCTTCGCTCCCAGGCGGAGTGAGGGACCGTCCGCCGAATTGCCACCAAATACCTGGACGTGCCGCCCCTCTCCGGAGCGGCCGCCCCATACACCTGCTTAACAAGCTGGTGCCTGGAGCTGGCCCTGATAGGACTTGAATGAAATTGGGGGTTTACCTGTGAATAAATGTAGAGAGCACACTTATTAATGTCCATTACAAGAAAGCAGAGTTCTTTATATAAATGTTGAGATTATCTCCACCCTGGGACATTTCCAGTGGAATATAGAGCAAGTGGAAGGTCCCAGAATATCAGACTTCAAAGTGGACAGTTTTCTGTGTAGAAAACCTATTGTGTAACTATTTGAGTATTATAAATGTATTTGTTATAACTTTCTCCTTTAGAGCCAGCAAGAGTTTGGATTCTGATATTGAAGAGACCTGGCATTACAGGTGGAAGGATACAACAAATAGTTCCAATAAAATAGCTTTAAAACTATGTCATTCAGGGGCTGAAAGCAGTTGTCGGTGAGGTAAAATTAGTACCAGGTTAGACATCTGGCTTTGTTTTTCGGAGTGGTTTTATGCAAAGAATTGTCGAACTATGGGAATGCTTTTAAGTGTAATTATCATGAATTATTTGCTGTTACCTCTCCTGCTGCAGCAGCAGACAGCTCTGACTTCTGTCTTTGCAAGATGTCAGACCTTAAACCTGTCACTGGCACAGGGCTGGACTAACTTTTGAACATCCTGTACCTCAGGCCAGTGTAACTTGGTGGGTGAGTGAAATGGGGTTCCACATTTGGGAATGTTTTCTGATGGGATGGCTTCCTAGGATATTTTAATGGGGGGGGGGTGCATTTCCATCAAATCATGGGTGTAGGAAAGGGCCCTTGTATTTGCAAACCAGAATGAGAGGACCCTGGGATGGGAGGTGTAGGTTGTTTTCTACTATTGTAGTGCATACCATATGGAGAACTCTGGAATCCATTTCTTATTTGTGTTGCAGTAGCACTAACAGACCCCAATCAGGGATTAGAGCTCTATAGTGCTAGACACTATACCTGCACGAAAAAATAATCCCTGCCCTGATGAATTTACAATCTACATATTAGACGAGATAACAGGCTACAACAAACAGACAGAGGAAAGACAAGGTAACAATGAGACAATTATCAACAGCGTAATAAGCAATGGTTCTTTCTTTATGGAGTTTTAATTAGTTCCCAGTAGATGCAGGGATTGATTATTGTCCCTACGCTATTAAACATTTTTATCAATGATCTGGGGGGAAAAACAACACAAAATCATCACTGATAAAGTTTGCAGATGACACATAAATTGGGGGAGTGGTGAACAATGAAGAGGACAGTTCACTAATGAAGAGCATTCTAGATAACTTGGTAAGATGTGTGTTTTCATACTGCTAAATGTAAAACAAAGAATGTAGGGCATGCTTATCAGCTGGAGGACTCCATTTTGGGAAGCTGTGACTGAAAAAAATCTGGGGGTCATAGTGGATAATTAGCTGAACATGAGCTCCCAGTGCAACACTATGGCCAAAAGGGCTTATGCAATCCTTGGATGTATAAGCAGAGGAATCCCGAGTAGGAGTAGACAAGTTATTTTACCTCTGATTTTTGTCACTGTTGCTACCATTGCTGGAACACCGTGTCCAGTTCTGGTGCCCACAATTCAAGAAGGATGTTGATAAATTGGAGAGGGTGCAAAGAAGAGCTACGAGAATGATAAAAGGATTAGAAAACATACCTTATAGTGATAGACTCAAGGAGCTCAATCTATTTATCTTAATAAAGAGAAGATTAGGGGATGAATTGATTACAATCTATAAATACATACATGTGGAACAAATATGTAATAATAATGGTCTCCTCAAACTAGCAGAGAAAATCTAACACCATCCAGTGGTTGGAAGTTGAAGCTAGACAAATTCAGACTGGAAATAAGGTGTAAACTTTTAACAGTGAAAGTAATTAACCATTGGAAAAACTTACCAGTTGTCATTGTGGATTCTCCATCACTGACAATTTTTAAGATTCAAGATTGGATTTTTTTTTAAATGTTACAATCTAGGAATTCTCTTGGGGAAGTTCTGTGGCCTGTGCAATACAGGAAGTCAGACTAGATGATCACAATGGTCCCTTCTGGCCTTGGAATCTGTGCTAGAGACATTCTCTTGTGTATATTTTTCTCAACATTTCTTTTCCCATTTGATCACTAATATAACCAAATTAAGAGAGAGAGCTTAGTATTTTATCACCACGTCTGGTAGGCTTCTGCTCTGATTATGATTTATATGTACTTTTGCTGAATTTGGGCAACAGAAAATAGGGGAATCACAAGCCATTGAGAGTCTCTTGTTAGACTCCACTCCATACCAAAAAATGACTCTGAAAAGTTAATATTTGCCCCCCACAATATATTTTGAAAAGCCTTTCAGAGTGACTCTCAAGCTGTGTTGTTTAAAGGGGCATGTGATCCTGCTTATATTTTTTCCTTATCATTGGACACCAGTTAGTATAGGAAAAAGACAATGATCCACTGTCTTCCAAGAAAAGCATTGGTGAGTTGAGAATGAAGCCGTCTCTGTTAAATATGAGAGATACTTGGAGCAAAATGCCTTGTGGTGGTTATGAAGAAGTGTGCTACTCTCAGATTCCTGAAGGGAGCTTCACATGTGAGATACCTTGGCAGTGAAGCTGCAGACTCTTTCAGGAGGGGTGTAGCAAAATATTTTCTCTGGTGACCTGCAAAGAACAGGTTCCTTTTATACTTGTTCACTTACAGGGAAAAGAAGGGAGATTCAGTGGTTAGGATGCTAGCCTGGTACCTGGGAGACCTGGTTTCAGTTCCCTGCTCTTCCCCACACTTCCTATGTGACCTTGGGCAAGTCACTTAGGGTATGTCTACACTACGAGAGTAGTTCGATTTTACTTAAATCGAATATGTGGAATCGATATTGCAAAGTCGAACGTGTGTGTCCACACTAAGGACGGTAATTCGACTTTGTGAGTCCACACTAACGGGGAAAGCGTTGACATTGGAAGCGGTGCACTGTGGGCAGCTATCCCACAGTTCCCGCAGTCCCCGCTGCCCATTGGAATTCTGGGTCGAGCCGCCAATGCCTTCTGGGTAAAAAAATGTGTCGAGGGTGTTTTTGGGTAACTGTCGTCATCCGTCCGTCACTACCGCCCTCCGTCCCTGAAAGCGCCGGCGGGAAATCAGTTCGCGCACTTTTCTGGTCAGTGACAGCGCGGACGCCACAGCACTGCGAGCATGGAGCCCGCTTCTACCATCGCTGCAGTTGTGGCCGTTGTCAACACCTCGCAGCTTATCATCCACCTTTCCCAGAGGCAGATGCTGAGAAATAGGGCGAGGAGGCTACGGCAGCGCAGTGAGGACCTGAAGTCTGAGAGTGGCACAGACCTGTCAGAAAGCATGGTACCCAGCGCCGAGGACATCACGGTGGCAATGGGTCATATGGATGTTGTGGAACGGCGATTCTGGGCCCTGGAAACAAGCACGGACTGGTGGGACTGCATAGTGCTGCAGGTCTGGGATGAATCACAGTGGCTGCGAAACTTTCGCATGCGGAAGGGGACTTTTTCAATGGTGCTGCAAGCACTGGTGGACCATAGGGGACGTTTTACCAACATCAACGTCGGATGGCCGGGCAAGGTTCATGACGCTCGTGTTTTCAGGAACTCAGGTCTGTTTAGATGGCTGCAGGAAGGTATTTACTTCACGGACCACAAAATAAGTCTTGGGGATGTGGAGATACCTACAGTCATACTCGGGGACCCAGCCTACCCGCTAATGCCCTGGCTCATGAAGCCCTATACTGGCGCCCTGGACACTGAAAAAGAACTCTTCAACTACTGGCTGAGCAAGTGCAGAATGGTGGTGGAGTGTGCTTTTGGCCATCTCAAGGGGAGATGGAGAAGCTTACTGACTCGCTGTGATCTCAGCGAAACCAATATCCCCATTGTTATTGCAGCTTGCTGTGTGCTCCACAATCTCTGTGAGAGCAAGGGGGAGACCTTTATGGCGGGCTGGGAGGTTGAGGCAAATAGCCTGGCTGCTGATTACGCCCAGCCTGACAGCCGGGCGATTAGAAGAGCCTAGCGGGACGCGCTGTGCATCCGGGAGGCTTTGAAAGCTAGGTTCCTGAGTGAGCAGGGTAACCTGTGACTTTTAAGTTTGTGTACAGAGAAGCTGAACCTGCCCCCGTTTCTTTACCCACTAAATCTTCAGTATACTCTCCATTTACATACCCCATTCCCCCCCTTCCAAAACATGTTTAAAAATAAAATGACTTGAATTTTGTTAATGAACACCGTTTTCTTTATTACTGTTTTCGCGGGAAAGTTTTGAACCTGGGACGCAGACTGTGGTGGGGAGCGGGTGTAGTGTAGTGATGCAAATGACGCTTCTAAACTCCAGGAATGACAGGCTCCGCAGTGGTGGACTGGTGGTTTGAACGGAGCCTGCCACCCCTCCTGTTTGGGACTGTGTGTGTGTGTAGGGGGGCTATGTGACTTTGTGGCAGGGGGAGGATGGTTACAGATCCCCTGCTGTGTGGCTCTGTGATCCAGGATAAGGACCGCTGCATAAGATCTCTAACTGCCCTCCCCCGCCACAAAGTCACAGAGCACCCCCCACAGAACACTAAAACCACCTCCCAGACTGACCAGGGTAACTAGTGACTGCAATGTGTGTGTGCCCTGCTGCTGTCCTGTCCAATTACCAACCCCCTTCCCCCCCCTTCAGACAGACTCTCCTCTAAAGAACATGATGGAAACAGTAATGAACAGAGACGTATTTTTTATTAACAACTACACATGAAACTGGGGGGTGAAACTTGGACGGGGGCTTGGGTGAGGCGGGAAGGAAAGGACTTTTCAAATTTTGGGGAATGAGAGCCTTCTAGTGCTTGCGCAGTCTGCAGGGGTGGAGTGAGAGTTTTCACGGACTCTGCCGCCCCTCCTTCTTTGGACTTTGGGTGAGGGGGGTATGGGACTTGGTGGCGGGGGAGGGTGGTTACAGATAGACTGCAGCGGGGCTCTGTCCTCCTGCCTCCGGTCCTGCAGAACATCGACAAGGCGCCGGAGCGTCTCCGTTTGCTCCCGCATTAGTCCAAGCAGCGTTTGAGTCGCCTGCTGGTCTTCCTGCCGCCACCTCTCCTCCCGTTCCATGTGTGCTCGTTGCATTTGGGACAAGTTCTCCCTCCACTGTGTCTGCTGGGCTGCCTGGGCTCGGGAGCAGCCCATAAGTTCGGAGAACATGTCCTCCCATGTCCTCTTCTTCCTACGCCTCATCTGCGCTAGCCTCTGGGTGTGTGATGCCAGGCTAGGTTGTGATACATTCGCAGCTGTGGGAATGGGAAAAAGGGAGTGAATTCCTCAGAAAGATAAATGTAGTTGTGAACAAAGAACATAGTCTTTCTCTGTGAACAAGACCATGCACAGCACCTATCACATGCGCACTCAGGACAAGGTCGAATTTTCGGCCCTCGCATTCAGTGCCTGGGGTCTTGCAGTGCAGATCAGAGAAGTGGGACAGGACACCGGAATTTGTGTAGCAGCCAACATGGTAAGCCGTATACTTGTGGCTGCTTAAAACTTTGATAGTTGCACTGGCCTCCTTTCACATTGAAAGCAATGCCAGTCCCTGCTGCCAGCAATCCGGCAAGCATGAACTCTGCCCCTGTCCCACCCCCTCGCGGCTGTCCCAGGGAAAGATCCCTATATGCTGCCCCTCTCCCGCCTCCACCGCGTGGCTGTAAACCGCCGGTTACAGTTCTGTAAAGGAACAGGCAAGCAGTCCCAATACTAACATTCCCCTACCTAATTCACAGCAGGTCATCATGAGCGACATCACTCTGATGAGGATTTCCGAAACGGAAAAAGAAAGGATGCTTCGGGAAAGCCTGCAAAGACCAGGGCCGTATGCCGCCATGCTCTGCAGGGCAATGATCCTGGAGTACTTGCTTCTCTCCTGGCGCGGAAATGTTTCCTACTACAGAGGACCCAATAAGGCCGCTCTCCCCAGGAACCTGATGCAAAGGCTTTCCAATTACCTCCAGGAGAGCTTCGTGGAGATGGCAATGGAGGATTTCAGCTCTATCCCCGGACATATAGACCGGATTTTACTGTAGCTGCACTGGCAGGGACTAAACAGTAGAACTGCTTGGGCAGAACAATCATGCTACACCGGACATTGTTTGATTTTTTTAAGTAGTTGGACTGCCAGGGAGTGAACAGTTAAGCGCCTAGGGCAAAGTAATCATGAAAAACCCATTCTTAATATTCCTGTTCTGTTAAAAATAAATGTTTACATGTTTAAAACACTTACTGGCTGATCCTTCCCCTGATTCTGTGTCCGGGTTAACGGCTGGGGACGGTTGGTAGGGGATCTCTGTAAGTGTGATGAAGAGATCCTGGCTGTCTGGGAAATCAGCGCTGTAAGCACTGTCGACTGCCTCGTCCTCCTCATCTCCTTCCTCATCTTCCCCGTCCGCTACCATGTCCGAAGAACCGGCCGTCGACAATATCCCATCCTCAGAGTCCACGGTCAGTGGTGGGGTAGTGGTGGCGGCTGCACCTAGGATGGAATGCAGTGCCTCGTAGAAACGGGATGTCTGGGGCTGGGATCCGGAGCGTCTGTTTGCCTCTTTGGTCTTCTGGTAGCCTTGTCTCAGCTCCTTGATTTTCACGCAGCACTACGTTGCATCCCGGCTGTATCCTCTCTCTGCCATGGCTTTAGAGATCTTCTCATAGATCTTTGCATTCCGTCTTTTGGAGCGCAGCTCGGAAAGCACGGACTCATCGCCCCACACAGCGATCAGATCCAAGACTTCCCGATCAGTCCATGCTGGGGCCCTCTTTCTAGTCTGAGATTGCACGGCCATCTCTGCTGGAGAGCTCTGCATCGTTGCCAGTGCTGCTGAGCTCGCCACGATGTCCAAACAGGAAATGAGATTCAAACTGCCCAGACAGGAAAAGGAATTCAAATTTTCCCGGGGCTTTTCCTGTGTGGCTGGTCAGAGCATCCAAGCTCGGACTGCTGTCCAGAGCGTCAACAGAGTGGTGCACTGTGGGATAGCTCCCGGAGCTATTAGCGTCGATTTCCATCCACACCTAGCCTAATTCGACATGGCCATGTCGAATTTAGCGCTACTCCCCTAGTTGGGGAGGAGTACAGAAGTCGAATTTAAGAGACCTCTATGTCGAACTAAATAACTTTGTGGCGTGGACGGGTGCAGAGTTAATTCAATGTAACGGCGCTAAATTCGACATAAACTCCTAGTGTAGACCAGGCCTTAGTCTCCGTGAGCCTCACTTCCCCATATGTAAAATGGGGATGATAGTAATTCCCTGCCTCACAGGGGTGTTGTGATATAAATATGATAAAGAGGTGCTCAGATGCTACAGTAATGAGTGCCATAGAGGTACCTATGGTAGACTTTCAATGATGTAAGAGTAAGAGCTCTATTGTATAAGGCATTACAACATCCACAAAAAGCAAGTCAATCACTATTATGTAATAAACAATTGAGCTCTAAATTGAGTCCACATACAGTTATATTGCTCATCATTCCTTGTTGAGCAATTCCTTGTTGAGGCAACCCCTTGTTGCCTGTTACCCTCCCTCATCACATCAGAGATCACAGAAAAACAAGCAGACGTGTAAGCTCTTAGTGGTAAGGATCATGTATTTCTATTTTGTGTCCATAACACAGCGTGTGTTGCTGTGGGTGAGTGGGGTAATCTCCATTTGCAATTTTTTATTTAAAAAATATATATAATTTATCTTTGGATCAGCATCTTAGATTGTATCAAAGCCCAATGTAGTAAGTGAATCTTTTCATTCACTTCCATTGGCTTTGAATCTTTCCTCAAATCCATTGTATATTCAGAGTCTTGATGCACAGAAATACCTTAGGAAACATTTCAGTGTCCATTGCTGAATTAGATTTTTCTAACTTATAGGCATGGGTTTTTTTGTTGTTGTTGTGGTAACCATTATACAATTTTGTAGATATTGCCTATGATCAGAAACTTGCTATTTGGCTTCACTCTTACAGTGCCGTTTAATAGCGCTCAGCAAGATGGTCATGGTCGGTAATAGATAAGCTCCAAAGAAGTCTGCAGGACAAATCTATTTAAACGTTATTGAAATTGCTGTATTGTTCTTGGGAAAAGTAGGCTGTAAAATATGTCAGGGCTGCTACAGTTTCCAATACATTCTGCAGAATACCCCATCCTCACTGTAACTCTGTTACTGGTCATAAAATGAAGTTGCTTTGTTGCCTGGGGTTATACATTGTAGTCCTAGCATAATAAATTTAACGCATAGACATTTACTTACAGTAAATTTGTCTCCACTGAAACAAAAGGACACTAGATGCCAAGACTCCTGTAAACAATGTCTATTTCCATTACCGGAGGTGGCTGCAAGATACGACATTTTGTAGAGTAAGCACATGTGGTAAGAATTAATATGTGTTTTATTAGCACCAGGAGACTAGCTGGATTGTTTTTAACCTTTATAGCCAATTGTTAGAAAGAGGTAAATTAAAAAGTTAACCATCTGCTGCCTTACTTTTCATTTAAAATCTTGTACAGTATTTGCTTACTCTTTTCTGGGTAATCATTGTCCTCTATTTTGCTATAACATTGGCTCTTGGAAGAAAGTAGATTTAATTTATAGCTTGTATTCATTCAGAGGTATTGTCAGAGTCACAGTCTTTATGCATCCTATTAGCCATTTGGAAAATATTTCTTACTACCCTGAAACAGAACAAAATTCAATTTGGAAATATAATTTCCTGCCACTGAGACACTTGATAACATTGGAGAGATTAATAGATCCTTATGACAGAAACTTGATTTAAAGCAGGAGATTAATACTGCTTTATCAGCCCATACCGCTAGTGAATTAGCTTAAAAAAATCTGTTTGAACTGCTGAGTTGTCTGCTTGTCTGTTAGAAAAAGGTCTCTGGACATTTATTTTATTATTGCTGAGTACTTGCTACAAGCTTGTCTAACTGACAACACAGGAACAAACTTCGCACATCACCAAGCTTGCTTTTCCTTTACAGTAATATGTTTCTTATTATTTCTTGATATCCCACAGGAAGCGTCAATGTTTTGGAGGTCAGCTACTGGCTCAAGGGGATTATTCCTAGTAAATCAAGTTAAAATTAACAAATAGAATTATGCCGACATTCTGGTTTCGTTGATACTTTAGAAAAGTGTTTAAATGGCATTTATAATTGCGAAGGTTCTGTCCTTAACCCCTTTTGTAACTTATATATTTTATCAGCAAGATAAGAACTCATGGGTGTCCTTTTCTAAAGAGAAGAAGTTTGTTTCTTTTTGGAACACATTAAAGCAGTCTAGAAGCGTAGCCTGGCAGATTAAGTCCACTAAAAACAGAAAATCGAGTTAATGCCATGAGGCCTTAACTGAACACTGATCCAACTTGGCATTCTAGCTTTCTGTTTTTACTAACATTTACATGGACTTCTGGGAGCAGGGAACTTAATTGTTTCAACTTACTTGGTTTTGTTCTGAAGTTAAGGTAATGTGTTTTCACAAACTATTTACAAAAAACCAAACCCCCCATCCAACTTCAGTCATTGGTTCTTGTTATGCCATTCTCTGTTGTGTTAGAGAGCCCTCTAATACTGATCATCAGTATTCTTGTGTAGTGTATGTACAAAATGCATATTAAAAGTTATGAACATAAACTGAAATTATGACTGTAATGTGTTTACCAGACAAGTTTAGGGAGGGAAGTAAACCTGTTTCTCAAAGACAAAGGACAAGCTGATGCCTCTAGCCAGGTGTCAAAGTTAGTATCAAACATTTAGTGGAAAAACCTCTGAAATGTTAAGCTGCTCCAATTTTGGAAATCTTAAACTAAGAAAAGGAGCAGGATAAGAACACTTAACAAATCATTTGCTCACCATACTATCAGAAGCACTCTATGTTAGGGTTACCATTCGTCCGGATTCCCCCGGACATGTCCGGCTTTTTAAGCTAAAAATAGCGTCCGGGGGGAATTTGTAAATGTCCGGACTTCCCCCTGATGCAGAGCGCGCGCGGTTAACAGTGCTGCCGCCGACGGTGTCACTTACATGGGGCTCCGACACTCAGCCAGAGAGAGCACGTCCTCCTCCTCC
>NW_020664393.1:9003614-9020450 GCF_002925995.2 Terrapene triunguis
TGCTTGGATAACTTTTTAACCTGGTGGCCTGCATGATGCATTAATTCTGACAAAAAGCAAATAGCAAGAGTAATCTTGAATATTGGCGAGAAGAAAAATGAGGATAATCTCTCTGAATGATTGGATAAGAAAATCTAATCAGTGTCACTTGAGAGATGGAGAAGAAACCAAAATAAAAAAAAGGATACCTCTCCACTGTGAGTGAAAGCTCCCAAATTGATATTCTTATCAAGATATAAACCATGAGTATCTTCCTGGTTTCCAAAAGGTAGTTTTAAGACTGATTGTGTCAAGAAGTCAATGTCTCTTTTCTCTACGCTTTTTAAAAAATAAACAAAAAAAGCCCCTACAAACCAAAGACAAAACACTTTCAATATGCTATTTTCAGACTCTTTTCTTCAATGCACCAATAATAGGCCAAATTCTCCCCTACACAGGTTATTCTCACAGGGGCATAGCATTCCACTGCAATTATTCTACCAAATGTGGGGTTTACCCCTCTATATATGAGGCCTGGGGATCCATGAGAAGACTCTTGTCTCTATACACCTGACACCCTTTGACAATACTGTTCCTACTATGGGATCCATGCTGCCACTCTTCAAAATGTGTATGTGGGAAACCGTGGAGAAAGCTGTGCAATGATAGCAATAAACACTGTGTCACTTAATAAAGAAAGAAACCAATGGGAACATTCACAGTTTGATTTACCATACACGATTTCAATATTATCTTGCACCATCTTACAAGAAAGATGCAACTGCATAATAGACCTAAGGAGCAAACGCTGGCAAAGAATATCCATGATGGGCCAAATTCTGAGCTGCTTACTGTAGTCCGTAATAATTTGCCTGACTAAGTGTTTAAGGGTTTAGTCAAAAGAGACCTAATAAAACTGATAGTTAAACTGATTTTACAACCCCCTCCCTCCCAAACTGAATCCCATAGTCTGATAACTAGAGCTGATAGGAAATTTACAGAGCTATTGTTGTGACAAGTTGTGACATTCTTGTTTTGAAGTTTTCAAAACGGATCAATTTTTAAGTGGTTTTCTTGGATAAAAACAATCATAAACCATTTCAAATTTTTTAAAGGCAATTTTTTTTAACCAAACCACCTTTTCATTTGAAAAATAACCATCAGCTCTAATGATGATGATATATTAAGGAGAAGTGGATTGCTAATATCAGGTCAATTTCTGCCATAAGGCAGAGTCTGGATCAGGGAGTAACAACTTAAAGCTACTAAACAACAATCCAGTTAAAACCAAACATTGCAAGAGAGAAACAAGGCTAGCTAGTAGATAACCGATGCTGACAGAATGAACCCCCTATGTGAAGGGTCTTCAAACTTTCATAGTGTGGAACACCTCTTAGAAATGCCTGAGTAACCGCATCTCCTCTCTCACATGGCAGTGCAAAAGAATTCTACTCCATCGCTGTGGCAACTAGAGTTATTTACATGGCCAATGAGATTAGAAAGGTGTTTATGTAGTTATTTGTAACTGTCCTAGTGATGGTGACAGCCCAAGAGCAGTTCCTGCTAGCATTTCTCCTCCTTTAACACAGCGGTGCCAATTAAGCTGGTTGATCCTCCTAGTTTCTAGTTGCTTTGACAGACACTCTGGCTCTTCTTTGACAAGCTAAGATGCCCACAGAAGCAGCTTGAAACAAAGATGTGGAACAGAGCCATGTGACATGCCAGCACCCTATGGACTGCCAGTGGTCCAAAGTTTGAAAACAGTCTCACTATACATATCAGGGCTCCAGTCTCTGCTGCCCTTTTTTAGATGATACAGCTGGATAAAATGTTGAGAAGTAAACCTGAAATCACACCATTTACTGATTTTGTTACAAACTTAAAACTTACAGCAGATCTGTTGGCGGGTTCATGAACCTACTTAACAAACGTGTGTACAGTTTCCAGCAAGTACATACAGAATAAGCCTTTCACTAGGATATTTCTGACTGTACCTATTTAGAATCTTAAGATACAGCCCCTTCACCCAAACTTAAAATTCTTATTCAATCCAGCAGCCTATGTCCCCATATAGCATAACACTGGTTTTCTAATAGAAAAAGAATGTACCTCAACAGTACCTGATCTTCAGTGGTTTTGGCAAAAATCATGGAGGAGACTCTGCCTAGCTCTGTCAGATTAGTGAAGTGAGGCCTTGTCCAAACACAAATTGTACCACTTTGACTATATCAGTACAGGCAAAGTAGTAAACCCTCCTCAAGCGCAGACACAACTATACCAGTATAAAGATGCTTATACTGGTATCTCTTATTCCTGTATAAGAAGCATAAGCTATATTGGTAAAAGACACCTCTATAACAGTATCACTGAATCTGCCTAGGGGTTGTACTGATATGACCAGATCGGTTTAAAAACCCCTCCACAAACAACCCCCCCCACACACTTCCTTAACTGTCATACCTGTACAAAAACTATGTATGGACTAGCCCTAGAATCTGGAAAATCTCACAAAAGCCATTTGGAGGAATGAATGAGCTGCAAAGAATCTAGGGCATAATGAAAAGGCTATGTTGAAGGGTGGGTGATAAGGGCTCATTAGTTCAAGTTTGAAGCTAATTGCTGAGCATTTCAGTTTTGCGACATAACTGGGGTGGACCTGCTCCTGTGACTTCCTTCAAAGCAATATTTTACTTACCTGAAATCTTTTCTCACCCACCCTCTGAAGAGTTTTCTATCTTCATCTGCAGGTCCTTTTGAAACATACTTTACCTGGGCACCAAGCTAACACAAAATTATCCAGAAGGCAATGAATTGTGAAGTAGTTTGACAACTATTTGAGAGAAGAAGGATTATCCAGTGGTTAAAACACTTGTCTGGGACTTAGAAGACACGGGTTCAGGTTCCTGCTCTACCAAGATTTCCTTTGTGACCATAGTCAAGTCAGTCTCACTGTGACTCCATTCCCCATAATAATACTTTCCTACCTCACAGGGGTGTTGTGGGATAAATGTACTAAAGAGTGTGAGGTGCTCAGCTATTACAGGGAGGGGGGCCATACGTACTGTAGTTCTATAGCTTCTTCTTTCTAACTTTGGTAGTGAAAGCATTCCATAGCCCCAATTTCTCTCAGAAGAGTGTAAAAAAGCCCTAGTAAAACTTATCCAAGCTTCATGAGACAAAGCCTGACTTTTCTTTCTTGGACCTAATACCTAATACTCCAAGGGTTGCAGGTTTAGGTCCTTGAAAGTCTTTAGGAGTTTTGTTAGTTAAGTTTTTACTGCAGAGTTTACAATAGCCTTGCATATCAAGGTTTCATGAAGGACACAATCATGTTAATCTTCATAGAGTGATGGAACAGACCAGCTGTTTCTATTTATTAATCTTTACTCACTTCAAAGAGCATTTGAATCCACAGCAAATGATGATGATAAAGAAACTATGCTTGACAGCTTTGTATCCCTTCAGTGCAATAGATGGTAAATGGTACAATCAGATTTTTTCATGACAACTTAAAGAGGTCAGTTTTTGTTGACAGACAGCTTTCTGTGTAGCTCGATGTAATTGCAGAAGTGTTGTTTGTCTTCCTGCTGCTTCATTACTAACGTTTTCTGGGCAATTTCAATGTCTCTTGCTAGTCTTCGTTTCATTTCACAATCTAGAGAGACATTTGATATTAGCACAGGTATCTGAGGGTTTCTAATGACACCTATCTGCAGAAAGTCACCCTTGAGCATATACATTCATATGCACCTGGCATGCCATGAAAACTGTAACACTGCTATAGATGGACCTGCACATTAAATCCTTAGGGTCAATTCCTTGAACGGGCTAAACTCCTTGTGCTGCTCTACCACATAATACACATGGTACTGGTTAGACTACCTCTTCTTCTCAAGCCACCAACTAGAAGCTCTTAAACAATAGAAGTGCAGTTCTGTAGCAGAATCTCAGTTTTGGGTATCTCCAGTCACTAGTTAGTTGGGAGTTTTGTGGTCTTTTGGTTCTTTGAGTCAGTTTAAACTGGCCCACATAAAGACTAATGCAGATAAGCTGTCTCCATCATTTTGGAGGAACCATCATTTTGTTGTATGACAACACTTCTCCTTTCCCCTCCTCAACCCCCTTCTCCACTGGGACTTTGTAGGTTAAAAACCTCATGAGAGAGAAAAAACAAGGGAGAACTGACTATGGTATAAGGCAATGCAAAATGAAGGCCCCTCTGCCTCTGCCTCTTCTGGACTTCTAGTAGCACTGTTGGTAGATTTTTTTTTATAGGGTTGGAGTGGAACAGGAATCAACTCTTCTGCCTCTTATGGGCTCCCAGCAACCCCATCTCAGTTCTCCATGGTGGGAGTGACTCAAGATATTTATAATTTAAACTATTAGTACTGGAAGAATTGTTTGCTGATGTGACTTACTCACCTCTGATCATTGCAAATATAGCTTAATAATTTCAAGTGCAATTATGAGGAAAAAATGAAATTGGAGCAGATAGTTTATAGTTTATTTAAGTTAATTAAACCAGAGAGATAACTAATTGTGTGTCTTTTTTGAAACTTGGCAAGCTGTTGAAAAGATGTTTTGCTTGGGCCCGATTTCTACCACTTTATTTGGCTCACAGAAGCAACCATTTTTATTTAAACATTCAGAGAACCAAGATTTGTGCTTACTAGCACCAAAATATTTGAAATACTTTGGTTAAAGATATCAGTTTTGTCATCTGTCTTAGCCCTTTCAGATAACATAAAAGCTATTTATTTCCTGTGAAGGACACAAGACTTGTTGTTTTTGTGGATACAGATTAACACGGCTACACCCTGATACAAGACTTGTTTAGGGTCCCCTCCCTCATGGATACTTTGTTTTTCACTCAAGACTCAACTGTGTTTTATTTATAAATAACAAACCATACACTTTATATTTTTAAAAGCACTTTACACATTAATCCTCACTACTATTCTCGGCATTCATTATTGTTATTTGTTATTATTTTAAGCTTAAATGGTTCTGCATCAAAATAATCTCAATGGCTTTCCTCCTCTCCCAGTACTTACCATTTTAAAACTGGTCTTGGCAAGTCCTAGGCTAGGCACTGAAGAATTTGGGCCTCACCCAAAGCCCTTGGAAGACAATAGACTCCCATTACACTCTGTATCTGGTCCTTCAAATGCATCATGCTGCGGCTTTAACATTTGGCAGAATGCTTGCAGAATATTACAAAATCTATTGAATATTGCCTAAATGTGTCTGATCCGTGCACACTCTCATGAAGAAGAGGAGGAGGAAAGCTTTTTCAGGCTTAATTTGCTGATCTGGGTTCTATATGGGTCATGAAAAAAGCTAGATAACTTTGTAAATAATAATATTTATTCTAGTGTTGTACAGGCATTAACCAGTTAATGCTCACAGCATCCACCTTAGGTAGTTGAGTTGTTCTCTTCCCTCTCCCCGCAAAAAAGGTGAAACTTGTTAGTGAAAAACCCTTACAATTATTTTTTGTAGAAATTTTGGATTTTAGAAATCTTTAATCAGGTCTATTATGTAGCTAAGTGATGTGCAGAAATAGGAAGTGACTTACCCTAGGCCACAGAGTAGGTCAGTGGAAGAGCCTTGATTAGGATCCAGGACTTCCTAGCCCTCAACTCTGTTCCTCCCTATCATGTTAACTTGCAGGATGAAGGATGTGCTGGCCACTGCTTCCTGCAGCCCCCATTGGCCTGGAGCGGTGAACCACGGCCAGTGGGAGCTGCGATCGGCCGAACCTGCGGATGCGGCAGATAAACAAACCGGCCCGGCCTGCTAGGCTGCTTACCCTGGCGGGCCGCGTGCCAAAGGTTGCCGATCCCTGCTCTAAACCAAGCCTCTGGTACTTCAAGTTTAGTACTTCATTACATTGTTGAAGGCAGATATTTTGAACTTGCATTTCTATATAACAAATAAACCTACGTCTTGGGTAAAGCCCTACGTAGTGCTTTTTGGAATAGGTTATGTTTAAGAATCACCTTTATTACCTTTTACCATTTCTTTCCTGAGTAGAAAAATTCCTATCCCTGGAAAAACTCCTACTGACTTCAGAGGTGCAGGATTGGGACTCTCAAATGCAGAAGGGTCATGCTGCTTTATAGATTTTCATATTTTAAGTTCCTTATTCATCAGCTCTCCAGACTAGATAATCTATGGCGCATGTGGGCAACAGGCATTGCAATGTGTTATGTAGGAGTCAGCAAACTAATTATTTTAATAGTCTTAGATTTTAAGGCCAGAAGGGAACCATTATGGTGGAATCTGACCTCCTGCCTGACACAGGCCAAAGAACTTTGCCCAATAACTTTTGTCCATAACTTCTGTTTGAGCTATAGTATATTTTTTAGAAAGATATTGAGGAGATGGAGAATCTGTCATGTCCCTAGGTACACTATTTGAATGATTAATTACTCTCACTGTTAAAAAAAATTGCATCTTGTTTCTTGTCTGAATTTGTCTAGCTTCAACTTCCAACCATTGGATCTTGTCATGCCTTCTTTTTCTAGATAAGAGACATCTACCATCAGAAATCTTTTCCCCACGTAAGTAACTGTAACTTTTGATTGCCAACTCTTAACCTTCTCTTTGAAAAATAGATTGATCTTCATTAGTATCATTATCATGCACGCTTTCCAGACCTTAAATCATTCTTCTAGCTCTTTTCTGAAATGTTTCCAATTTGTCAGCATCACGTTTTGAAGTGTAGACAGCAGAACTGGATACAATATTCCAGTATTGGTCTTATGCAGTGTTTCCCAAACTTGGGACGCCGCTTGTTTAGGGAAAGCCCCTGGCGGGTTGGGCCGGTTTGTTTACCGGCCGCGTCTGCAAGTCCAGCCGATCGCAGCTCCCACTGGCCGCGGTTCGCTGCTCCAGGCCAATGGGAGCTGCTGGAAGTGGCGTGGGCTGAGGGACGTACTGGCCGCCGCTTCCAGCAGCTCCCATTGGCCTGGAGCCAGTGGGAGCCGTGATCGGCCAGACCTGCAGACGCGGCAGTTAAACAAACCGGTCCGGCCCGCCAGGGGCTTTCCCTAAACAAGCGGCATCCCAAGTTTGGGAAACACTGGTCTTATGAATGCATATACAGAGGTAATTCCACCTCCCTACTATTCCCGTGCTCATACATTCAAGGATTGCGTTCATCTTCTTAGCTACAGCATTGCACTGGGAGTTCATGTTCAGCTGTTTATCTACCATGTATTGGGATTCACTTTTTGATATTTTCCACTTGACTTATCCAGAACACCTTGTCCAGTTCTGGGAGAACACTTTATCCAGTTCTCGGGGATCCAAATAATTCAGTTTGACTCCTGATTTCATCACTCATACAGCAAAGCTATACTGAGTTGATCAGACTCAAACTTAGGTGGTGGGTATAGGGCATACCAAACATCCAAAGTTACATAGCAAAACGTTACCTTATATATTTTTATTAACACTAATAATATATACGTTCTTAACTATACATTGCATCATATGCTTCATGATTGGCTTGGTTACTTTTCAGGAGCCAATCCCTGTACAGCATACTCTGTCTGTGCAGAACCTGATATTTACATTCCAGATATATTTTGTCCACTGGCCCTAGTACCAGGGTGTTCTTGCTTATCTTAGCTAGCTCTCACATCCTGACTCCACTTACAACTTAACCATCCATTCACCTTCCCAATCATGCCCACTAAGAAATAAGGCAAGTTACTTATGTCAAGCCAGGCCTACATCGTGCTTTCCAGGAGACAGTGCCCCATCTTATAAATGACCTACATAAAATACCTCATTCTTTGTTCCTAGATGTATGACTTTGCCATTGGCTGAATTAAAACAGATATTTAAATGAACCCACCGTACCAAGTGATTCAGGCTGGCCTGTGTTACTGACTTGTCCCCATCATTATTTATCATTCCATCAATTTTTGTGTTATATGCAAATTTTACCCCAATCATATTATATTTTCTTCCAGATTATTTGAATTGCAAAATCAAGTGAACATGTTGAGTTGAAATCTAAGTATAATCTTGATTGCCTGATCTAAGAATTAAGTGACTTTTGTTGTTCCCAGAGATGGGTGAGGTTTGAAATGGAACATTATTTATTATAAAGTGCTATAGGTATGTCTGGTGACTTAGAAGGAAAAAAAGACAAGCGCCTCTCTCTTGGAGCTTGAGTCCGAATTAAAAAAAAACGAAAAATGACAAATGGACAAAAAAATGGTTCACAGAGTTAGATTAGTGATGGGTAAGAAAACATCAGTAAGATGTCAAAGGAACTCAAATATGAAACTGCAGAACTACTAACTGTGATATAAGCCCTATTGTTTAAATCAGTCTCTGTACCAGAAGACTGAAGGATAGTTAATGTAACAAAAAATTTTAAAAAAGGCTCCAGAGGCAATTCTAGCAATTACAGGCCATTAGGCCTAGCTTCAGTACAAGGCAAATTGGTTGAAGCTATAGTAAAAAAAACAAAATGATCAGACACATATATAAAAATGGTCTGTTGGAGAAGTATCAACACAATGTTTATAAAGGGAAATCATGCCTCACTAATCTATTAGAGTTCTTTGGGGGAGTCAATAAGCATGAGGTTAAGGGTGATTCAGCTGATATAGTATACTTGGATTTTCAGAAAGCCTTTGACAAGGTCCCTTACCTTAAACAAACTAAGCAGTCATGGGCTAGATCAGAGGGAAGGCCCTCTCATGAATAAGTTACTGACTAAAGGGTAGGAATAAACAGTCCAGTTTTCACAATGAAAAGAGGTAATTAGCAGGGTCCCCCAAGAATCTGTACCAGCATCTGTGCTGTTCAACATACTCATAAATGATCTGGAAAAGGAAGTGGACGGGGGGCTGGGCAAAACTTGCAGGCGATACAAAATTATTCAAGATAGTTAAGTCCAAAGTTGACTGCAAAGGGTAACAAAGGGATCTCACAAAACTGGGTAACAAAATGGCAAAATGAAATTCAGTGTTGATAAGTACAATGTAATGCACTTTGGGGGGAAAAAATCCCAGCTATACATACAAAATGTACATTAGATCATATCATTTTGTAACTGTTATCACTTAAGAAGCAGATCTTAGACTTATCATGGATAGTTCTCTGAAAACATCCACTCAATGTGCAGCAGCAGTCAAAAAAGCTAACAATTTTAGGAACCATTAGGAAAGGGATAGATAATAAGACAGAAAATATCATAATGCCATTATCTAATTCCATGGTATGCCCACATATTGTGTGCAGTTGTATTTGCCTTACCTCAAAAAATATATATATTAGAATTGAAAACAGTGCAGAGAAGGGCAACAAAAATTATCAGGGGTTATGGAACAGTTACATGCGAGGAGAGATTAAGAAGACAGACTGTTCAGCTTAGAAAAGAGACAGCCAAGAGGGGATATGATAGGCATCTATAAAATCATGAGAAAATATATGGAGAAAGTGAATAGGGAAGTGTAATTTACCCCCTCACTTAACACAAGAACTAGGGGTCACCTGAGGAAATTAATAGGCATCAGGTTTAAAACAAACAAAAGCAAGTGTTTCTTCACACAACGCACAGTCAACCTGTGGATCTCGTTGCCAGTGATATTGTGAAGGCCAAAAGTGTTCAAAAAAGAGCTAGATAAGTTCATGGAGGATAGGTCCATCAATGGCTATTAGTCAAGGTGGTCAGGGACACAACCCTATGTTCCAGGTGTTCTTAAAACTCCAACTGCCAGAATCTGGGTCTGGAGGACGAGGGATGGATCATTCAAAAATGCCCTGCTCTGTTCATTCCCTCTGAAGTATCTTGCACTGGCCATTGTCACCATAATGATACGGGGTTAGATGGACCATTGGTCTGACCCACTCTGGCCATTCTTATGATCTTATGTAAATGCAACAAGAAGTCTTGAAATGGTCTTGGGAGAGAAGCTTGTTATTCCCACATTTGTACATGAAGAGGATCCTGAGATGCAGAAAAGGGGGAGTTCTGCATAGGTGGCACACTGTGGAAACCTACCCATCTGGGCTCTGTGGACAGGGAGAACTGAGACTGCAATTTGCACTACAGAACCTCCATTTTATGAATATCCTGAATCAATCACAGCTGTGGGAGAGCCAAGAAACGCAGTTCCTGTAGGAGGATGTGATTTCCAGGGGCCAGTAAGAGGCTGTAGGCTGCACAGTAGAATATAAGTGAGGAGCGTCTGAGTGGATGACCTTACCTCATAGAGGAGATTGGAATCTTAGTACCTTATTTAGTGATGCCTGTGCTAGAGCATTTTACAGCAGATGGAGGAGGAGGAGAAATCCCCTCAATCTTTCCAAATGGCTTGAGAAAAGGGCAAAGGAACATCTACAAGAATATTTTACAGTCTATATCAAGGGGAATTAAAACAAGCTGGAAAAAAGCATAACATTTAACTGAGATAGGACAAGATAGATACACTATTAATAGGTGCAGACAAACAGAGGTGCAGCAGACAGATAACTTCACAGTCAGTAGCAAATAGCTATCTAAAACCAAAGAATAGATCTGCAGCTTTGTTGTTCACTAGCAGTAACATTAATTGTTTCAGTGGTGACAGAGAGAGAAGCAACATAGCAAGTATGACACTGCTAGCGGGGTGGATAGAGGAAGGAAAAAAAGTCGGTGGGGGGCATTTATCTCCCAGAGACTCAGGAGACCATCAGTTTGTGCACAAACAGTGCAACCAGTAGCATTAGAAGAGATGAAGAGAAACAGTGGGTGCATAAGATGCACTATATATATATATTTTGTTGTTGTTGTTGTTGCTAATGCAAATGTCTCCTTCCACGTCTTCAACCACCATCTCTTCAGAAATGAGGCTGCTTTTATGGCTTTGAATGATAAGGCTGATATCACTGAATTTTTTTGGCATTTTCTTAACTTGGCTTCTGGCACCTCTATAGTGCCTTTCTTCTGTTACTGTCAGATGTGGTGTGTAAACGTTTCTGCTGCTTGCCCCTGTGTCCTCCGGGCCTTTTCGAAAGGTTCTCAAGCAATTAAAAAAATTCTGCAACTTTATTGGTACTCTTTGGGCACATTCTTTCTTTCCACAACCTTCCAATGCTTGAGTGTAGGCAATTATATTCTGCCTACTGAAAATTCCCCTTGCTGGCTCAATAGGAGATGTTATTCTTAATTTCCTTAATAATAGCCATTGTATGGTGCTGCCCAATGGCTGCCCCCTCCCTCTCCGCACCTCCCGATCAGCTGTGTAATTCAATAGTGGATGAACAATTCTGTAATCTGTAAGGTTTGTTGGGATCCTTTGGGATAGAAGGTGATACAATAATCATTACTAGTGGTTATATTGCTCCTTCTGCAGCTCCCTTAAGTATTAGACAAGAATTAGAGGGTTATTTGGACATGAATGTTGCTCCTCTTTGCTGCTTCCCCACTTCATCTCATGATATCCACTATTACTACCAATAACATCCCACAGGGTTCTTCAATTACTCTCCAGTCCGTAGCTCTCTATTTCTAGCTCTCTGTTGCTTCCCAGTCATCCAGTGCTGCTTTATGAAACTCTAAACCGGTGATTAGAGTAGCTGGTTCCCTTTCTCTGTCAAACAGCTGGCCTGTCATTGCTGAACTTTGCTTGACGCAGAACAAGTTGGCCTCATACAACATGCTGGCAACACCTGATGTGTGAAGTGCTAAGCTAGATGGCTGAAGACAGAAAAAGTGTTGAAATAACATTAATTCCACTCTGATGCTCTCTTGCTTCTACGCTTTGTATTTGAAGTGTTAAAATAATAGGATTTATCAGGGTTAATTAACAATCTGTTTCTATGTGTGTGTGTGTTTATCTAAGGAAATTAATATTAAATAAAAGAAGGATGAGAAATATTGAGTAAGGGAATAATTCTACTGTTGCTTAGCAAACTGTGGGCATGATTCCCCATTGCCTTTTGTGATGGCCACCATCTTGGCCAACACATGAGGGATCAGAGCGAAAAGCAGCCAGGCACTCAAGCGAGCAGTGGAACAGCCCTATATACTTGGGCTGGATACAGAGAGGAGCATGTAATACACATTGACAGGTGAATTGTACTTACACCACTGCATAAGTGGCTGTAGAATGCTACCAAGGCAGAATGGCTGTGGAAACCACTCTGCAAACTGTAGAGCAGGGGTGGCCAACCTGAGCCTGAGAAGGAGCCAGAATTTACCAATATACATTGCCAAAGAGCCACAGTAATACGTCAGCAGCCCTCCATCAGCTCCCCCACCCGCTCCCAGTGCCTCCCACCCACCAGCAGCTCCACCGATCAGCACCTCCCCGTCCCTCTCCGCACCTCCCGATCAGCTGTTTCATGGCGTGCAGGAGGCTCTAGGGGGGAGCGGGAGGAGTGAGGGCTGAGGGGAGTAGGCAGGAAGGGATGGAGTGGAGGCAGGGCCTGTGGCACAGCCAGCAATTGAGCAGTGAGCACCCCGTGGCACATTGGAAAGTTGGCGCCTGTAGCTCCAGCCCCAGAGTTGGTGCCTATACAAGGAGTCGCATATTAACTTCTGAAGAGCCGCATGTGACTCCGGAGCCACAGGTTGGCCATCCCTGCTGTAGAGGGAAAGGGTGAACTGGGATCCATGCATATTTTTAAGCACTTTCCCCTGAGATAAATTGAGGACAGATGATGTGAAACCACTTATTAAACAATACCATACCAATACACAAGTGACTAGACCTATAACTATCTGTAGTAGAGCATGAGAATTAGTATGTGATGCATACCCTTATAATGAAGATGTTTCAAATAAAGATAAAATATGCTCCATTCTTTGGTGCTGCTTGTAATGGTGCACTTCACTGCTGACCATATGATTAGTTGCTGAGTGAATCTGATTTTGGAGGCTCAAGGAGTGACATAAACCAGAATGGGGAAAAATTAAGGCATAGAACTGCCTTAAAAGACTGACCTTGCTCCTTAGCAATTTATATACATAAGGTGAAAACTTATCAAATAACTTTGAAAGGTCAAGTAACATCCACTGTACAAAAAGACTGTGCTTTTACAAAATCTTTTTACTGTATCCACGTCATTGTAAAACTATTTGACACAGACTTTTGATAAACTCCGGTCCACTGATGTATCTAATGCAAATTAATCTGAGGTAAAGTAGGTTATTGAGATCCAAAGAAAATGTTAAATAATACATAACTGACTTTTTTCAATCTCTGAGCTGAAAATGCTTTTAGACAAAATTCAAACAACATAAGTCTAATTCACCTATGAAGTACTTGGGCATCTGAATTACAGAGTCAATCTCCATCAACTGAATTATATTCTACTATTACAATATATTAAGGAAGGGAAGTCATGATAGGTGGACTCTCCTTGCTGAATGGATTGAGTGGATAGCTAACTAAGACTACGACCAACTTGCTCCTGGGACGTAGGTAGAACTTGTAGGGAGCACTCAATACCTCACTCCTACTGTTTTCAATGGGAGATAAAGGCGCTCAGCTGCTCACAAGGGTGCTTACTCCATTACAATATTACTTCTGAGGCTCTGATCCATAACTGATTGTGTGCAGCATCTCATTGAAGTTAATGTGGTTGCATGCAGGCATGGGGCTATGTGCAGGTAAGTGCAGGATTGGGGCCCAAATGAGACAGCATACACTGTTCCCAGTGCTAATGATACCAAATGGGCAATATGTAATATTTATTCACTGTTGCCTTCTAACGGTTCTAGAACAGTTGGTAACTATGTTGATAGGGAACTAGACTGGGCCTCAGGAGACCTGGGTTTTGTTCCTGACTCTGCTGGGTGACTTTGGGCAAGCCACTGCCCTTCTGTGCCTCAGTTTACATATGTATAAAATGGGGATAATGATACTGACCTCCTTTGTAAAGTGCTTGGAAATCTGCTCACAAAGTGGTTTAGATGAGCTAGTTATCTTATTGGTGGCTGTGTGTGTGTGTGTGTATATATATATATATATATATATATATAAAAACACACAATTTTCCATATCAAAATCAATTCTGGTCTAGCATTCATAAATACATTAATAAAACATCCATTTACACATCTTACTGAATTACACAATCACAGTAACAGTATTGTGAGAGAGTAGACAATTGTGTGGTGTTTCCATCCTTTAAGGAGGGGGAAATGCTTGTGGTGTAGCTCAGAGGTTCTCAACCTTTTTCTTTCTGAGGCCCCCCCCCAACATGCTATAAAAACTCCATGGCCCACCTGTGCCACAATAACTGGTTTTCTGCATATAAAAGCCAGAGCCAGTATTAGGGGGTAGCAAACAGGGCAATTGCCTGGGGCCTCATGCCACAGGGGCCCCTATGAAGCTACATTGCTCAGGCTTCAGCTTCAGCCTTGGGTGGTAGGGCTCAGGGACCTGGCCTTCAGCCCCAGGCCATAGGCGTGCGCAGCACATTTCATTAGGGTGTGCACCCAGGGAGTCCCGCCCTAGCCCCGCCCCCGCCCTGCCCCCATCCACTCCCTCCTACTTCCCGCCCCCTGACTGCCCCCCTCAGAACCTCCAACCCCCCCTGCTCCTTGTCCCCTGACTACCACCTCCTGGGACTCCTGCCCCTAACTGCCCCCCAGGACTCCACCCCCAATCTAAGCCTCCCTGCTCCTTGTCCCCTGACTGCCCCCCTAGGACCCTACCCCCTACCTGTCCCCTGACTGCCCCGACCCTTATCCACACCCCTGCCCCCAGACAGGCCTATTGAACCGCTCCCCACCCCCTGACAGGACCCCTAGAACTCCCGACCCATACAACCCCCCCTGCTCCCTGCCTGCCCCAACCCCTCTCCACACCCCTGCCTCCTGACAGCCCTCCCCAGAACTCCCGACTCATTCAACCCCCCCCAGCTCCTTGTCCCCTGACCACCCCCTCCAGAGACCCCCCACCCTAACTGCCCCCCAGGACCCTCCTTGCTCCCTGTCCCCTGACCGCCCTGACCCCTATCCATCCTCCACCCCTGACAGACCCCAGGACTCCCATGCCCCATCCAACCCCCCCTGCTCCCTGACTGCCCCCTCCAGAGGCCCCCCACCCCTAACCACCCCCCTGGGATTCCACCCCCTATCCAACCCACCCTGCTCCCTGTCCCCTGACTGCCCCCATCCCTTATCCAACCAGGGCCGGCTCCAGGTTTTCTGCCACCCCAAGCAGCCCAAAAAAAAAAAAAAGCTGCGGCAGTGCGATCATGCCGCTCCACTCTTCAGTGGCAATTTGGTGGCAGCTCCTTCACTCCTAGAGGGACTTGCCGCCGAATTGCCACTGAAGACTCAGACGTGCCACCCCAATAGCGGCCGGAGTGCTGCCCTTTAGTATCTGCCCCACACCTGCCTAAGGCTCTGGGATGGAGTTTGGGTGGGGGAGGGGGTCTGGGGTGCAGGCTCTGGGAAGGAGTTTGGGTGCTGGGTGCAGGCTCTGGGCTGGGGCAGGGGGTCGGTGTGCAGGAGGGGGTGAGGGGTGCAGGCTCTGGGAGGGAGTTTGAAAGTGGGAGGGGGTGCAGAGGGAGGGAGTGCAGTCTCTGGGAGGGAGTTTGGGGGGCAGGAGAGGGTGTTTGGGAAGGGGAGGGGGTGCATGCTCTGGGAGGGAGTTTGGGGATAGGAGGGGCTGCAGGGGTGAGGGCTGTGGGGCTGAGGATGAGGAGTTCATGATGCAGGAGGGGGCTCAGGGCAGGGCAGAGGATTAGGGTGGATGAGGGCTGGGGCTGAGGGGTTTAGGGAATTGGAGAAGCTCAGGGCTAGGGCGGAAGGGCAGGGTAAGGGCAGCCTGCACTGCCATTAGGGGATGGGGGGCACTAGGACCCTGGGGCAGCAGACAGCGGTTGAGCAGGAATGTGCTACACCAGCAGCACAAGCAGGCAGGGGAGAGGCTCATGTTGCTTTCTTTCAGGCAGGGACGCTCCGGGGTGGAGGGGGGAGAGACCTACGGGGGGTGGCAGGTGAGACCCACGGGGGGGGAGTGGCAGGCAGGGAGGAGACCCGTGAAGGGGGGGCCGGCCTGGGATGGTGGGGGAGGGGCCGGCGGCTTGCTGCTGCCGGGAGAGTGGAGCCATTTGCCCACCCGTGCATTAGGGTGTGCCCGTGCACACCCGGCACACCCCATGCGCACGCCTATGCCCCAGGCAGTGGGGATTCGGCTTTCTGTCCTGGGCCACAGCGAGTCTAATGCTGGCCCTGCTTGGAGGCTCACCTGAAACCTGTTTGAGGCCCCCCTAGGGGGCCCTGGACCCCTGGTTGACAACCACTGTTGTAGCTCGCCTTTTTGCCATTATGTTTAGGTCAGTCAAAGCAAGAAGCTTTAAGATCATGTAAGGTTAAGGGGTTAAAGCCCTAGATCATGAGAGAGAACAGAAATTTTAGCATTGGCTGTGGGGTGCACAGAATAACACCAAATTAATCCACAAACCACAACATGCCCAAAATACTGATCCATTTTGTCTCTTTTGCACCAGTTCCTCTTAGCAGTTAAAATGGTGGTAGATTTCCATTCTGAGGCTAACAGCATTCCAACTAATAAATGGCCTATCAAATTGTGGGCTATGTAGTTCATGTGTGACACCTTGGTCGCCATGTGTTACATGTTCCCCTCTGTGCTTGAGCCATAGATGGCGTGAATCTGTTATAGCCTCTAGCTCATGCTTTTAGCTCTGGAGGTCTGCAGTTTAATCCCTGAACTGAAGAGGAAGTTCTACTATTTGTAGCCAGACATGCCCCCTCCCCCTTGCTCTTTCAAGTGCAGTTTGCACAGTTTCCTGTTATGCTGTTACAAAACCACAAGCTCCGATGGAAAGTTAGATGCTTGCTTAAAGCTGTATTGCTCTATATTACCA
>NW_020664393.1:9020460-9121691 GCF_002925995.2 Terrapene triunguis
GCCTCAGTGCTGCTCAAGTTCACCCTTTGTCTGTGGTTATTTCCTGGATGGTTCCAGGAATGGGTAACACTATTCAGCAGACAATTTCATCTCAACTTGAAGCTTCCAGAGGTCTTACTGTGTTATGTATTTGTATTGAGGTAACACCTAAAAGCTCCCAGTCATGGACCAGGACTCCATTGTGCTAGACACTGTACAAACACAGAACAAAGATGTTCTCTGCCAAAGCAATATCTAAGTTCAGACAGCCCACAAGGACATTCATCATCCTTTCACAAAGTACCTCCTGATTACCATTCTGTCTGGTACTCAAGGTGCTTATATGGTGCCTTACAACTTTTAATGTATCCTCACAACACTCCTGTGAGGTGGGGTAGGACTATTATCCCTATTTCACAGATAGAGAATGGAGGTACAAGCAGACAAAATGACTTGTTCAAGGTCACGCAGGAAGCCTATGGTAGAGCAGGTAACTTGCGTCCTCCAGAGTCCCACCCTAGCACCCTCACCACTATGCCATCTTTCCTGTCCATGCTGTTTGACGTAGAAGAACACTGCATCATTCTCAGTGTGTTTTTTTATAGCTGGGTGAGGAAACTTTGTGACTTGTAAAGTTGATTGCTCTAAAAATCTGCAGAGGATATTTAATATAGGTGATGAACATGGGCCCATCCTGCAAGGTACTGATTGCAACCTCAATCCCCACTGATCTTAGTGGAGCTGAGGCTGATCAGCACCTTACTGAAATGGGCCCTATAGGACGTGGATACTGAAGTAATAGTGACAAGGGGAAACTTTTATTTTATTAATTTCTTATCTTTCTTTCTGCTGGCTTCATCTTTTTCTATTCTTTCTCTCTCCATTGTCATCCGACCTCTTAACTGAAAGAAAAGTGACAAATACGGTCCCCACCCAATCAGATCAGACCTTCCTCTTTATTATTTATCCAGTCATCTCTAAGTTGATGTTCATGGCATATATAGCCAGAGGCAAATGTTGTTATTGTTCTTTTAGCCATGCAAGTACAGCATGTCAAATGAATGTGAGCCCTTATTTATCTCCTCTAGAGAAAATTAAGCGGTGTGGTTCGATCATGTATAATGATCTTCCTGATGGGTTGACATTTGCATATAGAGTGAAGCCTTATGTGGCTTCCATTCCCATCCCTTCCTCTCTGCCGGTTCTGAGAGGTTGCGGAATATCTGGTATCTGGGGAAATGAAGAACTGTCTCTTTACATTGTGAGTCTCTACCTTGGGAATGGCTCTTTTGGGGTGTGAAGGGAGAGTAATTTAAAGGTTACAGCTCAGGACTGGGAATCAGGAGTTCTGAGTTTTATCTGTGGCACTGTCACTGTGTGAACCTGGGCAAGGAACAAAATTGAGCCTCAGTTTCCACTTTTATGAAATGGGGATAACCCTATTTACCTGCCTAATGGTATAATGATCTTTAATTCACCACAGACTTCCTGGTCACTTGGTCTAGATGCTTGGACGGGTATAATCATTTGGACTCCCATCTAGGAGCTCAAATGACAGCCAGGGCCGCCCGGGGGAGGGGGGGAGGAGCAAGTGGGGCAATTTGCCCCGGGCCCCACAGGGGCCCCCACGAGAATATAGTATTCTATAATATTGCAACTTTTTTTTATGGAAGGGGCCCCCAAAATTGCTTTGCCCCAGGCCCCCTGAATCCTCTGGGTGGCCCTGGTGACAGCTGGAAAACTATGTGATTTCAAACTTGGTGTTATTAGCCTATGCTCCAGTTATCTGAGTACTCAGTGGCTAGAGTATTCCAAGAGGATGGGGAGGCAAGGGAGTGGTGTGGCCTGGGAGATGGTCAAGAGCCAGTGATATTAAGAAACAGGGACCACAGCATTGTCCAAAAGAGCATAGTATCTCATCATTGTAAGGTTCTGAAAATCCCAGAGGTGAGGCATCCTTCTGAGATGTGAGTACCTGGACAGCTTTACGGAGCCCAGTATGGAGAGTATATTCTCAAAGAATCATCATTGCCCCACATTCTGCTTTGAAAATTCCCCTTGTTTCCTGAGGAACAGACCTCATATTGGAGACAAATCCAAATCAATTACAAAACTACCGTTCAGTTCACGTTTTCAGTACTCTACCCACAACCTGGAGAAGTAGTGTCTTCTCCACATGTGTGGTTAGAATGGCTGATGAAAGGTTAATGATGTTACAGGAGCAGAATTAAAGTTATTTGGTGATCTTTACTGTGTATCTACATACTCTTAAATGGGTTGTTTTGTAAAGTGGAACCTTAACTTGGAATTGTCAGGATTTCTAAGCTTATTTTTAAGAAAACTAGACTGTTTTGGCTGAAGAAAGCAATTTAAAATAATTTCTTAATTCTAGGTTCATTAAGTTGGTGGGGGTTTTTACGGGGCGTACTGCAAACAACCTGCTTTTTCTGAAAACTGCCTGGTGCAGTCATTCTGATATTCATAACGGTTAGAATTATGTTTAAATGTAAACTACCCATGAACTGTGCCATCTTGTGCTGTGATGCCATCAGAGTTCAAAAGCTAAGTACAGCTGAGCCGGGCCAGTCTTTGGACAAAGGACTTCCACAGAACATCTGGGAGCGTCAAGAAATGGGGGTGGTGATTCAGTAGGTGGCAATCTGTCCTGAACCAGTACTCCAGCATGGGGTCCTGGGGCACTTGTGCTACTGGGGAGGCTTCTGTTTGGAAGACACTCACAAACAGAGTCCCTGTCCACCTTCACTAAAAATCCCATTTGACTTTTTTTCGTAAGAAGAAGAATGTTAACTTCATAGTCTTGGCTGAATTTCATCTCTGATAATTGCATTCTGCATCCCTAAATACCACCTACAGTTTCAGCTAGTATTCTTCTTCACTTCCTGTTCTCCAATGTTCTGTGGTGTGGCTATGGTCTGCCACTGCATTCCATCTTAAAAGTGGGTGCACTTCTGGGATGAGTTAAGTTTGCTTATATATCCTTTACCTATTTTACTTCAGAGAATCATCGTAAGCCTGCCTTAAAAGAGACAAGGTGGGTGAGGTAATATCTTTTCTTGGACCGACCTCTGTTGTTGGTGAGAGAGACAAGCTTTCGAGCTTACACAGAGCCCTTCTTCAGGTTTGGGAAACGTACTCAGAGGGTATGTCTACACTGCAATTAGACACCCACAGCTGGCCTGTGCCAGGTGAGTCGGGCTAAGGAGCTGTTTAATTGCAGTGTAGACATTTGGGCTTGGGCTGTATCCTGAGCTCTGAGACCCTCCCACCTCACAGGGTCCCAAATCCTGGGCTCCAGCCCAAGCCTGAACAGCTACACCACAATTAAACACCCCCTTAGTCCAAGTACGACAAGTTCAAACTGTCTTCATTCCATACAACCTGCCTCAGAAAAATCCTCCATATCTTTTGGCCCAGAATAATCTCAAACCAAGACCTATTGACACAGTCTAGCCAAGAGAATATGAGCACCATCATTACCAGGAGGCGTTGGAGATGGATTGGCCATGCACCTGAAGGCAAGCAAAAACGAGGCTGCCTGAAAACAACATGGCAAAGAGCTGTGGAAGCTGAGCTGAAAAATCTGGGGCACAGCTGAGGAACCATTGAAAGACATGCCAGAAACAGACAGGACTGGAAGAGCTTTGTCGCTGCCCTAAATGCCAGCCGTAACTAACTAACTTAGCCAAAGTCAGCTGGCACAGGCCAGCTGTGGATTTTTAATTGCAGTGTAGCTATACTCAGAGTGTCACAGCTAAATATAGGGTGACCAGACAACAAGTGTGAAAAATCGGGACGGGGGTGGGGGGTAATAGGAGCCTATACAAGAAAAAAGACCCAAAAATCGGGACTGTCCCTATAAAATCAGGACATCTGGTCACCCTAACTAAATACGAGGTGGAACATTGTTTAGCATAAGTAGTTAATGCATATTTCAAGGGACCCTGAGTGGCCTGTTAACACCCCTCCAGTCATAGGGAGGACAGGTAGGCAGGGGGGAAAAAGGCAGCTGGGAACAGGTTGTTGGTGGGTTACAGATTGTTGTGATAAACCATAAATCCAGTGTCTCTGTTCAGTCCATGATTTTTAGTGTCTAGGAAAGTTATAAATCAAAGCTCCCAGGCTTGTCTTTTGAAGGTGTTGGGCAGATTTCCTTTGAGAATGAGGACTGAGAGGTTAGATATGAAGTGATCATTTTGTGAAAAGTGTTCACGCTCAGGTGATATGGTGTTTTTGTCTTTCATCATTTTTCTGTGGCATTATATCATTTTTTTTGCTACAACCACACTGCATTAACACTTGTAATGATATTTGAGATTTTCCTCAGATCAAAGCTACTATGGAAATGCAAAATATTAATACCACTATGTTAAAAATTGAGCTATACAGCTAAATCTGAGTCTAAAGAAGAGGTTTACTGAAGCCTCTGTATTCTGTAATGCCCACTGATAGAGTAATATATATAGTATTTAGATTTAAGGCTGGATTAATGTTAGTCTGTGCTATACTTGTCTGATAGTTTAGTAGTCTGGGCACACTGTACTTATTTCATATTTACTACAAAATGAACTATCAGTATCAGTTGTTTTTCTATAAATTTAACCTTAGAGTATGCTTGCTCATACTGAAAAGACAAAGTGCAAATTGAGTTCTTAGGCAAAGTGAACAAAATACGAATTGGAAAATGTACACCTAGACGTAAGTAAAATAATTGTATCTAATGGCCCAATTTATAAAAGGATGCTTTGGTTGGTCTTTAAGAAACAATTTCCATTTGTAGTGATTTATTCCTCCCATGTACAGCATGAACTATGTTTAGTGACTAATTGCCTCTGGTAAAGGGAATATCCTCTTCTGTAGCCAACTTTGCAGTAAAACAAAGAATAATATAAAAAGTTTCAAAGAGGTAAAGCTATTAGTGAATCCCCATTCCCAGAGATGTTTCCTGGTTGCTGTAGGCCATTTCTGTTCAGGGAGCAATTTCCTATGTGCTGCCATTAGTGGATAATATTTTCTCCAAATAATAGGCTAAAAATGGTAACTAACCACAAACAGTAATATTCTCTCCTTTTAAAAAGATTGCACAATACAGACTCTAATGTTCCATCGTGAAACAGTACAACATAAAGAAAATTGTTTATGATGTGAAAACTCATTTGTTTAGAAAAATCTTTCTCCCCCTCTCATTACCTCGCTCCAAAATGCTGAATGAAAGTGGAGTTTTCCATTAAGTTTCAGTTTTCCCAGAGTTCAAAAGGTACATTTCATAGTTATCAGGCCTTGGAAGAACATTTTATATGGATTAAAAAAAAAAACAGATGAACAAGGCAACAGTGTACTTGCGTGTGCCAAGAGATTTGTTAGCACTTATATCTCTGGGCTACCCAGACACACACACGCAAGATAAACTGAGCTTGGATTAACCAGATACAGTATAACAGCATTCTGTTATCTGTCACTGACAAATTACAGGCTGCTAGCTGCAATTGCCACTTGTAGATAGGAGGAAGTTAGTAGTAAACTATGCTTGTTTTTCTAAACTTTTAAAACAAGGCCATATTGATAAATACATTGAAATATGAAATGCTGTGAGTACATGGAAAGGAAATCTTCCTATCTATTTCATTTTACTATCAAACATTTACTGCATTGCGGGTCTCTAAAGCTGTAACACTTGGTAACAATGTCAATGTAGTTTAGCTCTAGTCCCATCATCCAGAGTTAGACTGTTTTATAGTGAGACTGCAATGTATTATTTGAGGTCCTCTTTGAACCTGTATTCTATTTTTATATAGTTGATTTTGATAAAGAGACTATAGAAATGCTTTAGAATGTTTTCAACTGTGACAGTCTGAGAAAAAGTAAATGTAGTTCAGTTATGTGTCACTGCAGTATTTGTTGCTGGGGAAAAGTACCTGCTTATACAAGTTCTCTGTGGAACTAAATGATAAATGCAGCAGAAAATGTCCAACATCTGAACTAGGTTTTAAATGGTTCTACTTTTCAGATGCTATGATTCATATATCTTTAAAAAATAAATTGCATAGTAAAAACTACCACGTAAGCACTTTTATAGTGCTTTTCATCCAAGGATCTCAACGCACTTTAAGGTGAACAAATTAAGCCTCACCTGTGAGAGGTATATAGGGATCACTTTACCCACAACCCACCACATAATTGAAAACAGTACACTGCAACCCTACACAACCATTTAGGAAAGGAAGTGAAGAATACTGTATCCAGCCGAAATTACTAGGGGACTTTAGGTGGAGAGGATATAATCACCAGAGATGGAATTAAGGCAGAACACTGGGGCAGTGATTCATATTTCATAAAATGATATGGGAAATTAGTTTTATCTTATCCAAAAAAAAAATCACCTTTACTAATGCATTTCAGTACAGAGTCAGAGAGGAGACAGTCACGGGTTGAATTTCTCACAACATGGCCTGAAAGACCATCTATCCAAGTATGGCATCTGCTCAGTCAGATCCTGATGAGATCACAGCACAAGTTGATTACATCAGTAGGTGTATTAACAAAACTTGTAAGGAGACTCTCCTTTCAATATAGCTCTAACTCCCTTTTCTGTCTTCTCTCTTCCCCACCCAACCTTCTTGATTCCAGTCCATAAAACAGTCAACACAACCCATCTCCTGCAAACACCACAAATCCAGGAATCCCTCCTCTACCAAGCCCCTAATACACAACCATTGCTTTTGCTTGGAAAACAGCACTTCTAGCACAACAAATTTATTCTCCACTTCCATTCACCACACATATCCCACTACCTCAGCTTCTCTTCTCTGCCCAAACTGCAGCAGCCTCTGCTCCTCTTGCCATCCACAACCACTTTTCATTCCCATACATTTAGCTACAAACATATTCATTGAAGCAGGCACCTACACCTGCAACCAACAGAGGACACAAGGCCTGCTATAAAGGGGAGAATACAGAGAAGGAAGGGGAGACAAAAAGGCCTGGGACAACAAAGGGGTAACACCCCTGTGCTAGGCTGCATCCATGAACACAGCCAAGAGACTGAAGCAGACTGCTAGACTTAATTAGAGGTGAGGGTCCAAGAACTGTTCTGACTGGGGGCAAACTAAGGAGGGCTAGTTGGGAGCAGTAGAGACCCCTCAAAAGCCCCCACCAGGAGCTAGTGAGATCTGTGAGACACTGTGAGATCTAGTACCTCTGATCAGCACATTATGCTACCACTACCGTTACACTTGTTGGCAGATAATAGGCTACAAATGTAACTTACTGAACATAGAAAGAGTCATCTCTGAACAAAAAATATGTAAGACATGGTGAACATCTCAAAAAGCCTACTGCCTAACACTAAACCAGGATCACTAACCTTTTAACAGAGCCCCGTATCCCTGGAGGCTGAACTGATGAAGACTAAGGGTCTAGTTTCACCACTGTCTTCTCACTGTAAACTAATTTATTAATTGACATCTGCTTATTTGAAGAGGTAATGCAAACTTTAGCAGTGCAGAGGAAAAGCAGTGACTTGGCATCTCTTTTGCTCAGTAATGTGTACAGTAACCTTTGAAGCCCTGTGTAATGCAGTGTAACACACAGATAAATTCATGGGCTTTTTAGGAAACTCAGTTTTAACTAACAAAAATGAAACTAGAGATAAAATCTCAGAGAACATTTCCATGTGGTGTGCCTAGGGCCCTCTTAGATCACAGTTTAATACTCTATAGTATTGTGGGCTTTATGTATTTTGGGTTTTTTAAACCATACACTGGGGTCAGCATGAAGGATTGGCCACATGGGTGGCCCTCTAGTCTACTAACTTTGTAAGGGCAGCTCCTACATGACTGATTCCCCTGTCTCAGATGAGACCATTGCAGAGGAGTGTGCCCCTTTAAGGGAACCTCTGACATCCTTCTCCCTAACCCCATACACATATCTTTGGGTAGCAGCAACCTAGGGCACCAAAGTATCTAAGGCCAACCCTTTGTGCACCTTATCCCACTAGACAATTGCTGATGGTGACATTTTATGCCTGATTTTTTTGGAGTCCAGGCCTAATCATGCTTCCATGGCCAAAGTGCTCTCTTCACTGTTCATATCACATGTGCAGGTACCACCATTCTTCTTATGCTCCATAGCAGGGGGCTGCCTGCTTCCTGACTCCCCATATCACATGAGATGCTTCTTTAGTCTCAGTGCTCCCACCCTTTTTTTTTCCAGGTCAGACTGATTTAGCCCCCAGTAAATTTAAAAATTGTCCATGCCCAGTAAATGCATCCTGAGGTAAAATTCTCAGCCTTCCAAACAAATAGAAAACTAACATATCCAAGGCTAAAATCTCAGAAAGTTTTAGTTTGCAACTTCAATTGCTTGTGCATTAAAAGGCTGGAAAAAGTATCTGTAAAACATGCATTTGATAGTTTTTATGAATCTCTAAATCAAAGATGGCAAAAATGATTTTAGCTAATTTGTTTTTTTTAATTCACAGCTGGGCTAAGGACTTGTGTACCAAGTTTCAGCCTGAAACAAATTAGAAGATGAGTTAAAATCATCTTTAAAAAAAAAAAGGAAAGAGGTTTTATGACATTTTTGCCAGAGGATGTTGTGAAGGCCAAGACACTGACATGGTTCAAAAAAGAACTAGATAAGTTCATGGAGGATAGGTCCATCAATGGCTATTAGCCAGGATGGACAGGGATGGATGGTGTCCCTAGCCTCTGTTTGCCAGAAGCTGGGAATGGGTGACAGGGAATGGATCACTTGATGATTATCTGTTCTCTTCATTCCCTCTGGGGCACGTGGCATTGGCAATTGTCAGAAGACAGGATACTGGGCTAGATGGACCTTTGGTCTGACCCAGTATGGCCGGGTTTATGACATTCCAGGGTGCAATCCAGACTAGTGAGGGACTGTATCACCACTTGTCTTGTAACTCGGAGTGCCTCACAATGCTTTTCTTCTGTAGGTCCCAACCCGAGCTTCACACAAACAGCCAGAAAGCTTGCAGGTCACACCTTGCTATACACTGTGTATAGCTACAGCCCTGGTCCAACAGCTCTGACTCAACAACCTGTTAGCAAATGCCAGCCAGACTCTGGCTTCTAGAAGCCTTAGTTCCTACATGCAGGTTGACTTCTAGTCCCAGATTTTCCCTCCAAAATAAGTATTCTGCATTGTCCAACCCTCTGCTGGACAGTCCAGATATATTAGGTCTATAGCCTCTAAGGGGATCAGTATAAAACAGTTTGCCATTTTAAATGGAGTTACCCACACAGTTCACAACACGGGTTTAGTTTTGATTAAAGAATAAAACAAATTTATTTAACTACAAAGAGAGAGATTTTAAGTGAGTTCTAGTACTACTACTACTACTCCATGCTGATTAGGCCTCAACTGGAGTATTGTGTCCAGTTCTGGGTGCCACATTTCAGGAAAGATGTGGACAAATTGGAGAAAGTCCAGAGAAGAGGAACAAAAATGATTAATGGTCTAGAAAACATGACCTATAAGGGAAGATTGAAAAAACTGGATTTGTTTAGTCTGGAGAAGAGAAGACTGAAAGGGGACATGCTAACAGTTTTCAAGTACATAAAAGGTTGTTACAAGGAGGAGGGAGAAAAAATGTTCTCCTTAACCTCTGAGGATAGGACAAGAAGCAATGGGCTTAAATTGCAGCAAGGGTGGTTTAGGTTGGACATTAGGAAAAAACTTCCTGTCAGAGTGGTTAAGCACTGGAATAAATTGCCTATGGAGATTGTGGAATCTTCATCATTGGGATTTTTAAGAGCAGGTTGGACAAACACCTAACAGGGATGGTCTAGATGATACTTAGTCCTGCCTTCAGTGCAGGGGACTAGATGACCTCTTGCGGTCCCTTCCAGTTCTATGATTCTATTATTCTAGTAACAAGGAATAAAAGTCAGAAATGGTGATGAGAAATAAAGAAAAAAAGCTTCCTAAACTTAACAAATTAGTCTTGGTTGAAGGTGAAGTTCCTTACCACATGTTTTCAGTACATTGCTGACCAAACCCTCAGGAAAGGATCTGCTCCCAAAATCCAACATATATTTCTTTTGACATCCTAGATGAAAAGAGAGAGATGGTAGAGAGGGAGAAACTGAGGTGTTTTGCCCCTCACTTTTATAATCCAGTCCCCCTCTGAGATGCTTTTTCCAGAGAGTGACCTCTAGATAAAGATCTTTCCAGCTGAGAGCAAGGAGACATGGAGTCTGGTGGGGAAGAGGTTTGCTAAAATGCAGATCTGCATTTTATTCCTGCCCCGCTTCTTTGCCAAAGAATGACCACTTCACAGGTGATGGCCCATCAGCTTTGATGACACCTGGCTGGGGCATCAACTTGTCCTTTGTCTTTGAGAAACAGGTTTACCCTCTCCCCAGACTTGTCTGACAAACACACTTCAGTCATGATTTCAGCTTATGTTCATAACTTTACATATAATATTGCCACCTAAATTTCACCATGATGTCATTGCCCAGCAAGTTATTAGTTTTCAAATGATATCTTACAAGGCATATTTTGTACAAAGATTATTACAGTGGTGTGTAGGGTGTGCATACAGGGATATGTTCCGTCACAGGTTTATAATAGATATGCTGACAAAGTACTAGCTGTAGAGGTGAGAGGACATCCCTGTAATAAATCTAGGGAGATTAGATAAAACTAGACCTTCTGACATCTTGGCAAAAGAGGTTTCTGAATCAGAGTTCAATTTATCCACTAGCAGATGCAACTGAAGGAATATTTTCATAGTTATTTTTCACCATAACTCTGTTTCCTTGCAGTTTGAAAAAAGCCACAAAGTCAATGGGGCAAAGGCTGAGCTGCATTTGAGGACTGCTAAACTGCAGCTGAGATGGGGAGTAAAACAAGATGCCTTTGTGCTCCTTTGACTCTGGAGTTGCTCTAACCTTTGCTGGCTATCAATGACCCAAGGCTGTTGGGGATTGGTGGGGTACAGGAGAGCCCTACCTGTGCACACTATGCTGACAGCAGGAAAAGTAACGTAAGAGTTTCTATGGTAGCTCTCTGACATCTGAGAAGCCCTTCTACATAGAGGAGATCATCCAGGGGTCAAATCTACCAGGTTGAGGACTTCCTTACACCAGTGGAGTAGCATTAAGTGACCAGAATGTGACCCAGGAGCACATTTTGATGGTAAAACTAGGCCCTAGGCCTTAAGGCCCTGATCCTTAATTTCAGCAGGGGACCCAAGGAAGGGCAAAGGTAGTTCCTCACCACCTTTGCTCTATTATGATATTTGGGGTGTCTGAGAGACAGCTTGTCCCACAGAGTAAGTTAGAGTAGCCTTAGGCCTGCTCTAAGTTATACCAGCTTGTAACAGCTCCTAAGATGCCATTGTGCCAAACAAGGACTGCCAAGTCCACCCTAGGTACATTCTCCCAGCATGCTCTTTATGATGAGGGGCTGGAATAAAGTTGGCTATATCCGCTTAGTGTCACCTGGGACTCCCCAGCAGGCTACTTACACCAGTTTTATGGCTGCTTTGTGATGATGGAGCAGTGCAAACCAGCCTTGTTGGGGCAAAGGATCTGGCCACAAGAGCTCATTATCATTTTTAGTACTGCATTATGGCGGTGCTCAGAGGCCCTAATGACGATTGGGGTCCTGTTGTGCTAGATGCTATACAAACAGAGGACACCGTATCTGTCCTGAAGAGCTTGGATTCCACCACACACTAAAGTCTCTTCACAGTAGGAGTGTAGCTTTTCTGAGAGTGTGAAAATGTTAGATTAACCTCCCTCACATTAGATTGACCAGAAGTATTACACAGTATTTTCTGAAAAAATAACATGTCATGGAGTCCAAAATTAGGCCTTAGAGTGGTATCAATATATAATTTGGCAATTGCTATTGGCAGGCATAGCTAACTTTACTGTGGTATTCACAATGCTTTCATATACTAATGTGGAATGTCACATCTCAGAAGAGCTCATTTTACCTGCAAATGGCAACTGTCAACTTTGTAATGGTGACAACGGTATGTTTAAGATAAGATAATTTAATTAATAATAATTAAATACTTTTTTAAAATAAGCCACAAGTACAGGAGAAAAAATATTTTGAGCTGATGCTTCTTATTGAAATCCCTCCTGAAGACCTACTTCTACTGGGATGCCTATAAGAAATGAATATTTATGTAATTGTTTCCTTATTTGAAACAAAATGACAAACCACCATACAGAGCATTCTGCTTATGTGCTGTATCCCTTTCCTGCTTTCACCTGGTGTCCATTTCTTAGTTTGAAAGGTTTTTAGGGCAAGGACTGTCTTCTGATGTGTCTGTTCAGCAACAAACACACCTTGGGGACTGCCAAAATATAGTAACAGTGCAAATCTGCTCCTGGATACGTGTACATGACTCTGGGGTCATCTGGATCCCCGGTTGGACATCCAAAGGCAGAACTTGGCTTTAAGTGGGCTAAAATTTTGACTGTCTTGCATGGTAGATTGTAACGATTGTGAAGGAGCTGTTGTCTTCTTTTGTGTAAGTGCTCATAAAAGTTACTTGTCAGATATTAAAAAATAATAAAAGAGAATGAACCCATAAAAAGGACCTTAGAGTAACAATACACAGGACTAATCAAGAGGATTCAGAGCCCAGGCTAAAATCAAGGATGAAAATTCATCCTTCACTGGGAGACCACAGCTTGTTTTTGGCTTTTTACATTTTGCCTTTTAATTTCCTTGCTTTGGTGCATTTTGCTTAAACCTTTCACAGAGGTTGAACATTGTGTCTTTTATATGTATAATACACTGGTCTTAATAATAATTCATTGCTATTAAGAACATCTGCCTTTATTAGGTACATAGTTAACATAGTTAACATATATACAGAGCATCTTAACTCAGGTCAATGTCTCCCTCTAATCCAGGGATTGGCAACCTTTGGCATGCGGCCTGCCAGGGTAAGCAGCCTGGCTGCAGGAAGTGGCGTGGGCCGAGGGATGTGCTGGCCGCTGCTTCCTGCAGCCCCCATCGGCCTGGAGCGGCAAACCGCAGCCAGTGGGAGCCGCGATTGGCCAAACCTGCTGACGCGGCAGGTAAACAACCGGCCCGGCCCGCCAGGGGGCTTACCCTGGCGAGCCACATGCCAGAGGTTGCCAATCCCTGCTCTAACCTAAAACCAACTGCCTCTTCCAACTGTCAGCTCCCACACCCTGGAGATTCTCTTAAAGCCACATCTCCTTCTTTTCATTTTTTTTGTAGCACAAATTGCGTGTGTGTGTGTATATATCAGAATGATCTTAACAGTTTTCTATAAATCTTTTAACTGGTCTTTGACGCAATGACCATCTAACTTCTATATTTGCTGTATTATTGAAGTGGTTCTTATTACTCAGAGAAACAATGTTATTTTCATTTTCTGCTGCTTGTGTCGCTGTATTATAGCATTTCTTCTTTCAGTTGAGTCTGGTCTTGCAGGTAACAATTGCAAATGTCTCCGATTTCATCTACACACTTGACCATTATTGGGCATGACATCATAAGCTTGAGGTGCTACCTCTTTTGTTATAGTGGCTTTCTGAGCCCATTTTCTATCATTATAGATATGTACTCTATCATTTGGTTTCAAATCAGGTAGTGTGTGTGATCCTCTATCATAATAATTCTTTTGATACAAACTCAACTGATACGTATATTATTCTTTTCCTTATATCCTTCTTGAAAAAACATAGGTAATCTGTTTCTAAGTTTTCTATTAAATAACAACTGTGCAATAAATCTTGTTGTAATGGCAATGTTCTAAAATTTAATAATGCCAAATATAAATCAGTATTGGTTTTTATCACTTCTGTTAGTAATCCTTTCCCTATTTTAACACCATTTTCAACCAGCCCATTAGATGTGGGTAACCTGGACTTGATGTAATATATTTGAAATCATATGCTATTGCAAAACTTTCAAATTCTTGACTGTGAAATTGAAGTCCATTATCAGTCACCACCATATTGGGAATGCCATGCCTTGCAAAAATTGATTTAACTTTATTAATGACGTGTTTGGCACCCATGTTTTCTAGTATAGATATTTCAGGAAAATGAGAAAAATAATCAAGATCTATAACATATGCACATACTTTATATTCAAATAGATCTAAATCTACTTTAGACCAAGGACTTAAGTTTTCTTGAATAAATGTCATAGGTTGTTTAGACTGAGCATTTCTGTTTTTGACGTGTCATATTCTTTTATGTAATCCTCTATATTTTGCTTCATTTGTGGCCAAAACAGAACCTCTCTTGCTCAATGTTTTTGTTTTTATATGCCTAAAAGGTCCTTCATGTACGCATTTCAACATCTCTGCTGTTAACCCTAAAGGAATTACTACTCTAACCTTTAAACAGAATTCATTTGATTACTGATAAGTCTTGAATAAATTGATTTTATGGCTTCAGTATCTTTCTTTTATCATATCCCTTTTTTCAGTAGGTGAAATTCTTTGTAATTTTTCATCCTTCCTAGCTGCATATACAATTTCTTCCCCTACTCTTTCTGATATAGAAAAGATTTTTAAGTACATCTGCAGGTACCACATCATCATCATCTTCAATTACATTGGTTACATCATAAGAGCATCCAATTTTAAATCTTATAAATACAAATTAAAAAAAATCTTTGTAACCAAGGCTGTATGTCTGTCATGCTCCTTTTTGAAATATTAACTAACGGTTGATGATCTGTTTCTGCCAGTACTAATCTACCAGATATAAATATGTGACATTTTTTGCATGTACAAACCAATGACAAAGCTTTTTCTTTTATATTTGAATACACTGACTTTCTGTTTTTTGACACAGTTCTAGATGTATAAACAATTGGCTTCCATAGAACACCATACTTTTGTAAGAGAACTGCTCCTAAGCCTTGGTTGGGTGCATCTGAAGTCAATGTTGTAAGTCTGTTACTATCAGATACTTTTAATACTGGAGCTGTCTTGATTAGTTGCTTAAGCTGATTTAATTCTTGTTGATGTTGACAGTCCCATTTCCATTGATTATTTTTACAAAGTAAAGCCCTTAAATTTGTTGTGTTTTCTGCTAGGTTTGGTATGTACTTTCCTACAAAATTAACCATCCCCTAAAATTTCTGTAATGCCTCCTTATCTTCTGGGTAAGGAATATTACCAATAGCTTGTATTCATTGTGGGTCAATCTGTAATCCATGACTGGTCTTTTTTTCCTCCTAGAAATGTTAATTCTTGCCCTCTACATTTACATTTATTTTTTGTTAAGTTCCAACCCTTCTTTTTTTGCTCTAGATAATACTTTTTTTCTTATATCATGTTATTCTCCATATTATTATATCTATGTACACTTGTGTGCCATCTGTATTATCAAAAATCTTTTGAATGGCTCTATAAAATACCTCTGAAGCTGAACATAATCCAAAAGGTAATCTTTTAAAACAGTAACATTCAATTGCTATGTGTTAAATATATATAGCAATTGACTTTCTTGCTCCAATGGTATTTGCCAAAATCCACTGAAGAATTTAAAGAAAAGTATTTTGCTCCTGACATTTGTACAAATATTTCTTCCTTGATAGGCATTTTAAAATGTTCCTTTTTAACATACTTATTTAAGTCTTTTGGATCTAAAAATAACAGTAGGGATCCATCTTTCTTTTCTAATACTAATGAATTCACCCATATAGATGACTCTTCCACATTTTTAATTATATCTAAATTAACTAACCTTTCCCATTCCTTTTGAACTCTCTTTCTTAAAACTGAGTGCTTTTCTAGTTGCAAGTATTACTGGTTTCTTTGTTTCATTTAACTCTGTTTTATACATTGTATCCAATTTACCAGTGCCAGTGAATAACTGTAAATGGATGTTCTTTTCCCAGTGTTTCAGAATCCTAAATAGTTTGAATTGTACAGATTAGATTTAGTGCTAAACATGTTTCTACACCTATAATAGAAATATGTTGTCCCTTAACTACTAAAAATCTTATGTTTTCTAAATTATCTTTAACTACAACCTGTAATTCACAAATACCCATAACAGATTTTTTTTTACCACTATAAGATTGTAAATTAATACACATTTGTTCTATTACTACAGCTTTTACTTTTAGACATTTTATAATTTATTCTGAAATTAATTAGCTTGTGCCTTTTATCTGCCACATATGAAGTAAATGTTCCATTAGTAGATAGTGTCTCTGTCTAATCCGCCTTGTAGTTCATAGAGTGACTGTTTCAAAATACTCAAACACATTTTCTTCATGTGTAATGTTAACTCTGTATTCCTTATTTGGCATCTTCTCTGAGTCTTTTGAATTTTAAGCTAAGTGATATTTCCAAGTTTTTCCTAGACTTCTCAGTTTACAAGCTTTTGCAAAGTTGTTGTTTCTTGCAGATATAACAGGTTTGACTGTATGCTGGACATTGTCTAGGTTGGTGCCTACTTCCACACCTAGAACATTCTTTCAAATGCTGATATGTTTTAACTTTAATACTTTCACTCTGTTTTTCTCCATAAACTTTTTTTACTTTTTCTTATAAAGTCTATATTCACATCAGTTTGTCTTCTTTCCAAAATGAGCAATCATTGCTGATTAAGTTGAGCAGTTTGGCAAATTCTCACTGCTTTTTCCAGATTTAGATCTGGCTCTTCTAACAGTCTTTTTCTTACACTGAAAGCATTTATTCTCATCACAAATTGATCTCTTATCATTGACTTGGATAGATACTGGAAATTACGTATATGGCTTCTTACCTTTAGAGCTGTTAAAATGATTCAAAATTTTCTTCCTCCATTTAATTTCTTTAGTGAAAATGAAACATTTCAAATGTTTCATTTCTTTTTGGTACACAATATTCCTCAATTTTTTTTAAGACAAACTCATAAATCATTCTCTAATATTAAGCTCAAATAAATTATATAACGAAATTGCTTCAGTGCCTGCAATATTCAAAAAGATGGCAATCTTTTTTTCATCTTCCTTATGAGTAGATAGATCCCAATGTCCTCAAAAACAAATCAAAGTCTTGTTTAAATCTTTGCCAATTTTTGGCAGCATTTCTCAACATTTTTAGATATGTGGGAACTCTTAATTGATCCATTTAATTTCATTGTAACTTGTTTCCCACTTCTGAGCAACATTTACCTTGTTTTGGTTTGTACACTTCTTCCAGTTCTTTTTATCACTTCCTTCATTCCTGGTACCATGTGTTGTTTTATATTAAGATAATCCACTAGTCTTCATTATAATTCATTGCTAGTAACTTAACAACTGCCTTTATTGGATATGTAGTTAACATATACACAGGTTTCAGAGTGGTAGCCGGGTTTGTCTGTATCAGCAAAAACAACGAGGAATACTTGTGGCACCTTAGAGACTAACAAATTTATTTGGGCATAAGCTTTCATGGGCTAGAACCCACTTCATCAAATGCATGGAGTGGAAAATACAGGAGCAGGTATAAATACATGAAAGGATGGGAGTTGCCTTATCAAGTGTGAGGTCAGTCTAACGAGACAATTCAATTAACAGCAGGATACCAAGGGAGGAAAAATAACTTTGAAGTGGTAATGAGAGTGGCCCATTTCAGATAGAAGACAAGAAGGTGTGAGTAACAGTAGGGGGAAATTAGTATTGGGGAAATTAGGTTTAGATTTTGTAATGACCCAACCACTCCCAGTCTTTATTCATGCCTAATCTGATGGTGTCCAGTTTGCAAATTAATTCCAGTTCTGCAGTTTCACGTTGGAGTCTGTTTTTGAAGTTTTTTTGTTGAAGAATTGCCACTTTTAGGTCTGTTATTGAGTGACCAGAGAGACTGAAGTGTTCTCCTACTGGTTTTTGAATGTTATGATTCCTGATATCAGATTTGTGTCCATTTATTCTTTTGCATAGAGACTGTCTGGTTTGGTCAATGTACATGGCAGAGGGGCATTGCTGACACATGATGGCATATATAACATTGGTAGATGTGCAGGTGAACGAGCCCCTGATGGTGTGGCTGATATGGTTAGGTCCTATGATGGTGTCCCTTGAATAGATATGGGGACAGAGTCGACACCGGGGTTTGTTGCAGGGTTTGGTTCCTGGGTTGGTGTTTTTGTTGTGTGGTGTGTAGTTGCTGGTGAGTATTTGCTTCAGGTTGGGGGGCTGTCTGTAAGTGAGGACTGGCCTGTCTCCCAAGGTCTGTGAGAGTGAGGGATCGTCCTTCAGGATAGGTTGTAAATCCTTGATGATGCACTGGAGAGGTTTTAGTTGGGGCTGTAGGTGACGGCTAGTGGTGTTCTGTTACTTTCTTTGTTGGGCCTGTCTTGTAGTAGGTGACTTCTGGGTACCCTTCTGGCTCTGTCAATCTGTTTCTTCACTTCACTAGGTGGGTACTGTAGTTTTAAGAAAGCTTGATAGAGATCCTGTAGGTGTTTGTCTCTGTTTGAGGGATCGGAGCAAATGCAGTTGTATCTTAGAGCTTGGCTGTAGACAATGGATCGTGTGATGTGGTCTGGATGAAAGCTGGAGGCATGTAGGTAAGTATAGCAGTCAGTAGGTTTCTGGTATAGGGTGGTTTTCATGTGACCATCACTTATTAGCACTGTAGTGTCTACGAAGTGGACCTCTTGTGTGGACTGGTCCAGGCTGAGGTTGATGGTGGGGTGGAAATTGTTGAAATCTTGGTGGAATTCCTCAAGGGCCTCCTTCCCATGGGTTGAAGATGTCATCAATTTAGGGCAAGTAGAGTAGGGGTGTAAGGGGACGAGAGCTGAGAAATCGTTGTTCTAAGTCAGCCATAAAAATGTTGGCATACTGTGGGGCGATGCGGGTACCCTTAGCAGTCCCGCTGGCTTGAAGGTATAAATTGTCCCCAAATCTAAAATAGTTGTGGGTGAGGACAAAGTCACAAAGTTCAGCCACCAGGTTTGCCGTGATGGTATTGGGGATGCTATTCCTGATGGCTTGTAGTCCATCTTTGTATGGAATGTTCATGTAGACAGCTTCTACATCCATAGTGGCTAGGATGGTGTTTTCTGGAAGGTCACCAAAGGATTGTAGTTTCCTCAGGAAGTAAATGGTGTCTCAAAGATAGCTGAGAGGGCTGGTAGCGTAAGGCCTGAGGAGAGAGTCTACATAGACAGATAATCCTGCTGTCAGGGTGCCAATGCCTGAGATGATGAGGTGTCTAGGATTCCCAGGTTTATGGATTTTGGGTAGCAGATAGAATACCCCTAGTCGGGGCTCTAGGGGTGTGTCAGTGTAGTTTTATTCCTGTGCTTCTTTAGGGAGTTTCTTGAGCAGATGATGTAGTTTCTTTTGGTAATCCTCAGTGGGGTCAGAAGGTAATGGCCCGTAGAATGTGGGGTGTCAGAGAGTTGTCTAGCAGCCTCTTGTTTATATTCCGACCTATTCATGATGACTAGAGCACCTCCTTTGTCAGCCTTTTTTATTATGATGTCAGAGTTGTTTCTGAGGCTGTAGATGGCGTTGTGTTCTGCACGGCTCAGGTTATGGGGCAAGTGATGCTGCTTTTCCACAATTTCAGCTCATGCACGTTGGCAGAAGCACTCTATGGAGAAGTCCAGTATGTTGTTTCGACCTTCAGGAGGAGTCCACGCAGAATCCTTCTTTTTGTAGTGTTGGTAGGAAGCTTCCTGTGGCTTAGTGTGCTATTCAGTGGTGTGTTGGAAATATTCCTTGAGTTGGAGACGTTGAAAGTAGGATTCTAGGTCACTGCAGAACTGCATCATGTTTGTGGGGGCGGTGGGACAGAAGGAGAGGCTCTGAGATAGGACAGACTCTTCTGTCGGGCTAAGAGTATAGCTGGATAGATTAACAATATTGTTGGGTGAGTTAAGGGAACCACTGTTGTGGCCCCTTGTGGCATGTAGGAGTTGAGATACACATCGAACAGTATATTCTTGTGGTTTCCAATAGTTTATCCTCTTGTTTATTTCCATCAGGTTCTCACGGAAGTGGAAGGCTTTAGGGAATTCTTCTATTATAATTCCCAGATCTCATCCTTGGTCATTTTAGCGCAGTTGATTTAGCGCAGTCCCTCCTTTTTATTCTTTGCTTTCAGACTCTTAATTCTGTGCTTATCTACACTGACCTTCATTTGCATTTATTAGCTGTGTTAGTATTTAAAATATCTACATTAAGATCTTTATCTGACTGCATTGTTTATTATTTGCTGTCTCTCCCAATTTAACTTTAAATGCAAACTTGACATGTTAATCTCCTTTCAGTCCAATGTACCACTTTCTGCTTCTTCCTTGATTCCAAGATAGACATGATCCTCTGTGCTGGCACCTGGTGAAATATGCTGGAAAGTCTAAGGGCAGTGCACTTCATTGATGCACATTCGGATATCAATGGAAGTGCAATACAAGGATGAAATACAACATCTGGCCCTTCTTAAGGGATAAATCCCAAACTTAAATTCCCAAACTGCTGGGAAGAATGATACACCCTTCAGAGAAGATAGATGCACCCTCATTGATTGTCATGGGTGGAGGATCTTTCACCCGATCACTCCCTTTAGTGCAAGTTGTGCCTTCTGTGACATCTTTACACAGAGACTCTGCCCCAGAAAGGGTGGGGGAGTTAGGTGTAAAATGGAGATTATAATAGTTAATTTCTCCCACTCTGTCTGGTCTATTTAGGTTGTAAGGCTTTCAGGTAGGGATGCTCTCTCACAGTAGGTATATCTACACTTAGAGATGGGGGTGTGGTTCCCAGCTCGAGGAGACATACCCACATTAGCTCTGATCGAAGTAGTGTAGCCATGGTGGGAGGGCCTAATGGATGATCCTGTCCAAGATGCTAGATATGTACTCAGGGCAGCCAACCCCTCCTGCTGCTTGTGCCACTATGGCTACACTCTCTTTTTAGTGCACTAGCACGATCACAGCTGGTTGTAGGTCTGTTTCCTCAAGCTGGGAATTGCACCCCCAGCTCTAAGTGCAGACATACCCTATGTCTGTACAGTGACTAGCACAATAATGCCCCAATTTCAGCTCATCCTGTTAGGTGCTACTTTAATACAAACAATGGCAATAGTTGCAGATCTCTGGCTGGTCTCAGAGCTCCTGATAGAGCAGTATGGGCACAGGATTTGTATTGCATGTTTGTAATGCATACTGTTCTATGCTAGAAGTATTAACCAAGAGTTCCAGCAGGGTAGTCAAGCATATGACCATCTTGTCTTGAATACTCCACTATGATTACTTTAATTGAATGACTTTTTTTCTACAGAATTTCCTTAGTTTTGGTGCTATTGCCCACCTCCCTCGACATACGTGATCATTTTCTACAAAGACTGAGGGTAGAGTGTGTCCCTGTATCTCCCCCAATACTTTCAGAGAATTATTAGCTTGCTGTGTTCACTAAAGATGAATAAATGACCTTTTAAGATTGCTATAAGGCTAACTGTTGAAAATCTCAGACCAGTTAATAAAATCTCAGTATATGTGTAGAATTAAAAATATGGACCCAAATCATGCCCTCTTTGAGTTAGGCATGAATCAACGCACTTCTGTGTGGAAGAGGAGCTCTGACATGTCCATGACATTCCCCTCCTCCTCCCCCAGTCTTGTAGAGCCTTATCTGTGCAGTGAAGACTCCACTCTGGGGGGAGAAATTAGGGGTAGACAGTCTCCCATCCAGCCCTGCCGAAGATATCAGTGAAAGGTAATATAGTGCTAGGCTGTGTTCATTTCTTTGTGTATAATTCCTCTTCTCATTCCTGAGGCAAGCCACAGTCAGTGGGGGACCCTGGCAACATGTCTCCATGGTAACCATTCTACCAAGGCACTGCCAGGAGCCAGAGCCACTGCAGGAGTACAGGGCCCCTCAATGCAGATAGCTCTGACCTCCATGCACCTCCACATGGATCTATCACAGATCAATTGCTTTATCTGAATCAGTAAACCTGATACCTTCAAGGCCTGACCCAAAGCTCATCACAGTCAATGGGTTTTGGGTCAGGCTTTTATATTTTACTAGAAGGAACATAGTTGAACACCCTGTGACAGATGGACAGGAACCTGCAATATCCTGAATGGACTTCCTTGAATTAACTTAAACTTTATTGAATTAAGTGTAGCATCTTTGGAGTTCATTGTATTAAAAATTAAATGTTTTTGTACTATTCTGAGATTAACGGGAACTTCTTTAGCAGGAAGACAAGATTAATGTAATCTTTGGAAGACATTAGGAACTTTAAGGGTTTTTTTGGAACAATACATGTGAAATAGATTCCCTAGGAAATACCTGGGGGGGGGGAGGTAGTGGGGGGAGGGGTGAGAGGAATGCAAATTCTCTCCCCCAAAGCCAATCTGTTGAAGCTACACTCTAGGAAAGGAGACCATTTTTGTGTACTAATTACCTGCTCCAGAAAATTCCAGGTTAAAGACCCCTGAACTGCATGAAGGATGGACTAAACATGCTTGAGCGTGTTTGTTCTGAGCTGAGGCTGTGATGAACTTGTGACCACAAAGGAAACCCTGTGGACGGGGTGTTGAAGGACTGCTCCTCCCAGAGTCCATGTTAGGATTGAGGGGGTTCTCTGGTAAACTCAGTTGCATGCATAATGGTTCTTTTATTGTTTTGGATATGTTTTCTCTGTAGTGTTTTTACCTTAAGAATAAACTAGGCTTGCATAAGAAGTGCTGTGCAGGTAACCTATAACTAGCAATCACACCTGACAGCATTCTTTCATGTGTTGTGCTTTTTATAATAAACAGACTATTAAACTATTCTATGATATTTATGTAGTTTATAATGGATGGGGTTAATATATTGTATAGTATTTTATTTATTTTAAAATTGTGCACATCTCTTTTTTTATATATATACTTATTGAAGACTTCTGCATACTTTATGACTTTTTTCTATTTGCTTTAGTATTGTTTCTTGTCCAGTTAAATGGAACAGCCAAAGTGCATGGTAAATATTTTATAATGGCTCCTATGATAATCCATTTATCATATATAGTATGTATTGCCAAAATTCTACAAAATATCTTCTATCATGTTCCAAATGCATTAAATTATTTATTTTTGTAACTCATTTCTGAGCAATCCAGGAAGTTAATGTTACTCTGAACTATGATTGCTAATCACTTGAGCTCAGATTCTGCAATTGGATCTCTGCAGATGGACCCTGATACCTGTATAGAGCCCAAGTGAGCTGAATGAGACTACTGACACATGCTTACCTACTGTAAATCTTTGCAGGATCAGAACTTAAGAGGGGACATACTGGAGGTACACACAATACGAATGGTACAGAGAAGGTGGTAAACCTTTTCTGATGATGATTCAAGAACAAAAAGATACTAAAGGCTTGTCTACACAGCACAGCAAAGCACTTTACAGTGTGTGATTTGCAGAGTGATCTAATGTGTTGTGCTCTAACTGCCCCATGCAGACCCTGCTGGCGTGCTCTAAAAGGTACCTAGTTCACATTAACATAGTCTGTTGTTTACACAATGTCGTGGAAAGAATCACCCACGCAGTGATTTTAGTTCACAGACTCAGAGCCTGAGGCCTTTATTGCTATACATACCAAACGCGTTTGGGGTGCAGTTTGAAAACTGACACCCCGAGCCCCACACACAGGTGGGTTTTTATTTCATTAAACCGTAAGCAAAGTACAAACAATACGTCATGAGTTAAGAAACTGGGGTTGGGGTCAGTCATGAGTTGAGGAACTAGGGTTGGGGTTAGTCATGAGTTGGTCATGAGTTAAGAAACTGGGGTTGGGGTCAGCCCCCCCCCCCCTTCGGCACCTCCCTCATTATTTTCCGAGAAGTGGTTGTTTATTTCGGTAAAGGGGCGCTTGGCGGTTTTCCACAGGGGTGGCGCTTGGCCCCAGTTTGGGTACATTTCTCAAAACACGGCACATGTTATTTTCCGGGGGTTTTCGGTGAGGGGTTAAGGGGAGGTTTACCAGGGGACGCTTAAAGAAGAGCTATCATTGGTTAATTTTGCAGATAGCTGGAATTGGAAAATGTTGCAAATAGCTGTAGCAGCAAGGATGATTAACTCTCTGCAAAGACAATTTCTTAATGTAAGCGGATATTCTATTTTTCGAGCAGTTTCATAAACTTGCGGTTATTATATTACTAAAGCAGTTTCTTACTGCAGCTTTTAGCATTATTTTGTGTTTCTTTCTTCCCCCTTTCCCTCCCTCCTCTGTTCATTACTTTTGACCGAGTTTGGCAGAGAATTGTGTTGTTCAGTCTTGTTCAGGCTTTAGGCCTGCCCTACTCTGTGTAAAGGCCATCAGCATAACAGATCTCTGTTGGAGGGTTTATTTCAGGGCCCACAGATTTAAGGCTCTGGCTATCAAAAAGAAAGCCCCCCTGTTCTATTTCCCCACAACAATGTGGGACCCATTAACACAAGAAACCCTGATCTTAACAGGATTCTAACAAGGACATTTTCTGGATAATGAAACATTAATGGTTACATTCAACTATTGATTATCTAGCCATTTTTGTGCTTCAGGGTATAAGCCAACCACTAACTGATGAGTTTAGGAAGAAGGACTTCCCCTATGGGAGGTTATTCCATAATTCCCTGCTATGGAATTTCTTGCACCTTCTTCCTAAAAATCGACTCATTGCTATTATCTGAGATGGGATGCCATACTAGATGGACAATGGATCCCATCTACTATGTTAATTCTTGTGCTTTACTTTCAATAATGTACTGTATTTGAAAATATTTTTGTCACTTCTGGCAGTGTTTATCAGCAACATGTGCAAAAGCAAAACAAGGAATCTCTTCAGATTTAGTGGGTTTAGTGGTAGAACAAGTGAGCAAGGAATTTGGGATTAATTCTTGATTATTCAGAAGTATAGCAGAAAGAACAGAGAAGCTTACTGGCCATTATTTCTCCCCACCCCGATCCCGTGGCTCATCCTCTTAAAAGCGTCCAAGCTTTTCTGCACCTAAGATGAGATATCCTGTTGATCAAATTAATTTCAAAGAGTGAGACTAACCACTCATGGGGCAATACCAGAAGATGGTTGCCTCTTCTCATAGGGAATAGGAGTCAAGGATCCTGAAACTGTATGTTTTGCTCCTTCTCTCAGGATGACAATAATGAAGACAAAAATTCTCTGAACAGCCCACTCCAAATCATTAATACTCTTATCTATATTTGCCAATGTATTCAGTAGTGAATCCATGTTCTTCAGGCAGTGAAGAGGTGTGACTATTACCCCCCCCCTGATTTACAGGTACAAATGAGAACCATCACTAGTTGGATGGTATCAAATAAAGTTATAAAAACAAGCCCTGATTTTTTGAAAAAAAAAAATAGTAAATTTGATCCCATATACTGATTGCCAAATTACTCTCTTGGCTTCCATGCTTTCATTGAAATATTTCTTTTCTTCTCAAAAATATAGACCTTGCTTTTTAAAGTAAGTTCCATATCTTTGCCACATCACCATAAGGTGGTAAATCACAGTATTAGAGGCAAGTGCTATTAATTTAGGAAAAAGAAATTGAACTTGCAAAAAATACTTGCAGTGAACATAATGTCCATTAAAAAAATTGGCAAATTTCCTAAAACAGCAAATTTAAATATTAATTTCAGGACTCATAACTATCATTTATAATTTGGTTGCCTTGATGCATATTCCCAATTATCTCTATTAGCTCTGTGATTAAATATCAGAAGAGTATTCATGCCAGCTACTGGCTAAGAAGACTGTGTGTCAGTTTGCACAAAATACAAGTAATTAACTTCCAGAGACACCTCTACCCTTATGAAAAAAGCTCTTTAAATTTATACCATGACACATCATATGACAGATGTCCATCTATTGCAGGGGTCAGCAACCTATGGCATGTGCCAAAGGCGGCACGCGAGCTGATTTACACTGGCATGCTGCTGCCAGCCTGGGGTCCTGGCTGCCAGCCCTGCTCAGCCCGCTGCCGGCCTGGATGGACGGAACCCCGGGCTAGCAGTGGGCTGAGCGGGGCCGGCGGCTGAGACCCCGTCTGGCAGTGGCCGGCGGACGGAACCCCAGACCGGCTGCCAGTCTGGGGTTCCATCCGCCGGCCCCTGTAAATGTAAAATGTATTACTGGCAAGCGAAACCTTAAATTATAGCGAATAAATGAAGACTTGGCACACCACTTCTGAAAGGTTGCCGACCCCCAATCTATTGTATGAATTTACAAGCTGGTAGAAACAGGTTGAGTTTCTTGACATATGTGAGTAGCCCAAACCTAAAATGTATTTAATTCCAATTCTTTATATTACTATAACTCACTTCATGCTTGATGTATGGAAGCAGACTTGGCAGATTTACCAAAGTTAGAGGGCTCAAAAGTTTTGAGGATTTTGTTGGTTTGAATGAGCTCCTGGGATTTGAATTTATGATGAAGGGTTTCAGGTTTTTTGAGTGTAAGCAGGGTCTGAATGAGCTCTCCCCTGACAACTAGCTAGGGAGAGGGAGAGACTTCAGAAGCAAACTGTATTAATATGAATACACCTACTCTGCCTAGGTATTCAGCAAACAGAAGCTGTGTTGGTCACAGTGATTAGCTTTGCAGGGCTGGCTCCAGGCACCAGCCGAGCAAGCTCGTGCTTGGGGCGGCAGATTCTAAGGGGCGGCATTCCATCCAATCCTAGGGTGGCACGGCCACCCTTTTTTCTCCTTTTTTTTTGTTCGCTGCTCCGGCCGCCCTATAGGGGGCGACGGCGTGGAGGAGGGGAGCGCCCTGCTGGGAGCAGGCTGCGCGCTCCGTTTGCCCCAGCAGGTGCCAGGTCTGCAGCAAGCCCTTCAGCCCACGTCCTTTCCTCCCCGCCAACCTTCAATTCACCTGCAGACGGGAGCGGCGTGGAGGCCTCCCGGCAGGCAGTGCAGCGGGAGGGGCCGAGTGGCGAGTGCCCCGGCTGAAGGAAGCCTTGGCCGCCCCCTTCTCTCTCTCCCCCCGCTCCCTCCCCCACCCCCTGCTAGCCGGGGCGCGCACTCCGCTGCCTGGGGCACGTCTGCAGTGCAGGGAGTCCTGCTAGCCAGCGCGGCCGGGCGAGGCAGCTGCAAGCCGCCAAATAAGTGGCACCGAAAGTTTGCACCCTGGTTCCGGCCGCCCTCCACGTTTTTTTTTTTTTTTTTTGCTTCGCCGCAAAAAAGCCAGAGCCGGCCCGGCAGCTTTGGCTGGTGTTGGGTTACAAATCACTTTGGTACTGAATGCAGGGGTAGTGAAATGTTGTTATCAATGTTGTTATCTTTATTGTACGAGTAAAGGGGAGCAGAACTGAGCTTAACCTAGCCTGATTGAGGGGGTCACCCTTAGCTGAAAGGAACTTGCTAAGCCAGGGGTTCGAATGCCAGACCCCTGTGAAAGTAAGGGAGGTGGGGGCAGGTGTCCCTGCCAGAGGTGTGCACTCTGCCTAAGGGTGCCCAGTCTGGTTTAACCTGGCCCTCCCCATTGTTCAAAGATAGAGCTAAGTAGGCTCCATTAAGAGTCTTGTTAAGTGCTCACTAAGAGCTGACAATCACTAAGAGCTGGGTGGAACCTCAAGAGACTGACTGGCAGAGGTCACAGCAGAGGGGCAGAGGCAGCAGAAGGTGAGCAGGCAGCTGGCGAGGTGGCGAGCAATCATAACAGAATTGTGGCTGCCAGGGTGGCCAGTGGAGAGGAACAGTGTCTGGTGGGCCAGCCAGCCAGAGCAAATGCTCAGATGGCAGAGCAAGCAAGATGCCTTCTTCCATGGGTGGGAGGTGAACTCACAGAGATGCACCTCTGAACCCTGCGTCCTCACTGACCAAGGACGACCACAGTGAGTGGGGGATGGTGAGGGAGCAGAGAAGAGCAAAAGGAACTTTTGGCTGTAGAACTCAAGAACATGAGGCAGAAGACACTGCCCCCCTCACTCTGGGGTGGGTGTCCTGCTCACAGATTATGATTATGAGTCCTGCTTGTGGCATTTTCCCTAATTAATGTTGGGTGACTTCCCTCCTTTCATTAAACATTTCTTTTCTACACTCAGACTCTGTGCTTGCGAGTGGGGAAGTATTACCTCTCAGAGGCACCCAGGAGTGGTGTGTAATTTTCCCAGGTTACTGGGTGGGGACTCGAGCTGTTTCTGTGTTGTATTGTTGAAAAGGAACCCCTAGATATTGAACCTGCCCTGGTCGCTGCCAGCTTCACCTGGCAGAAGGGTTACATGAGAGCACCAGAGCACTTTCAGGCTGATTTAAATGGGTTCATAGAGACTCCAGAGTAGGAGGGAAAATTTTTTTTCTGTTTAAAATTTAAACCACCAGATTAAGCCTGAGTTTACTTAAGCCGAGTAGTTACCTACATTTTTGGTATTTGACTTCAGTAAAGCTTTTGATACTATCTCACATGACCTTCTCATAAACAAATTAGTGAAATACAACCTAGATGGAGCTACTATAAGGTGGGTGCAGAACTAGTTGGAAAACCATATCCAGAGAATACTTATCCATGGTTCACAGTCATGCTGGAAGGGCATATTGAGTGGGATCCCATAGGGATCAGTTCTGGGTCTGGTTCTGGTCAATATCTTCATCAATGATTTAGATAATGGCATAGAGAGTACACTTATAAAGTCTGTAGACAATGCCAAGCTGGGAGAGGTTGCAAGTGCTTTGGAGGACAGGATTAAAATTCAAAATTACCTGGACAAACTGAAGAAATGGTCTGAAGTAAATAGGATAAAATTCAATAAGGACCAGCGCAAAATACTCCACTTAGGAAGGAGCAATCAGATGCACATATACAAAATGGGAAATGACTGCTTAGGAAGGAGTACTGCGAAAAGAGATCTGGGGGTTATGGTGAATCACAAGCTTAATATGAGTCAACAGTGTAACACTGTTGCAAAAAAAGCAACATCATTCTGGGATGTAATAGCATGAGTGTTGTAAGCAAGACACGAGAAGTAATTCTTCCGCTGTACTCCGCACTGATTAGGCCTCAACTGGAGTACTGTGTCCAGTTCTGTGTGCCACATTTCAGGAAAGATGTGAACAAATTGGATAAAGTCCAGAGGAGACCAACACAAATGGTTAAAGGTCTAGAAAACATGACCTGTGAGGGAAGATTGAAAAAACTGGGTTTGTTTAGTCTGGAGAAGAGAGGACTGAGAGGGGACATGATAACAGTTTCCAAGTACATAAAAGGTTGTTACAAGGAGGAAGGAGAAAAATTGTTCTTCTTAACCTCTGAGGATAGGACAAGAAGCAATGGGCTTAAATTGTAGCAAGGGAGGTTTAGGGTGGACATTAGGAAAAAACTTCCTGTCAGGGTGGTTAAGCACTGGAATAAATTGCCTAAGGAGGTTGTGGAATCTCCATCATTAGAGATTTTTAAGAGCAGGTTAGACAAACACCTATCCGGGATGGTCTAGATACTTAGTTCTGCCTTCAGTGCAGGGGACTGGACTAGATGACCTCGTGAGGTCCCTTCGAGTCCTATGATTCTTGGGTGGGACTGTACTTGGGGCAGCCATCTGTGCCACAAAAGCTACTCCGCTATTTTTATCATGCTTGCTTAATCAAAGTTAAGATCTGTACATCTACCTGAGCTGGAAATTACATCTCCCAGCTGCAGTGTAGCCAGACCTTACTGTCTGTTTGAATAGTGGCTAGCATAAGGGGGCCCCAATCTCAGTTGGTTAATAACAACACCTAGAGCATAAGTGTGATTTTCAGTGACAGCTTCAGAATGTGTGGTGCTGCTTCCAAAAGAACCATTTCCTCCATAACCCTTAGCCCTCTGTCCATCCATTTCAGTTTTAGAATTTTAAAACTTTAAAATAATTAGCCTGCTTATCAGTTTGCAGAGTTCTGAAACTCTTTTCCCCCTCTAACAACAGGGCATGTAATTCTGTTTTAAAACTATCTGCTTTCTTCCTGTAACCTATTTGTTAATCATGTTTTGGTGACTGACTTTTGGGCACATTCCCAAGAATTTTTAAGGCAGTCTTTAATAAACACTAATATGTCTGCATACAAAAACAGATGATTATTATTCATGGGTGGGATTATGAAGAATTAAACTTTCCAAAACTGCACAGAACACAATCAGCTAGACATGAAAGTAAGCTGAATTTCCATTTGGTTTGCTTCTTGCTGAGCCTTTAAATTATAAAGTGAAGCAAAGCCAAAAGATTAATACAATGAAAACAAAGATTGGGAAATTAAATGACATGATGCAATTTTCTGCCTCATTGGGCTGGCACCAATAGTATGCAAAGGAAAGCCTGCTTATTGTTGGTTAGCCGCTGTATAAATGCAGGACAATCAGTTTCCTTCTCAAGGGAAACTATTTTCTTGAATCATATAGCCATTGACTCTTCCAATTACCAGTACCACTATGCACAGGTTGAGGTCTGTCTTTTTTTTCCTCCCCCCCTGCCCTACTTTGCCACATTACTACTATTAGTTTATACAGGTACAAGCTTTCATATTATCTCCAATATTTTATCTATAGCTCAGGGCGTACATAAAAAACCCTGCAGCTTGCTGCCACCTCCGTAATTAAATATTAATATTTCAGAAAATGGTGCTTTATGGATAGCTGGATCCCAGAATGTAGCATTCCTAAATCATCTCTAGCGATGTGTTCTTAATGTGTCTCTTATTCAGCCTGCTGCTGGAGTATCAGTGCTAATGTATCACTACTGATCCCTCTCAGGGTTGGGTTTTTTTTAATCTCCCTCATTCCTCCTCTTGGGTGATTTAGATGCTCAAAAAGGATGTTATGCTCCTTTGAAAGGATTTGAAACCCATTGATACATAAAATGTGTATGAACCCAGGCTCTCTTAACTCCCCAGCAGTTCTGGCTCACTTTACCGTTGGGTTTGGAAGAATCCTGGCCTTAATGGAAAGATTTCAGTAAATACAATAGTATTTTGCAGTAATGGTCCAAATCACTTCAGAAGCATCATGGTGAGCTGTAATGTTTTGATGTGGCCATTACTTTAGAATACTGTAGTCTAACAGATCTCTAATTTTGGATGAGCTGCAGCATGGGCTAGTGGATAGGGCACTGGGCTGGAACTCAGGAGACCCATATTCTAGCCTCCGCCTGCTGGGTAGCCTTGGGTGACTCACTTGACCTCTCTGTGACTTCCAGTCCTACCGGTCTGTCTATTTAGATTGTAAGCTCCTTGGAGCAGCAACTGTGTCACAGCTACATGTTTGTACAGTGCCTAGCGAGTTGGATCCCCTAGGTGCTACCCCATACAAGCGGTAACTGAGCATAGGCCTAGGAGCCAGAAACTTCTTTGGAGGTCTGATTATGCCTTTTTGTGACTTTGAAGCCTGTTTTTCAGAAAGTGAGGCGGGGTCATGCCAGAAAAAATAGTGTTTGATCATGTAATTAGACTCTCATAATGCATATGCACAAGGGTGCAGAATTAAGGTTGCATGAGTAAACTTAATTCTGGTAGTCTCTAACTAGTGCTTGACTTTGCAACCTTAGTATTCTACTATTGTAGCTATTTTTATATGTAACTTTCTGTTTAAAAAGAATAAAATTCTATTATGTGAGGTGTTACCATTGCACATTGGTCATCATCAAGGTTTGAATACCAGACTTCTACCCCTTTAATGGAAGGACATCAACAGGCAGCAGCAATAGGCTGTTATCCCAATCAGGCACAAAAAGTGCCACATAACACTCTGAAACAGTACAATACATATGCATGAGTGGCCCCACTTTACAGTCAGCCTAGCCAAGAAGACAGCGTTTGCAGACTCTTTTTAAGAGACTGTGTGGCTGAGAAGTGGGTTTAATTAACATACTAAAACCCAAAGTTTTATTCCAGCTCTTCCAGAAGTGACCTTATGCAACCTCTGTTGCGGCGTCTGTAAAATGCAGCGGGCTGACTTTTGTGTCTCTGGTAGAGAAGGGGTATGACACCTTTCTCAAAAAGGGTTCTGAAATGTAGATTTTAACATCAGTCAATATACAAATTAGACTTAAACTCAGAGTCTACAGGATCCTAGGCCACAGGGTATTTTTGGTGTGACTTGTGTAGCTGCTTCTGCTATAGGAGAATCAGTGGAGCCAGGAACCATACTCAGTGCAGGTGCAATATTCAGAGATTTTTAAGAGCAAGTGCCTAAGTTCTACTGCACAGTGCGAATGGTGACTTCTGTGGCTTATGAATTGGTCAAACCGGGATGTATTTTCATGGAGATGATAGAACATTTCCAGGATTGTCAACCAGTTGGAAATCAAAACATCACAAGCTTTTACAAACACGTTTTTGGGATATCTTCTGTTTTTGTTTTTCAATCCCATCCACCCACTCCCAATGTGTATGGAAAATGCAACCTAAACACACACAAAATGTGCATACACATGCAGAGATCCCTCCTCCCCCACCAATGCCCAGAGCCTTCCACGCTCCCCACTGGCAACCTCCTGCTCCTCCAAGAGGCTCCTGCAGACTCCTGCTCCCTCAATCCCCTGCCAGGCTCCAGTAGTTGCCCCATGTGTCCAGCTAGCAGAGTAGGAGGAGGAGGCTTCCCATAGGCTTAACTTCTTTCTACACTACTCTGTGTGTGCGTGTGCGGGGGTGGGGTGTGTGTGTGCAGGGCTGGTGCAAGGAAGTTTCACGCCCTAGGCGAAACTTCCACCTTGTGCCCCCCTCCCAGCCCTGCGGCAGCTCCCTGCCCCCCCCCCGCGGGAGCCGTGCAGCAGCTCCCCACCTCAGCTCTAATTCTCCTCCCCTCCCAGGCTTGCGGTGCCAAACAGCTGATTGGCGCTGCAAACCTGGGAGGCAGGAGAAGTGGAGCGGCGACCGCGCGCTCGGGGAAGGGGTGTAGGAACGATGTAAAAAAAAAATTGGGGGCACCGCATTTTGGCACCCCCAAATCTTGGCACCCTAGGCAACCGCCTGGTTTGCCTAAATGGTAGCACCAGCCCTGTGTGTGTGTGAGTTCACTGCACTGTTTCCATGCTGTGAGCCGGGGCCAGCTCTGCTGTGCTGCACCTGCTCCAAAAACTGTGCCCCAGTACTACAGGCAGTTGCTATGGCCTGCAGAACAAGTGGCACAGTTGCCTGTGTCTGAAGCGGGAAACTACAGGGAACTCACAAAATTACTGAGCTGCCTGTATTTTCTTGGTAGACCCGACCTCAAAATTGACCGGAAATTATGATGCCACTCACAATACTGTCATGAATGTGGTGTTTAGCACCCGTTCTCCCTGCATGAATGTGGAAAATGAGTTTCTTTGCATGCACTTGAAGGCTCACAAACTAGAGCCTGCTCTTAGCTACCACCCACAGCAATCAGTTCTTATTGGCCACCAGGTCCTGCTATGTTATAGGCAGTTACCCTCTGAGCTCTTCACCCACCCCAAGCAGCTTGCGTAGCACTCACAGGGGCTCTAGGCAAGTGGGTGTTGGCAACACTGTTGTTCCTGACCCCAGGACTTATCCCTCTTCCAAATTACAAGTTCTTACTCCAAACTACTGGGATGCTAGAGCTCTTAATTTTTTTTTAAAGTCATAAAAGTGGGATAACAGAGACCACACTATTTTCCCTTGTTTATATAAAGGGCTAAACCCTTTTTCCTGAAACTTTAAAGTCAGCTGGAAGAAGGCAAGAAGTGTGGAAAATTTCAGCTCAAATGCTTGAAGTAGGTAAAGTGAAAGGAGTGGAAATGGGGGGCTATAATGGGAAGTGCTAGTCAACTTTAAGAAGGATTGATACGCAGGACCCCCTATAACTTTAGATTGCATGTATGGAAAATAAGGCTCTTGAGCTATAGCTGTCCAGGAAACCCCAGTGATTGAGATTATCTCCCTCTGCCCTTCCTTTGTCTAGGACTAGGAAAGGTGATCAGAGTCAGATAACCCACTTGGGCTCATTTTCCTGATCTAGAGAAATCTTATGTTTCCCTCTGATCATTCACAACCAGTCTTCACTACCAATGCAATTCAGAGGCTTTAGGATTGCATCTCTCAATAAGCAGATGAACACTCCTTTTGTCAAAGGAGCTGTTAAAATGGATGAGCAGGTAAGAATGCTATTTCCTTATGCTTAAATCTCTGAGTCACCAGTCACTGCAGCTCCAATCATTAGAAATTTAAGTAAATGAAAAGCCACATCTCATATGTGACACATAATTAAGAGATAAATTGATTTAGTTCTGCCAATTAAAAAGGCAGGCCTAAAATTGCACAGGGGGTCAGTGGAGAGGCACTGTGGCTGTTTCATGTCATTAGCTTTCATACAGCTGCAATGAGTAACAACTCTAGCATGTGCTTTCCATTAGCATCTACAATGCAGGCTTTATATGTGAACAGTCTCCCCTACCTTTCCTTTGTATTCATAGATCCCAGGCCTAGATATGCTAGTTCTGCTACTGGTATGTCAGGCTCCTGTGACTTGCCTTCCTTATTAAGGCTCTGTTGTATCGCTGTTACTTACCATTCAATTGTTCATGCTCATATAACCTGTGGTGGAAGAAGGGCTGCTCTAAACACTTGCAATCGGAGTTCAGCTATTACAGGTTAGACCAGTCATGACTGATTGAGCAGTGGTGGGCCCTGACAAGCCCATCCAAGAGCTTAGTCTGGAAAAAGTTGGGAACTGTTGTTGTTTTCTCTCCTGTTTTTCCCCAAGATGTTCTTTTCCTGCCTCACAAGAAAGGGAGGTCTAGTCATCTGTTTCAAGGCATCCATCCTGTTGTTCTGGTTTGGACTCCATGGAAAGTTTGTTGTAGGATTGGAGTGAGGGGGCAGACTGAAGGTGTGAATGAGAAGATCCATGTCCTTTTTTTTCCCTTGCTAAATCCTGTTTAATTTTTTATTTTTTGGTGGCTTTTAAACTATTGCTTCTGAGAACATAGTCTGTTGTTTAAGAATTGCTTCCCTCCACAGTGGCTGGTCAGTTCTTGTTAGTGTAAGCAGAGTCAGGATGAGCTCTACCCTGACATCTGGTGGTGAATTATGGCGAGTGTGGAAAAGAACTCCAGGGGCTGATCTTGTTTGCATAGGCACACCCACTCGCCTGGCATGGAACACAGCAACTGAAAGTGGTTACTTTGGCTGGTGTGGGATCCCCAGTTTCTCTATTATTGGGGCAGGAAGAATAAAGTTTTGTTACCCTGATTCTGTGAATCAAGGCCAGTGCAACTGTTGTATGACAGAAGGACTGAGTGAGTCCTTCACCATTACCTAAGTAGCACTTGCTTGACAAGGGGCATGGGTTACAAAACCCAGTGAATTGAGAGAGGATGGGGACAGGTATGTGTACCTGATGGTATGGGCCCCCTCTGAGGGTTTGAAACACCAATTGCACTGCCTCCTCTCTCCACTGTTGAATATCAGAGTGAACTTTGATTCCCTTAGGAGTCTAGTTACAGGCTGCTGAGCTGAATTCACTTTGGGCCAATGGTGCACCAGCACTGGGGCTCCCCTACTATACTATGAGCTGAAATCGCTAAGAGCTGAAATCACAAAAGAGTTGATGTTATTAAGAGCTGAGATCACTGAGGCTGTGTTAACTAGTGGGGGAGCCTGAAGCTATACTGCTCAGCAGCTGGTGGAGCAATTTGTGGGGACGACTGGAGGAGCAGCGAGCGGTGTGGAGCCTTGCCGGGCCAGTTGGAGTGGCCCAAGGAACGGCGAGCAGAGCTGTTTGCGGGGACGGCTGGAACGGCTCACAGGTCGGTGAGTGGAGCGGAGCAGCTTGTAGAGCGGAGCAGTTCGTGGGATGGCAGGAAAGTGGACTGGCTCGTGGTAAAGGCTGCGGCGGAACCCCCACGGAGAAACAGACGGCTGGCCAGCCTCGGATCACGTAAGGTGCCCCTTAACACCCTGCGTGCCCCCCCCCTTTTACTCTGGGGCTGCACTGACCAGGGACAGAGACTTTGGGGGTTGTTGGACTTTTGGGACTTTGGGTGGTTGCTGGACCCAAGAGACTTTGGGGATGTTGGACTTTGGGGACTCTGGGTGATTTTTGGGTTGCTGGATTCAAGAACCAAAGGGAAAGGACACAGCCCAATTTGCTGGGGTGGGTTTTGCTCATGGTTTGTGTTATGAATCCTGTTTGTGGTGTTTTTCCAATTTTATGCTGATGTCGTTTACCTCATGTTATTAAACATTTTCTGCTACACTCCGACACCGTGCTTGCGAGAGGGGAAGTATTGCCTCTTAGAGGTACCCAGGGGGGTGGTATGTAATTGTCCCAGGTCACTGGGTGGGGGCTCGAGCCGGTTTTGCATTGTGTTATTGAAACGGAACCCCTAGATACAGAACCCGGCCCTTGTTGCTGCCAACTTAGATGGGCAGAAGGGTTACATTAGGAACCATTTTAGTTTGCATTTTTACAGTTTCCAAACTCAGTTTCCTCTCTGTCTGTAGACAAGGCCTTTGACATAAAAGTTTAATTTTGAATGCCGATGTTTATTTGGGGAAAAACTGAGCATCTCCCCTGTTCAGTTGTATGCACTTTTGTGTCTTACAATCCTAGAGGGTCATGACTGAATAGGTCTCTTCCATGGCTAATTCTATGGTTTGTAATAGTGTTGCTGTGAGCACTTCTTCAGTTGGTTACAGTACCATACAGTAAGTGTGAATGTAGTAAAGCTACACATCACAAATGATGTCAATTGATTGCAATAATTACATTCAGCTCCACCTATATTTTCTATCCTTTAATCAAATAGAATGATTATTCTTTCAGAATCCAGCTAGATCCTTCCTCACCTCTGTGAGGTATTGGCATGAAGCGATAATCTACAATGGGTAGACATTACTAAATGCTGCAGAAGAGTGTTGATATTTTTGAAATTCCCTATTTTAAATCAAAGCAATAAGCAAATGTTGTAAGAGATCATCTGCAGGTGAGCTACACCTATGGTTGGACCTTAAAGCAGCAAGAGAGGTTCAATAATTAATATGCAAAAGTATTTTGTAATTACTCAGGACATAACCACCGTATCAGGCCACTGACAGATTGTGACTCTGACTTCCATGCAGGATGGATACAACTATAATGCTTTTTAAAATATATAAAACCTATATTATTTATTTTGCCCAGAGCTCAAAAAGGCTTACAAAAAATGAACAGGGCAATCCTCTCCTGAATCCTAATAGCTTTCTGATGAGGTAAACAATGACTCTTAATTACAGCAGAATCATCTTAATTAAAATTTTTAGCTTCTAATTATCTCAGTTGTCTGCTTCAGTGGATTTTAATGAAAAAGATTGATTAGGTATAAAACCAGTAGCATAATTAATCATTCAGGTTCTACACTGGTTATGGAGGTGAAAGTAATGTGATTAACTTCAAAAGTGCATTTTTCAACAAATGATGTTAGACAAGGAAGGCCACTCTTGCTTGTGCCTCTTTTCCCTTCCCTAGCATGTAAAGCAAATATGTGGGGACAACATCTTCAGGCAATAGTTATGACAAGTGACAGATTATCATGCCATGCTTTTAACTAAAGCAATTGGGTTCTGTCACCACTTCTATTATGAACATCCTATTTCGGGGGTTTAGTAAGTGGACTGGAACTTATTTCACAAGATTTCAGGCCTAAGAGTAATTTTTGGTGCTTATGAAAGGCTTAAATAAGTTGTTCAGCTGTTCTATCATTACATAAGTGTAAATCCACTCTTGTAGGGTGATTGGTGAAGGATGCCTCTTGGTGGTTCATGTTATTTTAAAGAGGTACTGGCAAGGTAACCTAAATTGTGAGCTTAATTCTATTTTTTGAAATGGTTAAACAGAATTCCTTCTGAAAATGAAAGCTGTTACAGATCATTCAAGTTCCAAATGTGGCTGGGAGTTGGGGGAGAATTGTAAGTTTCTGCAGGGCTCTCTTTCTTAAGGATCAGTCTTCATGAAGAGTCATACGATGATGAGATATTTTACACTTAACAATTTGGCAAGTCTCTTGCCAGATACAGGGATATTGAAAATACAGTAGAATTTCCAATATGGTTCCTATGTTCAGAATTTCAAATAAACCATTTCTTGTGTTTGGTTACAAATTTTGGTTCTCATTACCATGGTGTAAATCTGGAATATGGCCACCCCCTTGTAGTCAAAGCTGTTTCTCTTACAATTTTACAAGTGTCTTGGGAGCAGAATTTGGGCCATATGATTAATTCTCCTACTCCTTTTTAACTAGATCAGGCCACATTATTGTTCAACTCAACTCTAATAGACTTATTTAATCATTACTTACTATTAATTATCATTAGTTACTATTCAGACGGATTCTGTCACGGATTCTGTGACTACTTCTGGGGCAGGGTTGGAGCAACTTTCAGCCCCGGGGCTGCTGGAGCAGCAGTGCTCAGCCCCTGCCACAGGAGCAGCAGTAGGGCTGGAGCAGCTACAAGCCCCAGCAGTGTTCAGTTTGTTCCCCCACCTCAAGGATATTTTTAGTAAAAGTCACGGACGGGGCTTGAGCTTCTGTGAATTTTTGTTTATTGCCCATGACCCGTCTGTGACTTTTACTAAAAATACCCGTGACAAAATTTTAGCCTTAGTTACTAGTTATTGCCCTAACTGTCAGTGCAAATGTGTAAGGAGCATGATGAAGGAACTTACACTTTTAAAGAATTAATTCCTTGCATTTAGTTCTCTGTAATGACCAGTAATCCTACTGATTCCCACACACCATCCCTTTACTTTCTTGGTCGTAACTAGATAGATACACATCGGAGTCCTAGAAATGCCCCTCTGGCCTCTGCCCCATATGGCTCTTCAGGATTCCTTGATTGTGCAGCTCCAATGCAGCCATGTGTGACTGGGTGCCTGGATGGACCACACTGACAATGCCACGCTCAGGGCAGACTGCAAGAAATAAGGCAGACCATCCCCAAAGCTGGTGGTTTAGTCTATAATTAGACTCACTAAGCCAGTGACAAGAGTTTCTGAAGTACCACACTGGTGAAGCAGAAGCCAAACATAGTCCCTTTTAGGCATTCCCGACCTTGGCTCTAGGGTTGCCAACTTTCTAATCACAGAAAACTCAACACCCTTGCCTTGCTCCTGCTCACTCCATCCCCCTGCCCTCCGTTGCTCACTCTTTCCCCCTCTCCACTTGCTCATTTTCACTGGGCTGGGGTGGGGGGTGAGGGCTCTGGCTGGAGGTGTGGGTTCTGGGGTGGGGCTGGGGGTGAGTGGTTTGGGGTACAGGACGGGGCTCTGGCCTGGGGACAGAGTATGGGAGGGGGCTCTGGGCTGGGGCAGGGGTTTGGGGTGTGTGAGGAGGTGCGGACTCTGGGCTGGGGTTGCTGGCTCCAGGGTGGAGCCAGAAATAAGGGGTTCAGGTTGCAGGAGGGGGCTCAGGGATGGGGCAGTGGGCTGAGGTGCAGGATGGGGTGTGGGGTCCAGGAGGGAGTGTGGGTTGGGGAGGGGACTCAGGGTTGGGGCATAGGAAGGGGTTGTCTCTCTGGCTCCTAGATGGAGGGACAGCACAGGAGCTCCACACACTGCCCCTGCCCACAGGCACAGCCCATGAAGCTCCCACTGGCCATGGTTCCCAGCCAATGGGGGCTGTGGAGCTGGTGCTCGGGGCGGGGGTAGCGTGCAGAGCTCCTGTGGTTGTCCTTCTGCCTAGGAGTGTCGCCAACCGGACTTTTAATGGCCTGGTCAGCTGTGCTGACTGGAGCCGCCAGGGTCCCTTTTTGACTGGGTGTTCCAGTAGAAAACTAGATACCTGGCAACCCTCCTTGGCTCCCATCCAGACAACCAAGTCCAATATAGTGAGAGGTTACTGAAAACCACTATCACCATATGTGAGATTCTTCTTAATCCCTAAGGATCAGACATTTACTTCAGGTCCAATATGTATTTCAGATCTTACCCAAATATCACACTGTCAGCCAATCCTTAGTAAACTAACTAAAGATTTATTAATAAAAGAAAAGAAGAGTTTTGTAAATGGTTAATAGATCATATGCATCCAAATGATGCAAAGTCCTCACATCAGGTTTGTAGCAGTGATGGAATAGACTGCTGGCTTGCAAAAGTCTCTCTGGTAACTTGCAAGAGATTGGAAGGTCATCAGTCCATAGTTCAAGATACTCCTTTTAGTTGTAAATCTATAGTCCAGGGAATTAGAGCAGGGAAGAGGTAACATGGAGATGTCTCAGGTGTCTCTTTATATTCTCTGCCATGTGCATGGAAATCTACTGTCCCAAACACAGCCCACAGACCCATGTGTGGAAAGTTACTGGCCTAAGATGGAGTCTAGGGTCACATGAGCCTATCACATGCCCTTACATGATTTGCTCCAATCATTAGAAATTTAAGCATTGGCTCCTCGCTGTCTAAGGGATCCACAGGAAAGGCCTACTGGGTGGGATGAGATTCTTCAGTGGCCCATTGTGAAAGCTGAGTGTCCTCAAGGAGACATCAATCCATGGCTGTCTAGCCCTGATGTAAATCTACTGGAGATGTCACCCAGGAATTCAACATGTTTAAGATACAGGTAATAGCCAATATTCATAACTTCAGATATAAAGATGATACATGCATATGAACAGGTTAATCATACTTGGCAAATTATAACTTTTCCATTGATACCTTACATGACATACTTTGTACAAGACTTATGGAAATTGTGTAATAGTGGTAACAGCAGTGACATAAATGGTCACCTTTCTTATACACAGCATCACACCATGCTCCCAGTATCTTCTTCCAGCTGCCACTAGCTCCAGAAACACTTCTGATATCTCTGCTGGCTTTTTCCTTAGGGCTTTGGGGATGGAGGTATAATATGCATATCCTCAGCCCTGGCCTTCCCCTTGCTTGTCTTCTCACTGGCTGCAGATCTCTAACCGTATGGAGTGGGTCGCTGTGGCAGGGCCGGCTCCAGACACCAGCCTAGCAAGCAGGTGCCTGGGGCGGCCAATGAAGAGGGGGGCAGCACGTCCAGCTCTTCGGCGGCAATTCGGCAGAGGGGCTGTCACTCCCTCTGGGAGCGAAGGACCTGCCACCGAATTGCTGCTGTAGAATGAAGCGGTGGTAGAGCTGCTGCCGATCATGGCTTTTTTTTTTTTTTTTTTGCTGCTGTTTGGGGCGGCAAAAATGCTAGAGCCGGCCCTGTTCTGTGGAGTCCTGAATGGGGATGAGGAGGGTACAATGGAAGTGGCTGACCCACCCTACCATATGGAGAAACTGGAGGGAGTGGGGTACTTGCAGAGGAGATTCTCTGTGCTCTTCATATTGGCCAGATAAATAATTCTTGCATCATTTCAACTTTATTTGCACTAAAATATGTTATAGAGAATAATCCTCATTATTTCCTTGAATCTATAATACTAGTTTTTCAATATTCTTATTTTGAGTCTTTTGAATGGCTAGGATGATAGACCAGATTCTGCCACTCACCCATGTTCAGTAGTAACTTATCCTATTAGAAGTGCTAGTGAAATCAATAGTACTGCTCCTAGAGTAAGGGCTTGTCTACACTACAAAATAAGGTCGACTTAATTTAGATCGACCTACAGTCACCATCGTAATTCAATCGACTGTTGGTGTTCACACTACCCTCCTTCTGCTGGTGGAGCGTGTCCTCATCACAAGCGTTGCACGGACTGAAGTGGGACGTTGTGGGGACACTGACAGCCATAAGGGCCTCACAGCTGGAGCACCCCATCTACCCCGGGAGTGACGGCCCCAAACTGTGAGCCCTGTGCAGGCTCAATTTCACAGCAGAGTGTACCAGCAGTGAAATTGACATTTTTGTCAATTTCATGCTGCTATTGTCTCTGCTCAGAGCAGTTGCACTCTGACAGTTCAGGGAGCTGGGAGTCTGGGCTGTCAGTGCCTGGCAGCTGGGCTTGGAGCAGGGAGCCCAGGCAGCAGCCTGGCTGGAATGGGGAGCTGGGGGGAAGCAGAGCCCTCAGTGGGGAGAAGGGAGTCCGGCCAGCAGCCCACTGGGAGTGGGTAGCTGGGAGCCTGGGGGCAGCAGGGGCCCCCGAGGGGTGGCTGGGCAGTAGTCCGGGGGCAGCCGGGCTCTAGCTGGAGCACTGTGGTGGCAGCCCCAGGTGTGAGCCAAGTGCAGGGTTCAGGGCAGAGAACCTAGCAGCCTTTCTTGTACAGCATGGAGCCGTGACATTGACACAAATTTTAGCCAACAGCCGATGTAAATAACAGTGTCTACGTGGACACTGTGTCGCCCTAACTACACCGACATAAGCCCTATGCCTCTCATGGAGGTGGAGTTGTGTCGGCATAGTAGGGCACTTACATCAGCAAGAGCAAGGCTATACGGTGAACACTGACATAGTTAGGGTGATGTAAGGCAGCTTATGTCGGTCTAACTTGGTCCTGCTAGTGAAGGCAAGGGGCTGGACTTGATGACCTTTCAGGGTCACTTCCAGTTCTATGAGATAGGTATATCGCCACATATTATTATTTTATTATTATAACTCTATAGTGTAGACCAAGCCAAAGGTACTACTAATCTGGACCTTCCTGTTGTGAAGTAACCAAATTGCTGTCAGGCAGCATCTCCTTTCCAAAAGTGTTGTTCAGGATAAAGCGTTTCTAAATAACACACACTCCCAGAGTGGACCATCCTCGATTAGAGAATCATTTTCTTGAAGGTGCATTAAATTTTGTTTAACAAATTAATTGTAGGTAACACATTTACTTCTGCCTGCATCACCCCCACACTACAGAGTTGGACTGAATGTGCTGTGCATGGTGCTGTAAAGCTTGTGGGTCTCTGAGCATGTAAATCAAATGTACAACCAGGAAAACATTCCAGTGTTTAGTCATGTGGCTGTTCTAGAAGGGAAGCTGTTGGATGGATACATGGTTAAACAGGGTGAAAAAGTCAAAGCTGACGAAATGGTTGTATGCAATGCATAAGTTCATCAGGGGCACAGTGTGTCACTGTCTGGCATCTTGGAGCTCATTTGTCACAAGGATCAATTGAAATGTTTAGTTTTTTCCCTTCCTGCTAACTGACATCACACAAAATGGTGGTTAGCTCACCAATCTTGCTTTCCTGTCATGAGTGATGTAGCAGCCGTTAATTACCATCCTGGTATTGGTCCTGAATCCAAACCTAACAAAGCTTTGTCAGGGGACTAAAATGACAATCACTGTTCAGATTGTACCTTCAATACAGACACCACCCCTGTAGATCTTTGCAGTTAGCAGAAGCCGTATGACACAATGCTGCTGCATGTTGTCATACCTAATCCTTCCTTTGCCATGTCTGATTACGAAGTACATATACAATTTTAAAATTAATTTGTACTGATTCTTTTGTGACTGGGCCTAAAATCCCTTTGTGTGAGTGACTGACTATAGGCAATTCTTCAATTGTAATATTATCATTCCATAATAAGACTGATCTCTCTCTTTCCTATTCAGAGTTTGTGGGAGTGTGCTCATAGTCTGAAATCTATGTGAATGGTCCTAATGGTGCTACAGGAACAAATGTGAATAGCATGAAAGTCTTAAACTGTCCTGAAGATAGGAAATTCCAACATCAGCTCTTCTGTGCTGCTCACTGCCTCCTGATGGCAGAAGGTGAGGGAGAGGGCTCAAGTATCCAGTCATTTCTGCTCCACTTCTAAGTTTAAGGGACCAGTTTTATAAAGTTCACTCCTGAGAGGAGGAAGACCAAGGCTATAACAAGGTTCAAAAAAGAACTAGATAAGTTCATGAAAGATAGGTCCATCAATGGCTATTAGCTAGGATGGGCAGGGATGGTGTCCCTAGCCTCTGTTTGCCAGAAGCTGGGAATGGGTGACAGGGGATGGATCACTTGATTACCTGTTCTGTTCATTCCCTCTGGGGCACCTGGCATTGGCCACTGTCAGAAGACAGGATACTGGGCTAGATGGACCTTTGGTCTGACCCAGTACGGCCATTCTTATGTTCTTAAAATGTCCTCCGGTGCTTCTGCTCGATCTGGCCTGAGTGGTTGGAGGGGGCTAGTGCCTCATTCTGTGCTCTCCCTGGGTCCTGATGTGAGGGGGCAAGAGGTTTTGGGTAGAGGACTAGCATATTCAGCTTTTTTCCCCATGCTGGAGCTCTCCAGGGAGTGCATCATACATTTCTGTGTATAGAATAAGGGAGCATTTCCCTGGCTTTAGCAATCTGATAGACTAAGAATTGCATTTGTTTATGAGAAGGTTCTTACCGGAGACCACTGAAATTGCAGTCTCCTTGTGATTGATTTTTCTCCTGTAGTAAGAACTGTGTATGTTTAAGAAAACAGTACATTGTAATCTAGCAGGGCAAGCTGAGGAAATGGTCACATAGGGAAAACTCTTTTATGGAAGGTTTGAGGTCAGTTACTCAAGTGGAGTTAAGGTTCTCTGTGAGAGAATCAATTCCACAAGCCATAAATAGCGCAATAAAATTTGATCTTGCAAGTCGTGTGTAATTGAGAGACAACTACTTTCGTCCCCCAGGTTAATCAGAATAATAATCTTCAAACAGTGCCTAATGAACTGAGTGTGCTGTCTTGGAATTGATTAGAAATAAGTGTGACAAAATGCTGTTACAAGATACTGTCACAAAAGCCGTTTCGATTCTCTTTTTGTCTTCTTAGCTAAATGACAAGTGTGTCCAACTTACCCAGTTTTGGAGCTTGTCTATATTACCTGCTGGATCGATGGGCAGCGATCGATCCAGTGAGGGTCGATTTATTACATCTAGTCTAGACACGGTAAATCAACCACAGAGCACTCTCCCATCAACTCCGGTACTCCACCAGGGAGAGCGGCAGAGTCAACGGGAGAGCGTCAGCCGTCAGCTTACTGCAGTGAAGACTCCACGGTAAGTAGATCTAAGTTGACTTGAGCTACGTTATTCATGTAGTTGAAGTTGCGTAACTTAGATCGATTTCCCCTCTCTCCCCCCCAGTGTAGACCAAGCCTTGGAATGTTAATGGATATCTATCTTCTATGCAATGACTGTGAATCACTGTGCCGGGTGGGGGATGAGATGCAAGAGCAGAGGGGAAGCATGTTTAGTGCACCACCCTTTCAGTGTGTTGTATGCACTCTCTGCCCCTCATGTGGAGCCAACTCTCCTGTGTTAGTGTCTGGATAGAAAGGGGCATTGCAAGGGCTGCCTTGATGCCTGGCTGTAAAGGACCAGGGCGTAGGCAGTCTGGTTTAGTGGTCACAGCTGGGGTCCACATGTCAGGGATGGTAGTCGGTGTTCAATAAGCAAGAGTTGAGGTCAAAGTCAGTCTGGAGACCTGAGATCAGAGATTGACCCCGATTCCCACCTGTTACTGATTCAGGCTGGGATTGGAGATCAGGAGACTAGGTAAGGTCTGGAGTCACAGCAGGTCTGAAGTCTGTGTGCTTGCCAAACAACTTCCCGGGGCACCTCCAGGGTTAAACAGGGCACTTGGCAAATCAGAGAGCTTTACTCTGGGTCCCTTGGGCTGTACTTCCTGCGGCACCTACTCTCCAGAGTGTTCCCTGGCAGTGACACTGCATGGATTCCTGGTAGTGCTGTGGTAACGTCTGCAGACCTAGTTTCTAGTCTCCGCATCATTACACTGGCTGCTGCTACGCAAGAGGGAGTGGGTGAAGGCTCCTTGCACTTTTTCTTGACCTGCAGCACTCAAGCCCATAATCTGCACCATTCAGAGGTCTCTGGGATTGTGATGCAAAATGCAGTATATTAAAGTTACTGACATGCCATGGTACAGCAATAGCTTCTCAGCACCGTCGTACACGATTTCAAAAGCTGGGGTTTTTATGAGAGGCGACTAACATAATGGGAGAAGAGCTGGGCACTTTATCAATAGTTCATAGAGGATAGGTCCATCAATGGCTATTAGCCAGGGTGGGCAGGGATGCAAAACCATAGGAGCAGGTCAAAAATTCCTCAGGTACCCATATAACAAAGTGATTGAAACAGTTTCTCACTTAACCTGGCCTGTCTGACATTTTTTTCCTTTCATCCAAATTTATACTGACACATCTGAGCTGGCTGTATTTTAAAGAAGCCTTATTGAGGACACAGGAACAAACCATCCTGATGTGCAGAAAGAATAGCAAATATGGCAGGCGACCAGATTGGCTTAACAGTGAAATCTTTGGTGAGATTAAACTCAAAAAGGAAGCTTACAAGAAGTGGAAATTTGGGCAGATGACTAGGGAGGAGTATAAAAATATTGCTAGAGCATGCAGGGGTGTAATCAGGAAGGCCAAGGCACAATTGGAGTTGCAGCTAGCAAAGGATGTGAAAGGTAACAAGAAGGGTTTCTACAGGTATGTTAGCAACAAGGTGGTTAGGGAAAGTGTGGGACACTTACTGAATGGGGGAGGCAACATAGTGACAAACGATGTGGAAAAAAGCTGAAGTACTCAATGCTTTTTTTGCCTCGGTCTTCACAGACAAGGTCAGCTCCCAGACTGCTGTACTGGGCAACACAGTATAGGGACGAGGTGAGCAGCCCTCAGTGGTGAAAGAAAAGGTTAAGGACTATTTAGAAAAGCTGAACATGCACAAGTCCATGAGTCATTATCTAATGCATCCAAGGGTGCTGAGGGAGTTGGCTGATGTGATTGCAGAGCCATTGGCCATTATCTTTGAAAATTTGTGGCGATCAGGGAGAGGTCCTGGACAATTGGAAAAAGGCAAATATAGTGCCCATATTTTAAAAAGGGAAGAAAGAGAACCTGGGGTACTACAGACCAGTCAGCCTCACTTCAGTCCAAGGCAAAATCATGGAGCAAGTCCTCAAGGAATCCATTTTAAAGCACTTGAACAGTCAACATGGATTCACCAAGGGCATGTCATGCCTGACCAACCTGATTGCCTTCTATGCTGAGATAAATGGCTCTGTGGATATGGGAAAAGCGGTGGGTGTGATATATCTTGTATTAGTAGGAACAAGTGAAGTGATTATTCCCCTCCATTCGGCACTGGTGAGGCCACACGTGGAGTATTGCATCCGGTTTTGGTCCCCGCACTACAGAAGGGATGTGGACAAATTGGAGAGAGTCCAGCAGAGGGTAACGAAAATGATTAGGGGGCTGGGGCACATGACTTATGAAGAGAGGCTGAGGGAACTGGAGTTATTTAGTCTGCAGAAGAGAAGAGTGAGGGAGGATTTAATAGCAGCCTTCAACTACCTGAAGGGGGGTTCCAAAGAGGATGGAGCTAGGCTGTTCTCAGTGGTGGCAGATGACAGAACAAGAAGCAATGGTCTCAAGCTGCAGTTGTGGAGGTCTAGGTTGGATATTAGGAAAAACTCTTTCACTAGGAGGGTGGTGAAGCACTGGAATGGGTTACCTAGGAAGGTGGTGGAATCTCCATCCTTAGAGGTTTTTATGGCCTGGCTTGACAAAGCCCTGGCTGGGATGATTTAGTTGGTGTTGGCCCTGCTTTGAGCAGGGGGTTGGACTAGCTGACGACCTGAGGTCTCTTCCAACCCTAATATTCTATGATTCTATGATCTATAGTTATAGGCACAGTGGTTAAAATGAGTGAGATCAACCAGTTTAAAACTGGCTAAGATTAACAATGAAGACTGTGTGCAACCCACAAAGCCTCTGGAAAAGTGGATGACAAAAATGCAAATGAATTTTATTACTGAACTTACTCAAGCCTAAGAAAATATTTGGTCCAATAAGTGAAATAATAGATTCTCTCGCTAAACAGGCATGTTTCAAGCTCATTAAGATCTCAGCTTTAACTTTAGACAAACTATCATGTTTGTTTGACACACTGGTCTGCTATTGTAGCTTACTAAAAAGTATTATTTTTAGATCCACATTCAAAACTTGCCCTGCAGGACTTATGTGGCAGGCACAGTGGAGATGGTTAAAATTAGCATGGTTCATGTGGTCTTGTGGACTGAGAGTCAAGAGCTCCTGGATTCTAATCTTGTTTCTGTCATGGCTCACTGTGGCTCTGGGTAAGTCACTGAGGCTAAATTTTAAAAATGTTCGTTTATTTTTGATGCCTGCATTTTAATTGACTTGAAGTGACTACAGGGCTCTGCTCTTCAAAGATGTGGAGCACCCACAACTCCATTTGAAGTACAGGGGTTCTGTGAGGTGCTACGTACATTTAAACAATCCCAATCCCTATGTGTTTCAAGGTGGGAACACAAAAATCATGGGAAATTTGGGGGAATTGAAGCCTACATCTGTCTGTTTTTCCCTTATTAGCCTCATTTTAAATAGTATGTATGATCTCTATTAGCTGACAGGTATGTTGTGGGTTTAATATTTGTCATGATACCTACAAAACACTTAATGGTTAGGCTGCTGGTACGCAGTGACCACAGCCGGTCATGCTGACCAATGTCTCATTGTTTCGTTGTATTCCCCCATGTGTCTATATCCATTTGTTGTCTCTTATATTTAAATTGAATGCTCTTTGGGACGGGGGCCATCTTTTTGTTCTGTGTTTGTACAGCACCTGGCACAGCAAGGTCCTGGTTCATGACTAGGGCCCTTAGGCTCTATGGTAAGACAAACAAATAATCATAAATCATTTGTATGGTGCATTGTTAAAAAAGGTGAAAGTGGTGTTATAGTGGTATTTTTTTGACTTACTGTTTATACATCTAATTACAGTATTTTAAATAAACTTGTAGTGTTCTGGAATATTTTTAGCTAGGAAGCCAAATTAGGGATTGTGTTCTGGTCTGGTCATGTTGCTATGAATGGGATGTGTTTTAGAATATTGTCTTTAATCCCTGGAAGCCTGATACTGAAAGGTGTTCCATTTGCTCTATATTCTCTTTCCATTAAGGGCTAGATTGTGTTAACCAGCTCCATTATTAAAAGTGGAACTTCAGATTCTGGAAACAATTATGCAGATGAATAACTTTAGGCACACACATAAGTGGCCCAACTGAGTTCATGTGAGTAAAATTACTTATGTGCTTCAGTGTTTGCAGGTTCAGGCCATCACTCTTATACGAGTCCCATTGATTTCGGTTGGTGTACTCTAAGTGAAATGTGCTCCTCAGAGAATGCAGACTCTGGCCCTGACTGTGGACACTGGTTTGGGTACTTGTTTGTAGACATAACATTTTTAAATAGAAAATATCATTGAAGCATTTGTTTTGAGATGGTGGGGGAATACTTGCCTAGATTTGTTTTGGAAGCAGGTCTTAAAAAAAGGCCAAGTAAAATGTACTATATTCCTTTATAATGGTGAAGCTTGTCTGAGTATAGTAGCTCCTTAATTTTTGTATATAAGACATGACTGATTTTGGTAGTTATTCTGGAAGATGAGTTTTGCAACCAAAAGATATTTTAAGAGTTCCCAGAAGTGCTGTTGGGTCAAGGCATGATGGTATTCTGAAATTACCTGCTAAAACAACATTCTCTAGTTAGGCTTAAATTACTCTAAAGTTAATTGTCCAGTGATGATGATAGGAAGTGAGTATACTGAAACCTTTTCTGTAATGACAGTACTGTAATGTCTTTTATAGAAAGGAAGCAAATCTAAAATTAGCTACAAATAATGAAGGGTAGAGTTTTCTTTTTCCAGAATGAGACAGCTTTGAACATACAGAAAAGGAATCATGATTAGAGGTAAGATTTTGTGTGTAACAGTCATCTTAATTATAGCAAGGTAGCAACATTCCAAAGTCATTAAGTCTCTCGCTTTGTCTGCTCAGATGTTATATACATGAGCAAGGGAGGACCATGCAATTAGTGAAGAATTCAGTTGAATGTAGAAATAACTCAGAGATATAACAGAAGGATCACACAGAATAAGTAGAAAAGTGTGTGGTTGCAGTGCAACTGTATTCAGCAGCACGATGTTCTGATTTTGGAAAATTAGAAGCTTTTACAGATGGAAAACTAACCATATGGATCCCAAAGCAATTGGAAAGTTGATGGGCTAGATCATATTCTGAGAGATCTCTTCCTGTCTGCATATTGGGGTAATGCCACCTCCCTGGCATGACTTCAATGGGAGCTGTAGGCTCTTGTCATTTCTGAAAAGCTGGCCATTTAGGTGTCTAAATATGGATCTGGGTGCTTTAATTTTAGGCATCTGGGATTGAAAATTTTGCCTTTAACATTTAGAAAATGACATCTTGGCATTTAGCTATGTTAACTAGATAATAGCTGCTATCCTAAGGTTTTGGATAGCAGCTGTGAAGGGAAGGTTGTGTTTCCTGGTTGTTATGAAACAGAACCAGGTCATGAATTTAGAGTGGTCAAGTCTTGACCAATCTTGTGTCCAAGTTGGCTGGAGAGCCCGGTGCCAATCCGGACATGACCTGCCCTTCTGCTGCCCAACTTCCAACACTTCGTGGGTGAGGGGGATATAATAGGAGCACAGAGCAGCTCTGGGAATGGAGCTGGCAGGCAAGAGTAGATAGTAGGCAGTAATCAGCTTGCCTGGTGGAGAGCTATTTCAGTTCTCTTGAGGAGTTTTGGGGGAGCTGGAGAGGTGTTCAGGTATTTGAAGGGCAGGAAGGGAGCAAGTGAGGCTGAAAATGACTTAACTAATATGTGTACAGAACTCTGAAGATGTCAAGTGTTATACTGTCCAAGAAGGGCTTAGAATAGCACCTTAATACCCTGGTGACAAGTAACCGACTCTTGGAGATAAGCTTCCATATCACAGCCATGTATTAAAAAAGACGACGATGATGAAGAATTTATTTCCTAGGGCCAAATTCAGCCCTTGGATACATGCACAGTGATCTTTCTTTTTGTGACTTCAAGTTTTTGGTACTGTCATAACTATAAAGGGAAGGGTAACAGCTCTCCTGTGTACAGTACTATAAAATCCCTCCTGGCCATAGACTCCAAAATCCTTTTACCTGTAAAGGGTTAAGAAGCTCGGGTAACCTGGCTGACACCTGACCCAAAGGACCAATAAGGGGACAAGATACTTTCAAATCGGGGGTGGGGAGGGGAGGCTTTTGTTTGTGCTCTTTGTTTAGGGGTTGTTCGCTCTTGGGACTGAGAGGGACCAGACATCAATCCAGGTTCTCCACATCTTTCTAAACAAGTCTCTCATATTTCAAACTTGTAAGTAAACAGCCAGGCAAGGCGTGTTAGTTTTCCTTTGTTTTCTCAACTTGTAAATGTACCTTTTACTAGAGTATTTATCTTTGTTTGCTGTACTTTGAACCTAAGACTAGAGGGGGGTACTCTGAGCTCTTTAAGTTTGATTACCCTGTAAAGTTATTTTCCATACTGATTTTACAGAGATGATTTTTACCTTTTTTCTTTAATTAAAAGCCTTCTTTTTAAGAACCTGATTGATTTTTCCTTGTTTTAGATTCAAGGGGTTTGGATCTGTATTCACCAGGGAATTGGTGAAAGGTTTCTCAAGGCTTCCCAGGGAAGGGAATTAGCTTTGGGAATGGTGGCAGTGGACCAGATCTAAGCTGGTAGTTAAGCTTAGAAGTTTTCATGCAGGCCTCCACATTTGTACCCTAAAGTTCAAAGTGGGGAAGCAGCCTTGACAGGTACCAATAGTTGTCTGTCTCTCCATCTAGAATCTGAACTGATGTATTTGGAATGACACACCTTGGGAGTGAGGAGAAGTACTAGAACAGCATTTTCTGCTCCTCTCTATCAGAATCTTTAGATAAGAAATCAATAGGAACACAGTTGTTTTGATGTTCAGGTCAGTTACAGTTCATGATCTAGAAAAGCTACTGTGATTAATGTTTGTTTTGTTTTTGTTTCTTGAGAGAGTGAGAAGCATGAGCCTCTGTTTTTATAGTTTGACTAAGTGAGAGAATAAATCAGAGGGGATAAGTGTGTCAAAACTGATTTCTTTTGTTGCTAATTCAACATGCAGAAACAAAAAGATCCAAAAGTATCTATAGTTGAAAGTTGTAAAAGATGCCTTCTGGCTTTGTACTCTAAATTTACAGCTACTCATTACATGGATGCTTACTAAAGTTTGTGGAGTTCCATAAGTGGAAATAACTTCCACTTCTAAAGCTGCAATTCTTGTTCATGCTCTTTCTTCTGAAACTTGCAACTGGATGTAGTGATTGAAATAGCAGCAGATCATTTTAGCAGTGTCATTAAACTCTTAATGTTAGCTGTACTAGCAGAGAAGTTATTTTCTATTACTATATATGTACACTGAAAAATGGGTATATTGAAAGTTGTTATCGTATAGGGCATGTACGGTGATCCATTTACAGATCTAATATACCTCTTCACAAGCTCTTAAAAGGTGGGCTATGCAGAAATTTTGCTTCTCAGTACTTCAGTCTCTCTCTCTCTCTCTCTCTCTCTCTCTGTGTGATTACAATTTTCAAAAGCAGCTAAGTGAATTACGAGTTTAAGTCCCATTTTAAGTGGGTTTTTTTTTTTTTTAATGAGACTTAAGCACCCAAGGCCTGGTCTACACTATAAAGTTAGGTCAATGTAAGCAGCCCGGTGTTGATCTATTGTGCTTGTGTCTGTACTTTAATTTGTCTCCCACTGATGTAAGTGTTTGTTACACCGACATAGTAACACCAGCTCCCTGAGTGGGGTTGAGCTATGGTCGATGTATGGAGGTCAATGCCGTACGAGTGTAGACGCTGTGTTACCTATGTTGACCCTAACAGTCCCCCAGAAGCTGTCCCACAAAGCCGGACACTAACCACTCTGGTCACAATTGTTAACTCCACTGCTTAGGAACCACATGGAACCGGAAGACCTCTCCCACCCCCTTTTAAAGCCCTTGTGAATTTTTGAAATGCCTCTTCCTGATTGTCCAAATTGGTGAACACACCTCTATCTGCTCTCTGATGTGGGCAGTTGTCCAGCTGACTATGCCAGCTACATGCTTCCGATACTCCAGGCAGGAGACATTGGGTCTCCTGGGTCTGTGGGGAGAAGAGGCTGTGCTGACACAGCTCCAAACCAGGAGTAAAAACATTAACATCTACAAGCAGATTGCTTGGGGGATGCAGGAAAAGGGGTGTGACAGACCAGCAGCAGTGTCACAGGAAAGCCACAATGCTGTGGCAAGCACACCATAAGCATACCAGGGAGACCAATGATTGATTTGGTGCGGAGCTGCAGATCTGCCACTTTTACAAAGAGCTGCATGCTGCACTTGGTGGAGACCCCACTGCCACTCGCACGCCACTGTGGATACCTCTGAGGAGCCAGAGTCACAGACCCCTGCCACGAAGAGCAAAGAGGAGGAGGTGGATGAGAAAGAGGAAGGAGAAGTACAGCAGACAGGCGACTGGAGGGTCCAGCTGTGCTGTGAGCCAGGGCCTGTTTTTGATTCCAGCCATTCCTACCCGTCAAGAACGGGTGAGCCCAATGCAGGAGAAGGAATCTAGGGTAAGTGTGTAAATAAATGTCCCATTACCGTAATGGCACCTCCAACTAAGCCGGACACATCTGTCGACTTTTAATTTACTCGAACTACAAGAGATAATGGTACAACCACGAGAGGTAGAGTTGCTATCTGCTTTTCATTCCCCTCTATATTTAGGCTGGGGTGGGGAGCTGTGGAGCAGTTTATGTACACAGGGATGTCTCTTGAATCTTCCTGAGAGATCTTAAGAAACTTCCCTGGAGGTACAGTGCAATCCTCTCTCAAAAAGATTTATTTCTTCTTCTGCACGAGGACGCTTTTCCACACCAGGCAGCGATAACTTTGGCAGGTCCCATTGCCGTAAACAGCGGTGGGTGACTTCAGGATGCTATCAACAACTATGCTCTCCCTGCCTTTGTTACCCTCAGGAGAGATCGATCTGCTAAAGCCATTACAACCTGTGGAAAATGATGCCAGTATTCAGTGCCCTATACTCATAGTTTTAGGCAACTAGGCAATTCCATACTCATTTTCCCCTCACCCATAGAGGATCAAGCTCCTCATGGTTTGAGCTGAGAATGACACCAGGCACAAGCACTCCAAAGCAAAAAGTTCAATAAGCTTGTCTTGTTCAACACTTTAGGGGAGCAGGGTGGGGGTGGCAATAGTACCTCCTGTGCATTTTATCAGTAGCTTCAGCCATTGCTGCCTTGAGCAGTACCTCTTCCATACCAGCAGAATGACACACCTAGATAAAGAGGAGAAAAGAGAGGACGCGGGAGGAAATGCTTGCAGGATCTCGCAGAACTAGTTCTGCACCAGAGCTTGGACAGAGGGCCTGGAGGGTGAATATTGCAGACTAATATGGAGAAGGAAAGAGCAGACAGGAGAAAGGGGGACGGAGATGCACCAGGACATAACAGAGCTTCTACGTAAGCAAACTCAGATGCTGCAGACTCTTGTGGACCTCCAGGTTCAACAGTCCCAGGCTTGACTCCAACTGCAGTCTGTAGAGAACTGAAGCATAGCACCTCCCTACATCTACACCTCTCAGCATTCCTCATGCCTCAGGACCTGCACGTCTACCCCTACCACTCCACACTGGGAGAAAGTATGGACAACCAGAGCTTCACCTACACTGACCTGTGAGAGCCTGGGCTGATGTATGTGTAGCTACAATGGACATTAGTGCTCCTTCCTCTTGTTTGTTTTTTTTGTTAAGGTTCCTAACATTTTTTTAAGTTAATGTGTATTTACTTTCAAGTTCTGCAGATTATTTTTTGGACTTGTTTTTCATAAATGAAAACAACTTTTTTTTTTTTTTTTTTTTTCATCTTTAGTTTACAACACATAGTGTATAATGCCTGCTGGCAGTAGTAAGTAAGTAGTGGTCTTGTACACTCTTACAAACCATAGGATCAGTGCTAAACAATGTAGTCATCATAAATGTACAGCAAGTGCCCCAGCATTAATAGGTGCACTATCAGTGATTTAGGCACAGTTGTGCAGCAAGCATCACACAATTACTAACAAGCCCCCAAACTGCCACTCCAAGTTGAGCACAGTACACCACAGCACATTTCTGTGGCTGACTCACTGTAAATGTTTTTTCAAAGCCTCCCTAAGCCATTGAGCTCATCTGATAGCCCTTGAGTCTAGCTATTCAAACTCAGCAAACAGCCAGTCCACTCCCTCCTCCACCCCTGTGGCCAATTTCCTCCTTTGCTTCAGAAATATTATGCAGGACACCACAACAGCTAATAACCACTAGGATTTTTTTTTTTTTTTTTTTTTGCACAGAGATCCAATCTGGTGATAAACAACCCCAGCATCCTCTCAATCTACCAAAGCACATTCAATTGTCATTCTGCACCTGCTGAGCCTGTAGCTGAATCTTCATGCTGTTGAGTTGGCTGGTGTACGGCTTCATGAGCTGGGGAAGTAATGGATAGGCTGGATCCCGCAGGATCACTATTTGCATTTCAAGATTGTCCATGTTAATCTGCTGGTTGGAAAAGAAGGTCCCTGCTTGTAGCTTTCTGAAAAGTCCTGTGTTCTTAAAGATGTGAGTGTCATGCACCTTCCCTGACCAGCCTGTATTGATGTCAGTGAAGCATCTCAGGTGATCCACCACCACCACTTGCTTTACCATGCAAAAGTAGCCCTTTCTGTTCGATGGACTCTGTGGCAAGGTGCTCTGGGGCCAAAATGGGGATAGTGCATGCCATCTGTTGCTCCACCACAGTTCAGGAACTCCATTGCTGCACTGTGTCTTGCATATAGCAGGAGAAAATTAATGTACACTTGCATGACAGTGGCCCTCGCAGTGGATTATTCCACTCCAGAATGACTTCCCAGTGACTGGTGGCAAACCAGTGTTGCCAGTTTCCACAGTGTGATCGCCACTCACTTCTTCACTGTTGGTGCAGCTCTGTTTGGTGTTCCTGTGTTGAAAGAATGGGGCAAGATTGGTGTACAACTCCAGAAATATGGCTTTGCCCATCTGAAAGTTCTGTAGCCACTGCTCATCATCCCAAACCTGCATTACAATGTGATTCCCACCAGTCAGTGCTTGTTTCTTGAGCCTACAAGTGGTGCTCCACTGTTTGCCACTGCTCTGTGAACACCACCAACAACCTTGATTTGGTTCTCACTATGTCCCAAGGCAAACTGACCATGAGGAAATGGTCATGTTGCCTGTAGTACTTGTTATGGCTTTGCAAATACCAGAGATGGTGCCTCCTGCACTTGCAATGCTTATGACAATAGTGCAAAACTGTGACAGTCCTGTGTGGGTTTGTGGGAAATTGAAAATAGGCGTGAAAATTCCGGGATAGAGATATTATGGGAGGGAGAACATTGGATTATGGGAAATTGATCCTTTGCTCCCTGTCACCCCTGTGTGACTCATTTCTGTCCCCCCATGTGTTGTCAAAACTGCCCAAAAGACAGTGTGTTGAATGCTGGCAGGTTGCACACTGAGATACCTACCCATGGTGCACTGCACTATTCATTGACACAAGCACTCCTGCAGGGCCGGATTAACTCTCGTGGGCCTGGGGCTATTAGATTTTGTGGGGCCCCTGTATATAAGTCTTTCTTTTCTAATTTAAAACAAAATGATCACAATTATGGCATTGAGGCTATTAACACTATACTAAACTTGCCTTTTAATTAATATAAAGCTATTCTGGGGTTACATTTCAGTCTTAAAACATGTAGAATATAGTTAATTCAAAATAGCTTACTTCTTACCTTAGAACAGCTGTTGTATTAGTTTCTTTCTGGGAGGATGTCTGGTGCAGGAGGGGATTCTGACCTGGGGCAGGGGGTTGGGGTGCAGGAGGATGTCTGGTGCAGGAGGGGATTCTGACCTGGGGCAGGAAGTTGGGGTGCAGGAGGGGGTGTGGGCTCCAGGAGGGAGTCTGGTGCAGGAGGGGATTCTGACCTGGGGCAGGGGGTTGGGGTGCAGGCAGGGGTGTGTGCTCCCGTGCCTGCAAGCGCCACCCCCACAGCTCTCATTGGCTGATTCACAGCTATGGGAGCTGCGGGGAAAGTGAGTGGAGACGCCTTCCCCCCGCCAGGGGCCGCAGAGACGTGCCAGCAGCTGGCTGCTTTCTGGAGCGGCGTAGGGCCAAGGCATGCAGGCAGCCTGCCTGAGCCCTGCTGTGCTGGGGCCCCCCCTTAGCCCGGGGCCCTGGGCTGCAGCCCCTACAGTCCCTGAGTTAATCCAGCCCTGCACTCCTTGTGAGTACACGTGGTGCTGACACAAGGAGCTAAGTATGCATATGCACAAACGATATGCTAAATGTGGGGGCTCTATGCTGACTTAACTTGCTTTGGCAAAACTTTGTAATATAGACTTGGTCACTTTTGGAAAATGGGACTTAAACTAGTTCATTTGGGTTGTTTTGAAAAATTTACCCAATATCAGGAATTCTGATCTTTACTTATACTTGGTTACTGTGTTTTTGTCTTGGGGTGGCAGTGGATGTTCAAGAATGACCTTTAGTGTGCAATTGCTGACATGGAATTCTTAGTTAAGACACTTGAACAATGCATTGATTCTTTTAGCATAATCCTTATCTTTAACTACACTGTAGCATAGATCATACACACTGTAACTGTGGAGAAGTAATGTCATTTTGGCATCTTGCAAAATGGCTGAGTGTAGTCAATGCGCTCCCTAAAGCTTTCATTATCATGAACAGACATGTTAAGAAGTCAAAGGTATTTGTTTGTACAATTATCTTCTTAATCTCAAGTGTCACCAGGTGAATACTGGCATAGTATCCTTTGAGACATTTCAAAGACTGTTGGTTACTTGCAATTTCTTGTGGGAGGGGGAGGAAAGCACGAAGACTGGTTGAAGGACAAGATTTAGTGTCTCTCACCCCCATCCTCACTCCTTTCAGAAAAAAAAGTAACCAAAATATTTTCCCACTCTCTTCTTCTCAGCTCACATTCTTTTCCGGGACCTGGTTGAATGTCTAAAATTCTGGAAGAATTAATTAGCTGGGTTAATTTCTTTGTGTGGTACTTCCTTTCCATGTTACAGGCCATGGCAGAGAAGCTAAATGAATTATTTGAATCGTTCCTCACTGCGGGGGGGGAGGGGGGAGAGAGAGAGAGAGCTCTGATGTACCTATTCTTTTTTGGCAACAGATCTGAAGTTCTGTCACACATTGTGTCAATAGAAGAGAGGTTTTAGAACAAATTGATAAATTAAACAGTAATAAGCCACCAGGACAAGATGGTATTCACCCAAGAGTTCTGAAGGAACTCAGCTATGAAATTGCAGAACTACTAACTGTAGTGTGTAACCCATAGCTGAAACAAGCCTCTGTACTGAATGTTTGGAAGGTAGCCTATGTAATACCAATTTTTAAAAAGGGCTCTAGAGGTAATCCTGCCATTTACAGGCCAGTAAGCCTGATTTCAGTACTGAGCAATTTGGTAGAAACTTTAGAAAAGAACAGAATTATCAGATCCATAGATAAACATGATTTGTTGGGGATGAGTCAACATGATGTTTGTAAAGGGAAGTCATGCCTCACCAATCTATTAAAATTCTTGGAGGGGGTCAACAAGCATGTGAATAAGGTTGATCCTGTCAATATAGTGTACCTGGATTTTCAGAAAGCCTTTGTCAAGGTTCCTCACCAAAGGTTCTTAAGGAAACTAAGTAGTCATGCCATAAGAGGGAAGGTCATCTCATGAATCAGTAACTGGTTAAAAGGTAGGAAACAAAGATTAGGAACAAATGGTCAATTTTCACAATGGAGAGTGGTAAACAGTGAGGTCTTCCAAGGATCTGTACTGGGACCTGTGCTGTTCTGGAAAAGGGGTTGAAGAGTGAAGTAGCAAAATTTGCAGATATAAAATTATTCAATAAGGTTGAGCCCAAAGCTGACTGAAGAGCTACAAAAGGATCTCACAAAACTGGGTGACTGGGCAATAAAATGGCAGATAAAATTCAATATGGATAAGTGCAAAGTAATGCACATTGGGGGGGGGGGGAAATAATCCCAACTACACCTACATAATGAAGGGTACTAAATTAGCTTAGAGTCATCGATATTTCTCTAAAAATTTCAGCTCAATGCGCAGCAACCATAAAAAAGGCTAGCAAAGTTAAGGACTATTAGGAAAGGGATAGATAAAACAGAAAATACCATAATGCCACTGTATGAATACAGTATCCTTTCTTCTTCTCATGATAGGGCTCTTAACATGTTGTTTGTAATAGCATTTAAAAAACTGTATTAAAATTAAATCAGATTATAAAATTTACTGTAGCCTCACTTTTCTAACAGTTACGTCTAGCCTTATTTAAAGGGTGAAATCCTGACCTCGGTGAAGTCAATGGGAATTTTGGCATTGACTTCAGTGGGGTTAGGATTTCACCCAAAATGTCACAAAATTCCCTAATCCTGCCAGCCTCTCTCCTCCTAACTTCACAAACAGTTCCCCTCCTCTTTGTAATAAAATGAAAGGCCCAGTACTTTGATAATGTCCTCAATTTTTTTTAAATTACAGTTACAGTCATCCAGGCAGGGAACAGAACCAACACCACCCTGTGGTTTAGGTGACAAATTGCATGGTGTTAATAACATCTGATTAGAGAATACAAGCACTGAACTTGGTTTTACATAAGCTGAAATTTGTTTACAAAAGTGTCTGATTTGTATGAATGTGATCACTTATAATTCTTCAAAGTCTGTTAATGAACTATGAACAGAAAAGATGCTGAAATTCATGCACTAACTTGTTTGCTACAAATTGTCTGGCCAGCTGTACTAGTGAATGTGACAGTCTGAAGAATATTTACTGATATCAGTTTTGACACTTTGCATCTTTGTTTGAGTCATTTTAAAGCCAAGACTTTTAAACCTGATCAGTTGCAGTGGTTGATATGGACAGGTACTCAGAGGAGCACACAGAATAAGATTTTTATCCCCTACTAGATATCTTTATCCCCATTTCCTTCTCCAGTTTTCTCTCTCTTTAGAAAACTACATGATAATCAGAGAGTAAGGTGTTGCATAATGTTTGTGGATGGGAAATCTCCCTTCATTTTCTTTTAATGCTTCTCTGATAAGAAATATTGGATTTAATGTCTATTTTTCTTTTAATTATTTTATTATCCACCAAAGAGGGTGTTTGGCAGGCTTTGGTAAACAGAAAAATAACAAAATGAGCTGGAAAACTTGAATAAATATAAATAAATACTTGAAAACAACAGCTTAAAGCTTTTGATCCTTGGATGACCCATTGATTGTTTCCATTTTTCACTCCTGTGTGAAAGTGTGTGTTGCAGCAGGTAGGGGAAAAAATAAAAATGGCAGAGCAAGAGAGGAAAACTGGGTTTGGGGACTAGACTGAAATAGCACTACATTCCTTTGTGCTTTACATGGGGCCAATGTTTGTTCCTAATTCAAACACGGAACATTAGGCCAAATTCTTCTCTTAGGCCATGCAACCCATTGACTTGAATAGGCTTGAAAGAGTTTTAGTAAGGATAGAATTTGGCCTTTAGATTTCTAAAGCATCAGGTATGCTTATGGTGCTCAATAGAAACTTCAGGCCAAAATCTGATTCTTGTCCTCTCTGCAGCTTGGAGCCTTTAGCACTGCTATGGTCTCAGAAAAGGTAGTGAAACCTTTGGAGGCAGCAGCTGTGGAGAGCTTCTGTGACTACACAGCCCTGCACCTGCACTCTCCCCCAGGTGTGAAGTCCATGGCTAGGCCTCTCTCCCATCCTCAGCCATATAGTCAAAAACACAATATATAAGGTATGCGTTTGGATGCTGCTACAATTAGCATATAATCAATACAAAATCTGAACAGATGCCTGTGGCACTGTGGAGTAAATGGAGGAAAGCTGACTTTTTTTTTTTCTCTCCCCGACTGCCCAAAGTTGGAGACAGGTTGGGCTGGCTGGTCCCCAGCCTATAGCTCTGAAATGATGCTGTCAGCTGGGGACCGTGAACACACTGGCCAGCTTTACCTTGCCCCACTATCTGCAGGATTATCAAGAGAAGGAGAGCTCAAAATCCCTGTGTCCCCTATAGCTCCCCCCTATACATAGATAACTCCTCACTACTTGGCACTGAATGAATAGCCTACGGGTTATCCTGAAGTCCCATCTCTAATCCTTGCATGGGGACATGGAAGCGCAGAATCTAAGAGGCCGAATGAGTTTTCTTTGCCCCCTTTATGAGCTGCATGATTCCCAGTGCAAGGCAGCTGCTACACGCCCACTTTCTGTGGTGGTGGTGTTTGGGTTTTTGTTGTTGTTTGGGATTTTTTTGGATCTGAGGACTCGTATCTCTGAACCACCAGACAGTGGGTGGCAGTAAATGGCACAAATGTTAACTTTCCCACTATAATTCAAACCCCAAAAAATCCCAGATCTGAACTCTGGCAAACGCAAAATATATCCACAAACAGAGAAATCAGGCCTCATTGCTTCTGCAAATTTGCTCCTGCGTGGTAAGGCTGGCATTGTAGTAATTCTGTTGGCTATTGTGAGACATTGATCTTGTATGCTAAAAAGGGAGAACAGGATGACAGACTGAATACTTCTGCAGTTGTTCTCTGAATTTCTCAGGGACTTGATGGTTATCACCTTTAGACCTTGTGAATTTTGTAGGTAACTAACTAATAAAGAAATAATAAATATTGTGTGCAGCTAAAGTTCAGGGTAGTTTAGATGAAAACTGGAAATGGGCCTGTAACAAACTGTAACTGAATTTTAAATGAGTATAGGACTATTATAACACAATATTGATGTCTTGAATCTTAAATTCTATATTAAGGTCATGGGAATGGCTTAGTGTTTTATGAGCCTTTGTAGTCTTAGCAGCACCAACTCTTTAATCTTAACTTTGCCTCAAGCTAAAATAAATCTTAATGTTGTAAACTGTATGGTAACATAACTGCCTTGTTCAGTTGTGTTCTTTTTTTTTTTTTTTTTTTTTTTTTTTCTCTAAATGTCACTAATGTCTAGCTGTGGCAAAACAAAAAGGGAAAATCTTACTCTTTCCATTGAAATGGCAAACGGGAACTATTGTAGGATCGTAGAGTGAACCGAATCTTTATTTTTTGAACATTTTAACCCTAGAATTTTGAGCTTCCTCAGTGATTTTTGGTGGTGCATAACTGAGCAAGATTACAAGACATTTAAACAATTAATTGCAAGCTTTTGGCCTTTTTGTTTTCTCTATTCATGCCAGCAATTAAGTTCCAATATTTGTCGCTGGACATAGTGCTACTAGTGTTGCTGTCCATGTTGTTTGTTCTAAAGATGATTGAATAATGTATAGCATCAATATTATCAAGAACAAAACCAGACTGTTGGATTCTAATTTAAAACTGAAATAGAAAATTATATTTCCATGGGATTAGAAATATTCAATTGTATATGTTAAATTTATACAGTATTTAACTATTCACATACATAAAAATACATAACCTATAAATTAAAACTCCATCTTTACCAATATATGGTATATTTTTCAATCCCCCTATCCCATTTTACCCCCTCCACTCTTCTCCACCCAATCAGGGTGGGGAATAAAAACAGGAGGAGGACAAAAGTAAAGGAAAAACAAAACAAACTCCACTCCAATTGCACCTGGTTGTTTTATATTTAAAGTCTATTTAGTACCAGATCAGCCTTTATATGGGGGCGGGGGGGAGAGAGGAGGGAGTGTGAGAAGGAATCAAGAGGGACCAGGAAACTCCCAGGTTCTACTCAATAAGTTTTCTACATTTATTCTCTTTAGTAGAAATGTAATATTGAATGTAGATTTGGCTGTTGGTGAAGCCTCCAAACTCATGGATTGGCACCCCCTTATCTCCAGCTTTTTTGGAGCTATCCTGAGAGAATACGCCTCTTCTGAAAGCATTAATTTTTGCTGTGCTATCCACCAAGCTACCTGTGGGATAAGAAAGGGACGGTGCTGCAGAGAGACGCTGGTCTACCTCAAAGTTTTTTCAGATCTCTTGGTTAGAGTCCATATGATCCTGGTGACTTGTTGATATGTTTCTTTCAGTTTATTCCAGTACCACCTCTTTTGATGTTTCAATCTTTTTCAGTACTCTATTACCTGAAAAGGATGGGTCTGGGTTTTGTGTATCTTCCCAAATCTTTAGTGGTGAAGACTGTAGAGAAGCTGATTCAAATAAATTTATTCAACATCCTTAAGCTCTTTAATTGCACCCTTTGCTCCTTTGTAGTCCAGCAGACCCACTGAGTCTCTCATGTGGCTGTTGATTCTGGTATGCTTAAAGGAAATTCTTTTTCTTATCTTTAGTCATTTGTCGTTAATACCTCTTAGACCTCCTTGTTTCTGTATTGCATTTCAAATGCCATAGTTTATCCTTTTTAAAAATTGACTTCACTAGGGTTGGAGTTCCATTTTTCTGATGAATGCCTGATTGGCTCTAATAACCTCTTAAACATTGCCGTTTAACCATTCTGAGTCTGTCCTTTTTTGTTTATGGACAAGAATGTTGTATTAGTCATGGATAAGAATACAGTTTGTCATGGAGGTCACAGATTCCTTTAATGGACTTCTGTGACTGCTTTGGCTTCAACTTCAGCTGCGTGGTGGAGCTGTCAGCCTGCCTGCCCTCTTCAGGCTTCAGCCTCCCATGGACAGGTTGCCGGCTTCTATGCATTTTTGTTTATTGCCCACGACCTGCCTGTGACTTTTACTAAAATTACTCATGACAAAATCTTAGCCTTAATCATCGATAAATAGCCTCTTTGAGTCCATGGATTTTCATTTCCTTTTTTCCTTTTTTAAAATCTCTATCTAAAGCATAGCATTACAGTGCTAATTGTGGTATGAGCCCTCCCCCCAAAAGTTGATCTTAATTACAGAATAGTGAGCTCACTATCACTGAATGGCTGAATTATAGGTATTTGTCAACCCAATCCATGTGTTATTCTTAGAACTAAATAGAGCATAGCCTCTCTTGTGTGCTCTAGGACTAGCTGTTCCAAGAAACTAGCATTTAAGGCAATGTTTCCCAATGTCCTGCCGGCCACCCCCACACCCCTGGAGGGCATGAAGGACTAGCAGGGGAAGTGTGTGTGTGTGTGTGTGTGTGTGTGGATAGACTACTGGAGTCTCACTTTTTGTCTAAATGAAAACTGAGTCTCTAGCTATTGTTGTGTAGAAAACCTTCCAAATGTGAAGGAAGTGTAATTGATGCAGAGATGTCAAGTATCAGGGGGTAGCCGTGTTAGTCTGTATCTACAAAAACAACAAGGAGTCTGGTGCCACCAGACTCCTTGTGATGCAGAGATGTCTGTCTGCAGAGCTCAGAGCTATTCTTTCAGGGTGTGAACTTCCCAATTCATTAAAATGGAGGCTGATTGGCTAAACTTCCATGCATCAGGCTACTGTGTTTTGGAGCCCTCCTCACTGGACATCTATGTGCTCTAACTTTCCATGGGTCTCAGCAGCCTGCATCAGTGTTTCTCCCCTTGGCCTCTTTGACACAGCTCTTGAACATGGGCATTCTGACTGTCACCACTTCATGGAAATAGGTCCACAGAGCCAAATTGCTTAGGCCCCTAGAACCAGTACTGACTCCCCCATAGCCTAAGTGCACCCTTTCCCAGAGCCCCTACCTTGTGAGTACTGTGGGTTTAACTCTTCAGGGGCATGGGATAGTGAAAGCAAACAGACAGGCTTTGAACAGGATTCTAAACCAAATTACTCTTTACTTTGATAGCACAGAAAATACAGAGCTCCAGACAAAAATAATGAAATACCAACATGTATTTCCTTGCCTCAGTATCCTCACCATTCAGGAGAGTCCTCTGGGCTTGTGCAGAATCCCCTGGCTGCACATTGCTTATTTTCTGAATCCTTGAGTCTCTCTCTCTCTCTCTTGTCTGCAGATAGCTTGCTTTGACCTGGACTGATTCTGCAGTTAAATAAGACATCAGACTACAAAGCACACCTTCTCTTCTGCCCAGTGCTTTCTGTTTGTCTCTTGAATTTGTCTCACCACCAACACCTAATTCCTTTATTCTGCTGTTGGGGAATTTTCCACTTCCCCCTTTCTAACAAAGTTGAAGGAACTAGTTCTCCTAGTTTCAGATAACCCATTGTCCCAAGGCGATTCCACTGGAACAGGTGACTATTAAGGTCCAATGACAGACTACTGTTCCTGATCTGGCAGAGACATGCTACAACCATGACAGAAAATGGTGGATTCCACATACACTGGCATTCAAAAATATACCAATTTCTTATCAACCAGAATTCATCAATTTTACATAGATTCCCCAAATTGCTACAGTTGTTGCTGTTGATACTCTAAATGTCAAAATTAATTATTTCACTGCTCAGAGAATGTCAGAAAACATGATGATGATATTGACATGAACTGTGACCGTATAGATCATTGTTGCAACCAGGGTCCTATGATTGCACCAGGTCTTGTACAGAGGAGGTCCAGTGGGGTGTCTTTGGAAAGGTTGTAATTTGCTGGTTATGATTATGCTGTCTGTGTGTATCATTTTTGTATTTGAAGTTATGAATATTGGCTATGTACTTGTATCTCAATGTGTTTGATTCTAAGTAGCCTCAGTGAAGCATTTGGTCAGCTTCTTGAGACAGGACTATTCTCAGTAAGTGCCCAATCAAGAAACACTTAACTGACAATGGACTTTGGGAGATGCCAATCCACATCTGAGCTTTCCTGGTAACGTTCAAACTAACATGTAAACAATGGTGTCGGCCTGCAAAAAGCTGAATCATTCATGGACATGTGATTTGCCCCGGTGGCTACAAACTCCATCTTGTTGCTGTGATTTTGCACCGGAGAACAAAGCGGTTTCCGCCCACAAGAGAGAATATAAAAGGCCCTGGAAACCCCTCCATTTTGTCTTCAGCTGGCTCAAGAGATGGCCTCTCCACCCCCAAGAGACGCCTGAAAGAAACTGGAACAAAGGACAGTAACTACGGGGGTGTGAGTGATTGCTGGACCAAGACTAGGAAGGAGTCCAGTCTGTGAAAGAAGCATATTGGAACACCTGTTAATGAGATTTCATCTGTATTCCGTTTCCTACTGTATTAGGCTTAGACTTGCATGTTTTGTTTTATTTTGCTTGGTAACTTACTTTGTTCTGTCTGTTATTACTTGGAACCACTTAAATCCTATTTTTATATTTAATAAAATCACTTTTGCTTATCAATTAACTCAGAGTAAGTAATTAATACCTGGGGGAGCAAACAGCTGTGCATCTCTCTCTATCAGTGTTATAGAGGGCAAACAATTTATGAATTTACCCTGCATAAGCTTTATACAGAGTAAAACAGATTTATTTGGGGTTTGGATCCCATTGGGAGTCGGGTGTCTGGATGCTGGAGACAGGAGCACTTCTTAAGCTGTTTTCAGTTAAGTCTGCAGCTTTGGTTGACGTGATTCAGACCTGGGTCTGTGTTTGCAGCAGGCTAGTGGGTCTGGCTCAACAAGACAGGGTTCTGCAATCCCAAGCTGGCAGTGAAAACATGCTGAGATTACCTCTGAGCCCATCAGGTGGCAGTCCCAACGGGTTCTCTGTGACTGAACCCATCACAGTATCCTGTTTATGAAGAACTACACCAGGATTTCACAAAGGTGTGTGTATGTGAGACAGTGAGAGTGGGTGGTGGTGGTGGTGGTGGTGGTGCATGTGCGTGTGCAGAGGGGGAAGGACTAGTGCAGAAATGGATAAACGAAGAAGAGTCAGACTTTAACTCATAGACTTTAATGCCAGAAGGGACCATCATGATTGTGACAGGTTGGATCACAGAAACCCCCCTGGGGGCTGCCACCTGGTGTGCCAAGACTACCTCTGCTCCTGTTTTCCCTGCCAGCTCAGGACTCCAGCACCCTGACTTGCTGAGCCAGATGCTCTTGTCTGCTCCAACACAGACCCAGGGTCTGAATTACTTGCCCCACAGCTGCAGGTTTACCTGAAAACAGCTCACAGAAGTGTGCTTGTCTTTAGCACTCAGATGCCCAACACCCAATGGGGTCTAAACCCAAATAAATCCGTTTTACCCTGTATAAAGCTTATGCAGGGTAAACTCATAAATTGTTTGCCCTCTATAACACTGATAGAGAGAGATGCACAGTTGTTTGCTCCCCCAGGTATTAATACATACTGAGTTAATTACTAAGTAAAAAGTGATTTTATTAAATACAGAAAGTAGGATTTAAGTGGCTCCATGTAGTAACAGACAGAACAAAGTAAGTCACCAAGCAAAATAAAATGCACAAATCTTTGTCTAATCAAACTGAATACAGATAATCTCACCAGTTCCAGAATGCCCCCTTTTACAGACTAATCTCCTTCTAGCCCGGGTCCAGCAATCACTCACACCCTCTGTAATTACTGTCCTTTGTTCCAGTTTCCTTCAAGTATCTTGCGGGGGGAGGGTGGAGAGGGTCCTTGTTTAGCCAGCTGAAGAGTCTCCCATGGGTTTAAATAGACTTTCTCTTGTGGGTGGAGACCCCCTCCTCACCCTGTGTAGAATCCAGTCACAAAATGGAGATTCGGAATCACATGGGCAAGTCACATGCCCATGCATGACTCAGGACTTGCAGGTAGCAGCCATTACCCACATGCTACCTTGAATGTCCTCAGGTAGACTTCTTATGTGGATTGGAGTCTTCCAAGCTCTTTTGTCTGTTAAGTGCTTCCTGACTGAGCACTTAATTTGCACATTCCTTTCCCAAGAAGTGAACAAATGTTCTAACTAAGGCTACTTAGAAATCAAGCAATTACACAGCCAATGTTCATAACTTTGCACACACAAATGGGGCCTGCATACAATTAGGATGAACATAACCAGTAGATCATAACCTTTAGAGATATATTACATGGCATATGTAGCAAAACCCTATTTGAATTATATCATACATAAATTTATGAGCACCCCCCCATAAAGCCTTATGGGGTACACTGTCACAATGATCATCTTGTCTAATCTCCTGCATCTTGCGGGCCCCAGAAACTCACCCATCCACTCCTGTAGTTAGGCCATAATCTCTGGCTGAGTTATGGAAGTCCTCAAATCTTGATTTAATGACTTAAAGTTACAGAGACTCACCTATTTTACTCTAGTTCAAAACAGCAAATGACCTGTGTCCCATGCTACAGAGGAAGGAAAAAAAAACCCAGGGTCTCTTCCAGTGTGACCGGGGGGAAAATTCCTTTCTGACACTAAATATGGCAACAGGTTAGACCCTGAGCATGTGGGCAAGACTCACTAGACAGACATCTGGGAAAGTATTCTCTGTAGTAACTCAGAGCCCTCCCCATCTAGTGTCCCTGCAGGTGGAGATATTTACTACAAGCCATTGCAGATGGGCCATGTGCCATTGTGAGCAATGTCATCAAACCATCCCCTCCATAAACTTATCAACCTTAGTCTTCAGACAAGTTAGGGCCCCCACGCAACCACTACTTTCCTTAGAAGGCTGTTCCAGAACTTCCCTCCTCTGATAGTTAGAAACCTTTATCTAATTTTGAACCTAAATTTATTGTTGGCCAGTTTATATCCATTTGTTCTTGTGCCAACATTAGCCCTTAAATAAACACTAAGGAGGGAGAGGAATTATCCTTCTGATGTATTTATAGAGAGCAATCATATCTCCCCTCATTCTTCGTTTTGTTAGGCTAAACACACTAAGCTCCTTAAGTCTCCACTCCTAAGGTAGGTTCTCCATTCCTCTGATCGTCCTAGTAGCCCTTCCCTATACCTGTTCCAGTTTGAAAGTATCTTTTTCTTAAACACAAGAGACCAGAACTGAACAGTATTCTACTGCCTTGTATAAACAGTAAGCTTTTGACAATACATAATGTGGCTACAGAGGCAGGTAAGATTGGTTTCATTTACCTGAATGGGGCTCAACTTTTAATTGTTTGGGGGGGAAAACACAGGTTTAAGGTGTGAAGAAATTACTTCTCTAGAATAGTATTTACAGCTCCTGTTGTAGCACCCATTGTGACACTTGACCAGTTTGTGTGAGAAGTTGAAGTAATAAATCATTATTTTATTGAAAGTCAAGTGGTGGGTAACTGAATGTTCACTGCAGCAGTATTTGCTGAAACACATAGACATCAATGGATTACATCTGGAGGCTATTTTACTGAGTTCTAAATCTGTCATTTAGGTGCCTGAGTAAAGTAGCCTTTAGTGGACAAGGTAATGAATGTCTACAATGTTTGCTGTGTAGAGTAGTCAGATGATCCATTCTTTTGGTGGTGGTGTAGCCTTTCTGATATCTCACAACACTGTGCACTCAATATCTTCTCCATGATCAAGAGACCAGTAACAATACCGTACAGTTTGTGTATTTTTATGACTTGGGACTCTTATTTCTACTTGTTCTACTTATCTTATTAGATTCTGTGGAATCTTCAGGATAGTGCTGCCCCTCCACCTCCATGACCTAATCTCTCCTTCCTGGATAGTTTCTACTACAATATTATACCATCCCATTGACTTTTTTGCTCTGTTTCAGCAATGACTTATATCAAGGTTCTCTTCTGTAGCCAGTCATTCTAGTTTGTTCTCAGGCTTTTTGAACAGGCAACTAGACACTTGATTTTCTTTTCTGCAGGACCTTGAAAGTTCGAACACACAACGAGATGCAAATGTTCTCCTCCATGATTTAAAGGATGCAGAATTTACTATCTCTCTCAGCACCCTAGAAACAGGCTTGCCTGTGGCATGTGTCCGCATGGCACTGCAGTGCACCGCGGCTAACTTGCATGTTGCCAACCATGACAGTGAAACATTGAAACAGAGCTTCCAAGATTGGTGTCAGCATGAGGATACACTTTACAAAGTAAAAGAAATGGAAAATATTATCTAGTGTTCTCAGTGCTCTGTATTGTCAAGCAAGACCACCACCAGAAGAATGTATTATTGGACTCTATAGAACAGTATAATAGAAATTCAGAATCTCTTGCATTTATGGCTGCTTTGCTCAGGCAGCAAAATAACATTTCTGAGCTTCCAGTAAAATAACCTCCAGCCTTACTGAATTTCTGCCAATGTATTTCTGCAAATACAGCTATAGGAAACTCAAACATTCAGCCACTACTTGCCATATTTTCTTGATAAGCCTCAGGCCCCTATTGTATGTTGGCAATAAGACATAAGAGAAGGAAACCATACCCAGTACTATTACTGAAGCGCTATTACAATATGCAGCTATTGCTAAGGGGTTTTACTACTCTTTCTACTACTTTGGCTACTTTTGCTTACAAGAACTATCTGAATCGTCAAGGTTTGTTGTTTCATTATGGAGAGAGAACCAAAACAGTATAGCAGAGTGATAGAAAACACAACTGACCCCTTTGAAAGACTTCTTGGATTTCAAAGACTACTTTTGGAAAGCATTAAACATTGAGTAATTTTTTAATGTAGCCGCACTTAATTTATGTAACACTTATTTGCATGTTGGACCTAATCACCTCACCCCATCCCATGTAGCAAAATCCTAGCGCTAATATTTACCTTTGTATTGTATATCATATAGTGCATATCCAGAAAAGATTGCAGGTGTTGTCAACATTTTAGACTGGAATACTGCAGTGATCATTAAAATGATCAGAGTGGAATGCTGTCTTACTAATTAATTTTCCAAAGCTTGAACTAGATACACACTTGTCCAGAGTATTTTCGTTTTCTTGAAATTGCATACACTACAGATACCAACAGACAAACCTACTTACACAATTGTTCTAAAGCTTAAATTCTCTCTCTGAGCTCCATAAAATGTTACAGCATGTACTCTATGATGTAATATGAAAATCTACAAAATCTCTGCAAAGTGGTGCTGGCCAACACGAAACATTTAGACTCTGTGCTACCAAGTGTTATGTGTTTTAACAAGCATATTAGATAAATTGTGCCTCTCCTACTGCTGTGTTTTATAATCTCTCAATGGCCTGGTATGCTAGACTTAAAGTATTGATCTTGAAACAAGCAAGGCTGTTAAAAATTGTTCATTGAGTATGAGGAACTCTTCTGGCTTGATTTTTATATTAGCAGACAATTTTTCATGTTAGCTGAGGGCTGTTCTGATAAATTTAAGGACATTGTTTATTAACCCAATTCCTTCCTTCCTTGTGTTTAAAATGAATGTGAAATTTTATTAGAGATATTACAATTGCCTCCACTGTATGTATTTGGAGGGGAAATATTTAATGTATCAATAGGATCTTATGTCACAAAACATCAACTGAACTAGATGGCCCACTGGTCTGACCCAGTATGGGTAATTAATGTGTTCCTAACTATAAATCATTCCACCCTGAATCCAATTTCAAAGGATATTGTGCCCGAGAAAACTTGTTTTTAAGGTGTTTCTACAAGCAGGATTGAATCTTAAAAGACATAACCAAAGCAAGCTGCTAATAATTCATGGTGATTAACTTGCATGACAAATTTAGCCTCCGTTTCTGAGCATGGAATATCAATAAGCTTCTCACAATTTCTCGTTATTCAAAGTGATGCCATACATTTGTGAGTTTGTTCTTTTGCTCATTTTGTAGAATAGAAAACATTTTGCTGCAAATATTTAGAACTCAATACTCTAAAATCTGAGTTTGTTGCTTAGTTGTGATTAGTCATAAGTTGCATAGTTCACTGATTGGATAGGTATAAGAAGAGGAAGGCTTGAATAAGGGATTGTGAGCCTAGGGATTGTGAAGCCTAACATATTCCAGAATTAATGTTTTCAAACACAAGCATGAAATTAACTTTCTGCAAGTATTTGTGCCAATCAAAAAATTTGCAGAAAATGAACATAAGTCATGAAAATGCAGAATTCCAACTCTCCAAAAACCAGAACACTTTGATTTTGGGGTTTCAGTTTCATATTTGGATGCAGATTCTGTTTGATTCTTCATTTATCTGTACTAGTTAGCCCACCTTTAACTTTAAATATATATAAGATGAGAAACTCTTCCCCCTTAATCATTTCAATATTACCATTGAAAACAGGACTGTATTTTGTCACAGATTTGTATTTCTCTTCTACGGCAGGAATACCTTGAATATCCCAAATGTTAAGATTTTTAAAATATAAAAATTTATTCATCTGTTCATTCCAGTGCTTAATTGTTAAGTGGAACAATATGGCTGTTACTATTTTTTTTTATTTAATGCAGAACAAAGCTGTTTTAACAAAAGTTGGTGTTCTTTTTTATTTATAACAGCTTAAATTATTTTTACATTTAACACTTAGTACTGAAAGTATGCTTATCTGCTATGGTTATTTTTCTGTTAAATAGCCCTTGGTGGAATGTAAATGTAATGGCCAATGCAAATCTGTATGCTCCGAACAATTGCTCTGTATATTTAAGTGACAACACCGTTTGCTTTGTAGCTGCTAGCTCACGGTTATGAGGATGTAGAACATAGACATTAAAAAAGATCACTCCAGCCATACGGTGTTTGGAATGCTATAGATACCCTTGCATGATTCCATCACAAGTCACAGATGTTTAGAAAGAGATGTGTGAATAGGAAATGATTGTGTGGAGCTTCATGCCAGTTGATCTTTGAACTGGATAATGATGAAGGTGATCACGTTAGGACAAAATAAGACTCTGACCTAGGTTTCCCATAACAGTCATTCCCACTCAATCTTTCCCTCCCAAAAAACCTCCCTGCTCTCAGAATAGCAGCAAAGATGAGAACAAGAGAAGGTAATAATTAAGTGAATGTTCTAATTAGAGCTGGGCAAAAAAAAAAGTGGCAATTTTTTTTCTGTAAAAAAATTCCCTTTTAGGTGACACCAAAACACTTCACGAATTTATGTTGATTTTGCTGAATTTTTTTGGATAAAAAAACCCTAAACCCCCCCCCCCCCCCCCCCGCAATCAAAAATGGTTCGATATTTTAATTCAAAACCACTTTTGTTTTGAAATTTCCTTTAATTTTAATATTTTTTTCAATTAACATTAAAAAATCAAAGGTTAGTTTCAGGTCTGATTTATGGAATTGCCAACAAACTGAAAAATCAGTTATTTGCACAGCTGCAGTTGTAACCCATCCTACCAGTCACTGAGAGGGGGAGAAAGAGAAGTGCAGAATCAGGTGTTTTTTTTCTTTTGTTTTTTTTCTATAAACTACTCACTTATCCTACTTAAGTTTTGCAAGGTGCTCAGGTACCATGGTGATAAAACGGGTGGTGGAAAATGTAATAAAGTTAGATTGACAAAATGCATTAGTTTATAAATTAGGATGAGTTAATACTTAAAAAAAAAATTATGGCAGGGTCCATGACATCCAGGAAATACACGTGGACTCTCCCAGGCATCCTCTACTGGAAGGTCTCCTGTGGAGTCCCAGATATATTTTAAGGCTCACCTCCTGGGAATTTTTGTGTGGGGAAGATTGCAATATTATCACTCTCTGTTTTTCCACATGGATGAATCTCCCTTGTGACGTGACTGCCTCTCTGTGGGTAGGGAGGTAAACAGTGCATTTTCCTAATGCTGTGGGGTGAATCAATCTCAGTATTATTTAAACATTAATGTATTTTTGGGAACAGTACAAAATAATAGTTTAGCATAATCTGGCACCCATGATGGTAATTACTATCATAGGGATAGGGAGTGGCATGAGCCATCCAGGTTTTATTCTTGTGGCTTGGTTTCAGAGATCAGACTTGATACCATATGCAAAATTAAACTTAATATAGAGAGGAAGGATACAAAACACAGGGAATGCCCCAGAGACATGAGGGGAGAGAACAGTCTATCAGACCTGGAGCTGACAAACAGAAAGGGTCACAGCTTTTAGGCTCGGAAAAAAATGTGTTCTCTTAAACAATATTTCAATCATGGTAACATACTTCATGAGCTATGTGTTAGAGCAGTTTTCCAGAGTATTAGACTAGGTGTGTGAATTTTCTATCTATCCTTTTTATTAAATGATTTTTCACCCATGTCTTTAATAAACCAATAGAATCTGCTTATGTATGACAGCCTGCCTGAGTTGCTGTCCATTGATAGTGGGAAGACTCACCAGTAGGTGACTCCAGAGAGAAACTGAACTCTGATCACTAAAGAGGTGGAAAATGCAGATAACTTGTGTACAGGTCTTAGGTATGTGGGAAATCGCTATTTTCACTCCCAAATGGCACTGGAAGGCTTCCTTGGGCCAGTCAGAGTATGAGAAGAATCAAATGACCTGAAGGACACAAGAAAACATCTTCCAGAATGACTGGGAAGTCAGCTTTCGCCACATAAAACTAGCTTATTTAAATATTAATTAGTTGTTGACTGCATTGTAATTTAGTAAAGAGAATCAATTGTACCATGTTTCCAAATCCAATTCATAATTCAATTAAGTAAATGACTACTTAAATAAGAGCACTTGTATATAATGTTTGCACATTAAACCATTATTGAAGTAATTAAAAGAAATTTCGAAGGCATTTGCAACTTGTTCAGTTTTATCTCCTTTGTTGTTAGGATCTCAAATTTAAAGACAGATGTGGTAAAAACAAACCATCCTCATGTAGAGTGAATGCATTTGTGGCAAAATAATATAAATCTCTATTTAAATCTCAATGGGGGGGGAGTGAAAATCATATTTGCTTGATTCTGAGACAAGTGTCAATCAGCATGGCTGAGGAAACAAGGTAGTCAGTAATGTAGCCAGAGGGGGTTGGAGGGTTTTTCTGTTTTGTTTCCTTAACTCACAGTTTAATCCTCTAGCTTTGTTTTATAGCTATATTAGAGGGCCATTTCTGTAATTATATATTTATTTAGAGCATGTGCATATCATTCGTATGTGATCGACTTGTCCCAGATTAGATTTTCACTGGTAGCAAGGGAAGTTCACTTAATTGAACAAAGAAACAAAGTTCTTTTTGCCCTTTCCAAGGTTTAATATTGTTTAACAGACACCATCTTCCCTAAGGTATTAGCACTTTCTAGGGTGCAAATGGAAAAAAAGTTTTCCTCCTTTCATAGTGCAAACTGGCCCACCCAATTTCACCTTGGGTTGAGTCTAGTATTTCCATACCACTTTCCATTTCGTTCCTCTTCCTTCTGTTTATATTTGCCAGCTAGGCACTAGTTTGGGAGAGCTACAGCCACGTCACCATTTCTAGTCTGGTTTCCTACCCTGCAGATAAGGAAACCTGACTTTCCCAGGGTCTTCCCTGTCACAGTAGTTCTTCCTGGGAAACTCTGATATCTTAAATACACAGTGTATTGGTTTAAAAAGTGCTTTTGGACTATGAAGCTTCTAAAAGGTACTGTGTGAATCAATATAGAAAAATGTTCAAAGTGCTGTGCAGAATCAGAAATCTATACATTTTAGAATCCCTTTACTGTATCCAGTTATAACCAAGTAAACTGGGATAGAATTAGTCGTCATAATGCAATTTGACCAGAATACTGAGACAGGGGATCGGAAATATTCAGGAATTTGTCTCTAACTCATCTTGTGCTCCATAACTATCCGTGGGGGTACTGGTTCATTTGATTCATCAGGAAAAAGGGAATCTACTGAAACACCAAGACTACTTCCTTTAATACGTTGGGATTTTTTTGGCTGTAGCTTATCCAGGCCCAGTCGTGATTAGGTTGTGAGAAATGAAAGTATCCTGATATATATGGATAGTATCCCCTGTTAAGCCTGTGATGGTTATTAAGAAACTTTCACTAAGGGGATAGTAAATAAAAAGAAATGTACATAGTTCATATTCCAGAAAACACATAGCAAGCAATCAATCCTTTTTCTTTCCCCACAAACTTGAGAGATACAATACCTGATGGAATGCTTAGTTTATACTGTCCTAATCAATATACTCTATTTCTATAGAATTTCTCACTAAGATTTGTGTTTAAAGTGTGTATTAATGGGTTTAGTCACCAAAGCTGGGTATTAAGGGCTTTAGTCACCACAATCCTAATGATAAAACAGGAGAGCAACCTGATTAATGACAGAAGGTTGGGAGAATTTTCTGCAGAAACTGAACCACTTTGGTAGCTCTAATCATTGTAATTCATTATAGGATACTTCCACCAGCACAACAAACACTTGTGCCAAGCTTGCTAATTCTCTGAGCTTATTTACCCACTTACTTAAGAAGATTGCATGCACAATACTCTTTATTCATTCTCTTCTTTATCACATCATGCTTTTTTCTTTTTCCAAGTTTTTTTTTTTTTTAATATTTGGTGCAGTACCCTTTAGAGCAGGGGTCGGCAACCTTTCAGAAGTGGTGTGCCGAGTCTTCATTTATTCACTCTGATTTAAGATTTCGCGTGCCAGTAATACATTTTAACGTTTTTAGAAGGTCTCTTTCTATAGGTCTATAATAGACACCTTTACCTCGATATAATGCTACCCGATATAACACGAATTCGGATATAATGCGCTAAAGCAGTGCTCTGGGGGGGCGGGGCTGCGCACTCCGGTGGATCAAAGCAAGTTCAATATAATGTGGTTTCACCTATAACGCGGTAAGATTTTTTTTTTTGGCTCCCGAGGACAGCGTTATATCGAGGTAGAGGTGTATAACTAAAATATTGTTGTATGTAAAGTAAATAAGGTTTTTAAAATGTTTAAGAAGTTTCATTTAAAATTAAATTAAAATGCCGAGCCCCCCAGACCGGTGGCCAGGACCCGGGCAGTGTGAGTGCCACTGAAAATCAGCTCGCGTGCCGCAGGTTGCCTACCCCTGCTTTAGAGCCATGGACACGTTACCTCCCTGCTTCTCTGCAATCTCCCGACAAGGCAAACTCTGCCGAAGTGATGGAATGGAAAAGCTGATAAAAGATAAACGGAATGCTTTTTTGCTCTCCTCATGTCTCCTGAGGAAAAAGTACTTTTGGAACACGGCATGAAGGTTGGCGGTAACATTGCAGCAATTGAACAGTGGCAGTCGTGCTCTGCTTAAGCTGAGGAGCCACAGATCTTAGCTCCTTTTTTTTTTTTTTTTTTTAGTGCGTGATATTATTTGAAACGAATACTGAAGCAAACTAGAATGCATTAGGCCTGCTGCAGAATAAAGAACTCACTTCATAGCTTTTTTACACAGGTGGATATTTAGTCACAGATTGTCCTCCTGTTGTATGTGTACCAGTACATTTATAACTTTATTCTCTCCTCTTTTTTTCTCTCTCTTTTTTTTTTAAGGGGGGGGGGGTTGGGATTTTAAACATCTAGGGTATTATTGAAATTGCACAGGCATTATTGAATAACTTGCAGACTATTATGAAAAGAAGAAGTCGTTACCAAACTCCCTCACATATTCTTGTTTGTAGTAGTTCCTCTACATTTTACTCTTTATCATCACTTCCATTTTAGCTGTCTGATGCTGTATTATTCAATTTTTGTTTTTATACTGTCTAACAAAAAGCATGCTAATATGAAATACACACTAACTTCTAGAATAATTACCTTTATTCATATTTTTGTAGCAGCTACAGGTCTCAACAGATCATAGACCTATTGTGGTGTGTAGTAATGGTTCCTGATCCTAAGACTACAGCCAGGAAACTGAGGTCTAGAGAGCGAGGCCCTAATTCAGGAAGGGTAGCTAAGCACATGATTCAGTGGGACTACTTGCAAGTTAGACATGTGTTTAAAGTACTTTCATGAGTCAGGTTTAAGTGACATGCCCAAGATCACACAAGAAGTCTCTGGGAAATTGGCTCTTGATCTTTTTTGTGTTTAGAGTGCAGTGACTTTACCACAAGACCACCCTTTCTCATCTTAATTAGGATTTTATAATAAAAGAGCACAAAGTAACCTGTTACACTTCAGACTGTATTTAAAGTCCTATTGAATTGCATTAAATGCCCACATTAAAATCAGAACATTAATTGTATAATTCACATGTTAGGATACTCTGCCCTGTCTATTAGCCATTTGAAAGTCTTTACTTTTTAATAGCTATTCAGTGTCCTATGTTAAATTACTTGAGGGTCTCAATCAAATTCCTATTGGACAAGAGTTTACATCACTAAACTTTCATCCCACTGTCATAAATTTGTTAGCCTAACCCAATGAAGGCAGATGATTGTTCTCTTATAAATACTCAGGTGGTACACAGCAGAGAGGGGAAAGAGTTATTTAAGCTAAAGAACAATGTTGGGACAAGAACAAGTGGGTAAAACTGCTGTGAATAAATTTAGACTGGAAACTAGAAAACTGTTTCTAACCACCATTGGAGTGAGGTTCTGTGATGCAATTGCAAAAAAGGCTAATGTCATTCTGGGGTGTAATAAAAGAAGTGTTGCATGATAGACACGGTAGGCAATTGTCCCAGTCTAATCAGCACTAGTTAGGTCTCAGCTGGAATACTATAGCCAATTCTAGGCACCACACTTTAGGAAAGATGTGGACATACTGGAGAGTGTCCAGAGGAGAACAACAAACATGATAAAAGGTTTAGGAAGCCTGACTTATGTGGAATGGTTTAAAAAACAACTGGGCCTGTTTAAGCTTGAGGAAAAAAAGAGTGAGGACAGACTTGATAAGTCTGAGTTTTATTAGGGGCTGTTACAAAGAGGATTATGATCAATTGTTCTCCATGTCCACTGAAGGTAGAACGAGAAGTAAGTGGCTTAATCTGCAGCAAGGGAAATGTAGGTTAGATATTAAGAAAAATCTTTCTAACTGTGAGGGTAGTTAAGCTCTGGAATAGATTTCCAAGAGAATCCCTGTCATTGGAGGTTTTTCAGAAAAGTTTGGGGAAACACCAGGGATGGTCTAGGTTTACTTGGTCCTGCCTCAGAGCAGGGTGTGACAGTGTACCCCATAAGGCTTTATGGGGGTGTGTGCTTATAAATCTATGTATGACATAACTGGAATATGTTGTGTGCTGCCTGTGCCATGTAATATATCTCCGTAAAGGTTATGGTCTACTATATCTATTCATCCTATCTGTACACATATATCATTTTCTACTTGAGGTTAAGAATATGGGCTGTATACTTGCTTGGTTTCTAAGTAAGCTTTGTGAGGCATTTGATCAGTTTCTTTAGGAAGGAATTTGCAAGGTTAAGTACCTGATCAGGAAGCACTTGGGGAACAATGCATCTTGGAATGCTCCAATCCACATTAGAAGTCTTCCTGGAGACATACAAGATACCATGTGGACAATGGTTTCGGCCTGTAAAGACTGAGTCATGTAGGGACATGTGACTTGCCCAGGTGACTCCAAAACTCCATCTTGGAGCTGAACTTTGCATAGGAGGGAGGTCTTCACCCACAAGAGAAAGTCTATTTAAACCTGTGGGAGACCCCTCCATTTGGTCTTCAGCTGGCTAAAGAAGGAGCCTCTCCACCCCCCCAGGATACTCGAAGGAAACTGGAACAAAGGACAGTAACTACAGGGGGTGTGAGTGATTGCTGGACCCAGGCTAAAAGGAGATTAGCCTGTAAAAGGGAGCATTCTGGAACTGGTGAGGAACTTACCTGTATTTAGTTTGATTAGACATAGATTTGCGCATTTTATTTTATTTTGCTTGGTGACTTACTTTGTTCTGTCTGTTACTACTTGGAACCACGTACATCCTACTTTCTGTATTTAATAAAATCACTTTCTACTTAGTAATTAACTCAGAGTATGTATTAATACCTGGGGGAGCAAACAACTGTGCATATCTCTCTATCAGTGTTATAGAGGGCGAACAATTTATGAGTTTATACAGGGTAAAATGGATTTATTTGGGTTTAGACCCCATTGGGAGTTGGGCATCTGAGTGCTAAAGACAAGCACACTTCTGTGAGTTGTTTTCAGGTAAACTTGCAGCTTTGGGACAAGAGATTCAAACCCTGGGTCTGTGTTGGAGCAGATGGGAGTGTCTGGCTCAGCAAGTCCGGGTGCTGGAGTCCTGAGCTGGCAGGGAAAACAGAAGCAGGGGTAGTCTTGGTACGTCAGGTGGCAGCTCCCAAGAGGGTTTCTGTGATCCAACCCGTCACACGGGGTTGGAATTGATGACCTCTCAAGGTCCCTTCCAGCCCTACATGTCTGTATCTCTGGAACAGCCTCCCAACAGGAGTAGTGGGAGAAAACAGCCTAACTAGTTTTAAGATGGAGGTTGATAAGCTTATGAATACAGGGCTGCCTGCGATAGCAGGGAACTGTGGGGTGGGAGGAGGAGCAGCAGAAGCTCCCTGCAATGGGGGATGGGTGTGGAGGTACAGAAGGGGGAACGAGGGGAGGTACTGAATCTCAGCAGTGGGAGGCAGCTGACTCCAGCCTGGGAAGGAGAGTCCTGGGGGTTCCTACCTGCTTCTGGGCCTGTTCCAACCCCTCTGGGTCCTGCTTCCCGGACTGATCCTGGACTCTGCAGCAACTGCTCCAGCCTCTTTTGGTCCTGCTATTGCATTGGCAGCCCCTGGGCGTGCATGAGTTTACGTGGGGTCAGAACCCCAATAATAATTCCATTGTGCCAGTGCTAGCCCCACTCTGTCCCCTCTGGTTCTGCCACCCCCAGGGAACTGGATGCAACGTCTTAGGAAGTCCGTTCAAGTCCTATGTTAATTTGTTGGCAATCTCAGCCTGTAACAGATCTAGGCCTGAATGAGCCATAAGTATCCTGTCATCCTTCAGAACACTAGCAAGGAGGTGCAGGTGAAACATGTTCTCTGCTTCCTGTGCTCTACCTACTAAGTTCTCCATCCACCAAGTCTGTCAACCCAGACGTCTAGTATTCACTGAAATTCAAGTATTTATTAAAAATGTTGGGCAAGGTTCTAGTTTGCAAGGTCACTGACACACAATTCTTTATTCTAATGTATATGTGAACAGAAGGAAGCTCTTGAGAGACAGGAAGAAAAGATATATGGTAGGAAAGGTAAAGGAAGAAGAAGTTATAATCATCTCCCTGTTATCCCTTTTCCTCTGCTGTGTTGGTAACCCCCTGTTGTGTCCTCTTATGCTTAGATTGTAAGCTATTTGCAGGCTGGGAGGATAATCTTTTGCGTGTGTGTAAACAGCGCCTAGCTCAATGGGGCTGGATCCTTTTAGGTGCTATTGTAATACAAATTAATAAAGTAAAGAGAGCTAAATGTTCACTATTAGTGTAACTGACTAGTTTTATCAATAACAGAAATTAATAATGTATTTAAAAATGTGTTTTAGAATAAGGAATAGGCCAATCAGTCTCTGCTGGCTCAGACGACAGTTCTGTTTCCACTTCTGAAATGAGCTCAGGATTATTTTAAAGGATTGCGAAGACGCTAATGAAAAACCAAAAGGAATAAAACTGAGCTTCATTTAGAACAAACAGTGCTTAACCCTTTTCCTCCACTTCTGGTATAAATCAGGGAATTAGAGGTTCCAACACCTAACACTGAGATCTCAGAAGAAGAAGAAAGGGGGTTGGGACGGAATGGGGCGAGGGGCAAAGAAAAGCTGCCAGAATCTCATTAACATATCTGAGCCACAATCTTGGCCTTACATTGGATTCCAGCACAGCATGTTGTTCAAACTACTCCTCCATAAAGACATTTGCAATAACTGCAGTAAGTGGAGACCCCATGCTGGCCTCCGCTTTCTCTGGGTAATATATCCCCCTGGAGAAAGGAAATAACTCATAGCATAGTCTAGTAATGTCCACAATTTCTAGGGCATTTCGTGCTGTCCTTTCCGATAATGTAAGGTCAGTGAATAAATCTAAAAAAGCAAAATGTCATAGGAAACATCAACCTGATCTTTTGTGTAACAAGAAGCTTGGCATCATACAAAACAAAGATGTACAAGGGAGGACAGACTTAAATGCTCATGAAATAATGATCCTTATTTCTTTCTGTAAGAAGTAGTGTTTTAAAAAAAAAAAAAAAAAAAAAAGCACAGCCTCTTGATCATATTATTTATGAGACCTTTATACAGAGTTCAAAGTTAGATTCCAACAGAACATTTTGTTCAAGACAAAGAATGACTCAGTTTTGGGCAAACTGGTTATAATTTAGGATCCCACCACCCCCTGCTAGTCACATGATAACCAATAGAGACCACCCGGACATAGATGCCAGCATCTGATGTTTTGGATCTGAGTTTATTTCTGCATTTGGCGGAAAAAACGAGTTTCAGTAACAATTCCCCTATGATTTTGTTTGTTGAAAAGCTATTCACACTACAGATAGAAATCTTATCTGAGTTCAACCACAATTCACATCCTAGCTGACAAAATGAACAAGAATAATCTTGATTTAGATCTTGCTCATGTTCACAACTGCATGTCTGACAATAATTATCCTAAATCTTTGATAAACAGAATGAAAGCCTATGAAATCACATTCCATTTTTTGAATTGGTTATGCTTTTGCAATATTTTTAAAGAAACGCCAGCCTGTATAGAAGAAACAAGACTAAATCATCCCAAACTAAACATGTAGGTGGAAGAAGATATGAATAATCTCTATCAGAAAAGAAGTCAAATGTATGTATCAATGAAGCAAATTACAAGACAGCTGGAGAGTCTCAAATCTTCAGAAAGCAAGGCTAGCAGAGGAAATGAAGCGTCTTCTGCTGAAAAATATCCACCCTTTGGAATTCTCTTTCGGTCCACATACCACAACGTTTATCAATAGCATCCTTCAGGACAAAATTCAAGGTTTTTTGTTTCCTTTTCATTTTTGTGTGCGTTTTATGTTAGTCCGATTCCTGACTGACAAACCTGGATTTGAAAACCTCCTAGCTTTGGGGAAGTTCTGAGCGGGATCCAGAGCTTTCGAAATCCTATATTTACAAATACACATGGCTAGTTAAGTACCTAAACAGCCCCTGTTGTTCTAAAATAAATCTTTTCAGTTGAGTTATACAGCTTGATACTATTATCTCAGTATTTGTGGGTTTCCCTATATTCATGATCTATTTACTGTACCTTTGGCTTTGGATCAAACCCCAATTGAAGCAAATGGGAGGCTTTCCACTGAATTCAATGGGCATTGGACCAGGCCCATGATTCCTATACTAACTAAAAACAACCAACCAAACAAAAAAGAAAGGTGTGACTACTGTATTTGACTTGCATGTGCACACTGGATATTTGCATGCATAAAATGTGTGAAATTGTGTGCTTTACTTTGACGCTGCCAGGTTTTCAATCATTAACCCTTTCACAGACTTGGTCCCCTGTGATGCTGGATATACTCTCTCTGTAAAATGGAAAGCAAATCATTTATCTTTTAAATGCATTCCATCATACATTATGCGAGTCATTTGTGCTCCAAATTGTGATGGCAGAAAGCAGCACCTTTCTGAATCCAACATGTCTCACTAAGTCTGGATTATTTTTCCAGTCTTATACAAAAAGTGCAGTCTTCTAAAGAGTGCATCTGACAGTTCTGTTAGGGCACTGATAGAAATCAGAGCCTTTTGAAGCTCACCCATCTCTATTTAGAATGACAGGAATAAGAACTATTCTTTTCATTTTAATTAATGCTGGTTGGTAGGTGAAGCACTAGCAGATAAATTGTTTGTTGGAGCTTAAGAGTACACACACAAGCCTGAGTCAGTATTGTTAAATGAATGCATGAATGAACAACAATAAAAACATATTATGAAAAGTTTTTCTTCTCATTTAATTCTAATATGACATAATGCAAGCCTGTGTGGTGCTGGGAGCCTTTTCACATATAATTATACCGTTGAAAGCCAATTTTTGTGTGTGTAAACTCTGAAGGCCATAGAAGGACAGATAAAGGAATGGCAAATTCCACTGAGTGTTCTATCAGCTTCCTGACACTCTCTGAATGGTGCCAGATAAAAAGGTGAAAAACGTAAAGGTCTTGTGAAAGGCTATGCATAGGCTTGTGAACAGTGTATTAATTATACCAAGTATATTTTCGATTCAGACTTCTTTTGTTTTTCTCCAAATGCCCAGATACTCTTACCTTTGCTGAGATGGCTACTTGAGATGATATTAGAAACAGCTCATCTGTATTTGGGACTAAATAACTGGTTAATGGGGCTGACTTAGAAATAATCTTTGTACTCTTCTCTCTCACTGTTTCTTATATCTCCCCACTTGACATTGACAGAGCAGGTAACGATGCCTGTAGCTGAGGTAGTCCAACACTTTCTGTTGAAGACCCTGGTTTTAGTATCTTAAAACTGCACCATACTTAAACTGTCCAGACTAAAATTTTCTATGCTGTCTGCTTCAGGATAAATTTATTTCCCCCAGAAAGTTCCAGCTAAAACTGTTCAGCTGTTTGAGAATGAGGTTTGTGAAAAATGTTGTGTTTCTCAGGGCCGGCTCCAGGCACCAGCGAAGGAAGCAGGTGCTTGGGGCGGCCAATGGAAAGGGGCGGCATGTCCGGGTCTTCGGTGGCAATTCGGCGGCGGGTCCCTCAGTCCCTTTCTTCCTCTTTGAGCTGCCGCAGATCGGCTTCATCTTTTTTTTTTTTGCTTCACCGCTTGGGGCAGCAAAAAAGCTGGAGCCGGCCTTGGTTTTGCTCATGTTACAGAAGTTCTTACAACAGTAAGCATCTTCATGCTTTGGTATGTGAAATTTAGACGGAAATTGCCCTACTGTCAGGGCATGCCTTTTTCTGACCTTGTGAAAATTTGTCTGAGTTCAAAGGCTCAAAAAATGACAGTTTGCAAAAGTAGAGGTTTGTTAGATTTTGGTAGCTAAATTCTCCAAAGATTCATCTTTACTAAGCATGCACCATCCTGGGGCTGCACAAAACTTTCCCTGCAACTGCTTCTCCTAGCAGCCAAGTGCCACTGTGGTGACAAGCACTAGCACTAGGGTGACCAGATGTCCTGATTTTATAGGGACAGTCCTGATATTTGAGGCTTTTTCTTATATAGACGCCTATTATCCCCCCCACCCCCGTCCCGATTTTTCACACTTGCTGTCTGGTCACCCTAACTAGCACTGAGGGCGGGAGATGCGCTCTCTCTCTCTCTCTCTCTCTCCTGTGCTCCCCATACACACTGTCTGGGAGGAGGAAGCCACCTGACTCAAATTCAGAGGGGAGCGGGAAGAGATGCAGGGCAGGGTAAACGGAGGGGAGCTCAGGGGGAAAGATGGGTTAGAGGGCAAGAGTGGGTTAGGAGCAAGAGCTGGGTGAAGGAGGCAGGAGCAGAAGACTGAAGGGGCAAATAGGAACATGGTAGGGAGAGGGGCATGAGTCATTGGGGAGGCTGGAGGGACAGGGACTGAAGGGTCTGTAACAACTAGGGTCAATTCCAGGCCAGATCCTGGAATTGAACCCAGGATTCCCGAGTCTCAACATTGCTTTGTCTATTAAAGAGTTGTGAAACATGCTGACGAAGTGTCTTTTCCTCCTCTTGTGCAGGTCCAGGCAGAAGATACCTGCTAGTCATTTTTTTTCTTAGTTCAAGTAGTAAAAGACTGTACTGTGGATCTAAAGTTCACCACTCTGCTGCTGACTCATGGCAAATCAGTATGGCTTCACATGATGGAATTTCTGGTTTTTGAATTTTTAAGATTTTTAAAAACTTGAGAAATTGCATCCCAAAAAGCTAAATTAAGTGATGACTGGAAAGTCAAGCACTCAAAAGTTAGGAAGTCCTTGAATTGATTGGCCATGACTACTTTGTGCTTATACATTATTATACACTGTTTAGTTTAATTGATCAAATGCTATTCCGCCTCTCCCCCTCCCCCCCCACAAAATCCCTGGTTTCATTCAGTGCACAGGATGAATCAGGCTGTGTAGTGAAAGAGGCTGTTGACTGTGGGACCATTACCTCATTTGTTGCAGAAGTTGGAAGATATGTAGTGAATATGGCAGGGGATTGCAAGAAGAGAAAGAACAGTCTCATGGTTAAAGCAGTTGAATACTGGCCTGGAGAACTGAATTCTATCCCTATCTCTGTCACAGAGTTCCTGTGTGATTCTGGGCAAGTAACAAACTTTTCACACATGGTCATTCCGTGTTGCTCATTTTCTGGGTGACTGACTTGACATTTGGGGTCTGATTTGTAGAAGTGTTGAGCACTCACAACTACAACTGAGATCAATGGGAGCTCTGCTCTAGATGTATAAAAGAATAAATACGCTGAAAATTTGGTGGTAGGCTTCTCAAAGGGGCATCCAAAATTATTGGCCTTTTTTAGGACATTGGCTTTAATTGGGGCACCTCAGTTCCCCAGCTGTAGAATGGGGATAACTTTACTACCTGATCAGGGTGTTGTGAAGATGAATTCAACATTGTTTGCCTTGAATGGCCTCTGTTTAGTTCTTTACAATCTGCTGCCCTAGGCAATGCTTAGTGTGTCATTGCCGTAGCCCAGCTGCCCCGCCTTCAGGATGGAGAGGAAGCTGGGCCAAATTTGAACGAATGGCATTGTTTCCTGGTCCATGGGGTCACACTAGCACTCAGGCTTGTCCCAACCACTCCTCCCTCATGAGGTCTGTATTCAGAGCAAGGTTTGAATGGTATATAGCAAATGAGGCATGGAGCATCACTTTGAATGATGAGGATATTAAGAAATTTGGAATAGCTATCCACTCACTGAGCACTGCTCATTCTGTGTACTGAATGAGGCAGGGCTCTTGTGGAACAAATATGTAAATAAACATTATCTTAATACATATGCACAATGAGGTTCAATTAGTAGATTCCAAGGCCAAAAGCCATCACCATTGTGATCATCTAGTTTGACCTCCTGTATACCACAGGCCACTGAATTCCATTCCCCCCCCACCCCCACAAAAAAAAACTATGTAGGTCATAACTTTTAGAAAAACATCCAACCTTGATTTACAAAATGCCAGTGATTGGTAAATTGTTCCAATGGATTTTTACTCATCGTTCAAAAATCTACCGCCTTTTTCTAGTCTGAATTAGTCTAGCTTCAATTTACAGTCATTGGATTATATTATACCTTTCTCAGTTAGATTTAGGAGCCTTTTAATAAATATGTTTTCCCCATGTAGGTACTTAGACTGTAATCAAGTCTTCCCTTAACCTTCTCTTTGTTAAGTTAAATAGATTGAGCTCTTTGAGTCTGTCTCTATAAGGTTTTCTAATGATTTAATCATTCTTGGCTCTTCTGTGAACCCTCTTCAATTTATCAACATTCTTCTTGACTTGCAGACACCAGAATTGCACATACTATTCCAGCAGCAGTCACACCAGTGCCAAAAAAACTCAAATTCTTATGTTCTTGGGAAATATGATTCCTTCTTCCCACATTATGGCCTGTATGTTTTATTGCACTCTTCTGGAACTGGTGCGATGGCTAGTGGGCCTGTTGCCCTTTCTGGTCAGGTCTCGTCTTCAGGGACAAGACAGGCTGACTTTCTTTAACAAGCTCAACTTGATGACTCCTCCATAAGGAGACCCTACTGCACTTTAATGGGGCATTGTTAATGCAAAAATCACATACTCTCTATCCTTTTAATCCTCGATTATGTTTCTATGAACTCCTTAGAAGCACCAATGTTTTTCCTCCCATCAGATTTGTTTTCATTTGATGGTTCCTATGTGGGTTGAGAGAACTTGATACTTCCTGGTACTTTAGAGTAGGGGTTCTCCACCTTTTTCTTTCTGAGGCTCCCCCAACATACTATAAAAACTCCACAGCCCAGCTGTGCCACAACAACTCTTTTTCTGCATATAAAAGGCAGGGCTGGCGTAAGGGGGTAGCAAGCAGGGCAATTGCCCATGGCCCCATGCCCCTCAAAGCTAAGTTGCTCAGGCTTCTGCTTCAGCTCCGGGTGGTGGAGCTTGGGGCCCTGGGCTTCAGTCCTAGGCCCCAGTGAGTCTAATGCCGGCTCTTGTAGGCAAACCCCCTGAAACCTGCTTGTGGCCCCCAAGGGAGCCACGGACCCCGGGTTGAGAACTGCTGCTTCACAGCAACTGTTCATATTTAGGCAGTAGAGACATGAATAGAGTAAAGATAATTTGCTGTTTCATTATAACACTATCTTTTTTTATCCCCATTAATAGCAAATGTTTTAGAATTCATTTTTGGTTTATTATAAGATTAAAAAAACTTCTTAACTTGTACCAAACTATGACCTCTGATATGCACGCAATCTCCTATCACATTCCTTTTAAGCTAAGATACCACTTAGATTTCTTCCCTGCACCAACCAGTTCCTGACTAAATTCACCTAATACAATCTCCCTGAGGATATGCTTCCCCATCATAGCACAGCATACATAGTGCCCCAGGTCCCTACTACCCCAAATCTGTACATATTGGCTACCCTTTGTTCCTTTCCCACCAGAACACACCCAAGTTACTTCCATTTCTGGGGCCCCAGACAGAAGAACTCACATGTTTTCTCCCCTCCTCCTCATCCCCCCCCTTCCCCCGGGTAAAAGCTCACAGAGTACAAAAATCTGTTCCTCCTTTCCCTCCCACCAGACTAGTAGGTTAGTTGCCTTGTTTAGGGAACCAAATAGTGCAATTATCATATGTAGTCTTCAAGGCCTTGGGTCACTCAACAACAGGTGTATAATTTCTTCCAGAGAGAGCCATTAATTCCTTCCTGCAGCATCACATAGTAAATCATGATGTGTTATCTTTAGCCTCTCACTTTTCTCTTCCCACTTACATTGCTGTTGCCTCCCAAGTGGGAGTGGGGGAGCATACACAGTTAACTTGCTTTATGTAAGCTAATTTCTCCTTTTAGCCTATGGTCAGCCCACATAGTGGAGTAATATATTCTCATATCAGCAGATGGGAGAAACAGTAAATCATAAGTGTGTTGGTAAATCAGCCCTCTACTCCAGCTGAGTACCTCGGGCTTTGTGCCTGCACTACAATCACTCATTCAGCAAAATGCTTTGCTTAAGCACTTTCATAGAACCAGAGAAATGTAGGGCTGGAAGGGATCTCAAGAGATCACCTATGCACTGAGGCAAGACTAAGTAAACCTAGACCATTCCACACAGGTATTTTTATAACTTGTTCTTAAAAACCTCCATTGATGGGGATTCCACAACCTCCCTTGGGAGCTATAGCAGGGACACCATTTGCCAGGCTCCCACTGGCCGTGGTTTGCTGCTCCAGGCCAATGGGGGCTGCGGGAAGTGGCGGCCAGCACATCCCTCAGTCCACTCCACTTCCCGCAGCCCCCATTGGCCTGGAGTGGCGAACCACGGCCAGTGGGAGCCACGATCGGCCGAACCTGCGGATGCAGCAGGTAAACAAACTGTCCCGGCCCGCCAGGGTGCTTACTCTAGCAGACCGCATGCCAAAGTTGCCGATCCCTGGCTTAACTATTCTTATAGTTTTGAAAGTTTGTCCTAATAGCTAACCTAAATCTCTATTGCTTCAGATTAAGCCAATTACTTCTTGTTCTACCTTCAGTGGGCATGGAGAACAATTGATCACCATCCTCTTTATAAAAGCCCCTAAACATGTTGAAGATTGTTATCAGATTCCCCATCAGCATTCTTTTCTCAGGACAAAAAAAAAAAAACTGGGCATGTTTAAATTTTTCCTCATAGGTCAGGTTTTCTAAATCTTTTATCATTTTTGTTACTCTCTTGACTCTCTCCATATTTTCTTAAAGTGTGGCACCCAGAACTGGATACAGTACTCCAGCTGAGGTGTCACCAGTGCTGAATAGAGCAGGACAGTTACTTCTCATGTCTTACATATAACACTCCATCGCTGAATTTGGGGCTAAGACAGGACCTTGGATTTCAGCAGGTGGAATATTTCTGTCTGTCAGAGCTAGATTTTTCAGCTGTGTTTTAGCAAAAGTTAATTTGTTTGTAAGTTAATATTCACACTTTTTAAAAATTGGATTTTAGCACTTGGCTCACACTGCTAATGTATTTTATAAATGACTATTGTCACCTTGAAAATCTTAGTGGGAGTTCAGAATTCACTGTAAACACTTAATGTGCTGTGTCTAGCTGGCCAAACTCTGTTTTGCCAAAGACCATGTAACTAAAATGGCATTCCTTTATAGATCCAGGGACTAGATTTTGTTTCTCTAAAGTAGTAGTATCTTCCTGTAGTGCAGTAGTGGCTGGCCTGGTTTTGTTAGTGGAGAAGAAAAAATGGGAAGGTGTCATCATTCTTTGTCTTGGCTAATCTTCAAGAACCTCGTTAATGATCAATGGCTAAAGTGATATGTCTTGAATTTTGCTTTTCTAACATGGATTAATAGAAATTGCTGATACGTGCCCAATTATGTCAGACATTTAGGTATTTGCGGGATGCTTGGAGGATTTGTCTTGTGTCACAGCAGTACAACTCAGTTTGTTTCAATTAGGTTTAGATTTGTTCCAGAAACACTTGATTTGTGGCAGGCTCTCCCTTGCATAAATGTCTCTAGGGATTCTCAAGAACATAATCCATCTTTTCCATCACCTTTTAAAGTTCCTGTAGGCATTTTATTTAGAAGATCTATCAGATGCATCCAGTTATTATAATATGTTCCTGGCTAACAAAATCAGGGCTCGATTGTGCTGTAGTGGTGGGGAGGGCCTGGGAAGAGAGGCTGCAGGAATCCTCCATCCCCATGATTGCCTGGCTCCTGTAAAGGCCAGGCAGAACTGTAGTCCTTGCACTTGGGAACACAAGTGGTGCTGCTTCCCTGCTCCTTAGGGATGCAGAATAGTATCAGCATACAGGGAGCAGCAGGCTGCATGCCATGTGAGGCATAGTAGTGGGTGTCCTCTCTATCCATGTCGGTGAACTTGGGCTCTGCAATGTCTTATTCAAGGCTGTGCCTAACAGCCACAACTTAGGCCTCAGGTGGAAAAGCGCAACCAAACTAAAGAGTATCTAGAGCAGGGGTCGGCAACGTTCGGCACGCAGCTCGCCAGGGTAAGCACCCTAGCGGGCCGGGCCAGTTTATTTACCTGCTGACGCGGCAGGTTCGGCCGATTGCGGCCCCCACTCACCGCGGTTCGCCGTCCCGGGCCAATGGGGGCGGCGGGAAGTGGCGCGGGCCGAGGGATGTGCTGGCTGCGGCTTCCCGCTGCCCCCATTGGCCCAGGAGAAGCCTAGGTAACAAAATGGAGGAATTGGAGCTCCTGGTCCAAGAAATGAAACCAGATATCATAGGAATAACCGAAACTTGGTGGAACGGTAGTCATGACTGGAGTACAGGTATGGAAGGGTATGTGCTGTTTAGGAATGACCGGAAAAAAGGTAAAGGTGGGGGAGTGGCATTGTATGTCAATAATGAGGTAAAATGTAAAGAAATAATAAGTGATGGAATGGATAAGACGGAGTCTGTCTGGGCACTAATTACACTGGGTAAAAGAACTACTAAAGCCTCCCCTGAGATAGTGCTCGGGGTGTGCTATAGACCGCCGGGATCTAGCCTGGATGAGGACAGAGAACTATTTAATGTTTTTAGGGAAGTAAAAACTAATAAGAACTGTGTAATCATGGGGGACTTTAACTTCCCAGATATAGATTGGGGAACAAATGCTAGTAACAATAATAGGGCTCAGATGTTCCTAGACGTGCTAGCAGATGAATTCCTTCATCAAGTAGTAACTGAACCGACGAGGGGGGATGCAATTTTAGATTTGGTGCTGGTGAGTGGTGAGGACCTCGTTGAGGAAATGGTTGTAGGGGACAACCTTGGCTCGAGTGACCATGAGCTAATTCGGTTTAAACTAAATGGAAGGATTAACAGAAATAAAACTGTGACTAAGGTTTATGATTTCAAAAAGGCCAACTTTAATAAATTAAGGCAACTACTTAGGGAAGTGGATTGGGCTAATATACTTAGGGATCTAAAGGCAGATGACGCCTGGGATTATTTCAAGTTGAAGTTGCATGAGCTGTCCGAGGCCTGTATCCCGAGAAAGGGAAAACGGTTATTAGGCAGGAGATTTAGACCTAGCTGGATGAGCGGGCGTCTCAAACAGGCGATTAAGAAAAAACAGAAAGTGTACAAAGAATGGAAGAGGGGAGGGATCGGCAAGGAAACCTACCTTATTGAGGTCAGAGCATGTAGGGATGCGGTGAGAAAGGCCAAAAGCCGTGTAGAGTTGGACCTTGCGAGGGGAATTAAATCCAATAGTAAGAGGTTTTATAGCCATATAAATAGGAAGAAAACAAAGAAAGAGGAAGTGGGACCGCTGAAGAATGTAGATGGAGTGGAGATTAAGGATAATTTAGGCATGGCACAATATCTAAATGAATATTTTGCATCGGTCTTTAATAAGGCTAATGAAGGGCTTAGGAATAGAGGGAGCAGGACAGAGGGGAATAAAGGAGGGGGGATTGACATTACAGTATTAGAGGTGGAAGCCAAACTTCACCAGCTAAACGGGACTAAATCGGGCGGACCGGATGATCTTCATCCTAGAATATTGAAGGAACTGGCGCAAGAAATTGCGAGCCCCTTAGCGGTAATTTTTAATGAATCTGTAAACTCGGGGGTGGTACCGTTGGACTGGAAAATAGTTAATGTGGTTCCTATTTTCAAGAAGGGGGAAAAAAGTGACCCAGGTAACTACAGGCCTGTTAGTTTAACATCTGTAGTATGCAAGGTCTTGGAAAAAATTTTGAAGGAGAAAGTAGTTAAGGACCTTGAGGTGAATGGCAATTGGGACAGATTACAACATGGGTTTACGAAAGGCAGATCGTGCCAAACCAACCTGATCTCCTTCTTTGAGAAAGTAACAGACCTTCTAGATAAAGGAAATGCGGTGGATCTAATATACCTCGATTTTAGTAAAGCGTTTGATACGGTACCGCATGAGGAATTATTGGTTAAATTGGAAAAGATGGGGATTGATATGAAAATCCAGAGGTGGATAAAGAACTGGTTAAAGGGGAGACTGCAGCGGGTAGTACTGAAAGGTGAACTGTCAGGTTGGAGGGAGGTCACCAGTGGGGTTCCTCAAGGTTTGGTTTTGGGTCCGATTGTATTTAATCTATTTATTACTGACCTTGGAACCGAATGTAGGAGTGGGCTTATAAAGTTTGCGGATGACACAAAGTTGGGAGGCATTGCCAATTCGGAGAAGGATCGGGATATTCTGCAGGGAGACTTGGATGACCTTGTAAATTGGAGTAATAATAATAGGATGAGATTTAATAGTGAGAAGTGTAAGGTGATGCATTTAGGGATGACTAACAAGAATTTTAGTTATAAGCTGGGGACGCATCGGTTGGAAGTGACGGAGGAGGAGAAGGACCTCAGAGTCCTGGTTGATTGCAGGATGACTATGAGCCGGCAATGTGACGTGACTGTGAAAAAAGCTAATGCGATCTTGGGATGCATTAGGCGAGGTATTTCTAGTAGGGACAAGGAGGTGCTGCTTCCGTTATACAAGGCGCTGGTGAGACCTCATTTGGAGTACTGCGTGCAGTTCTGGTCTCCCATGTTTAAAAAGGATGAACTCAAACTGGAACGGGTACAGAGAAGGGCCACTAGGATGATCCGAGGAATGGAAAACCTTTCCTATGAAAGGAGACTCGAGGAGCTCGGTTTGTTTAGCCTAACCAAAAGAAGGCTGAGGGGGGATATGATTGCTCTCTTTAAATATATCAAAGGGATAAATACCAGGGAGGGAGAGGAATTATTTCAGCTCAGTACTAATGTGGACACGAGAACGAATGGATATAAACTGGCCGTGGGGAAGTTTAGGCTTGAAATTAGACGAAGGTTTCTAACCGTCAGAGGGGTGAAATTTTGGAACAGCCTTCCGAGGGAAACGGTGGGGGCGAAAGACCTCTCTGGCTTCAAGATTAGGCTAGATACGTTTATGGAGGGAATGGTTTGATGGGATAACGTGATTTTAGTCAATTAGGCAATAACGTGCCATCGCTGGTAAAATGTGGGTCCGGCTGGAGAATCTTGCCTGTATGCTCAGGGTTCCACTGATCGCCATATTTGGGGTCGGGAAGGAATTTTCCTCCAGGGTAGATTGGCAAAGGCCCTGGAGGTTTTTTGCCTTCCTCCGCAGCATAGGGCAGGGGTCGCAAGCTGGAGGATTCTCTGCGACTTGAAGTCTTTAAATCACGATCTGGAGACTTCAACAGCTGAGATAAGGGAAATTGGGTGGGTCAGCTTTTGTGGCCTGCATCATGCGGGAGGTCAGACTAGATGACCATAATGGTCCCTTCTGACCTTAAAGTCTATGAGTCTATAGTGGGTGTCCTCTCTATCCATGTCGGTGAACTTGGGCTCTGCAATGTCTTATTCAAAGCTGTGCCTAACAGCCACAACTTAGGCCTCAGGTGGAAAAGCGCAACCAAACTAAAGAGTATCTAGAGCAGGGGTCGGCAACGTTCGGCATGCAGCTCGCCCGGGTAAGCACCCTAGCGGGCCGGGCCAGTTTATTTACCTGCTGACGCGGCAGGTTCGGCCGATTGCGGCCCCCACTCGCCGCGGTTCGCCGTCCCGGGCCAATGGGGGCGGCGGGAAGCGGCACGGGCCGAGGGATGTGCTGGCTGCCGCTTCCCGCCGCCCCCATTGGCCCGGGACGGCGAACCGCGGACAGTGGGGGCCGCGATCGGCCGAACCTGCCGCGTCAGCAGGTAAATAAACTGGCCCGGCCCGCTAGGGTGCTTACCCTGGTGAGCCGCGTGCCAAACGTTGCCGACCCCTGATCTAGAGTCTAAAAAACTGCCTTGCTGGTCTGGATGTTGGTTTTTCATTATATTAAAACTACTATATACTAAAGCCACACTGAGGACCATATTTTCATAGATGGAGAGGGATGCAATAATAATTTAAGGTGCATCTAAACTGCAAAAAAGTAGCAGCGAGTCTCAGAGTCCAAGTCAACTGACTTGTGGGGCTCATGCTACAGGTCTAAAAAAATATCAGTGTAGACATTCCCACTTGAGCTGGAGCCCAGGCCCCAGTGGGGGGGAAGAGTCTTGGAGCCCAAGTGGGAATGTCTACATGCATATTTTTAGCCTCGTAGCACAAGTCTGAGTCAGTTGACCCAGGCTCTGAGATTTGCTGCATTGGGGCATTTTTTGCAGTGTAGACATACCCTTAAAGGTATGATTCTTAAAGCTGAAGATTCTTTTCTACTTTCCTGCACCACTGGAGAACTGTCTAGTCAAACTGTATCTCTGTAGTGTCAATTCTGTAAGTAGACCTGAGGAAACTGGAGAGATTATTGGCCAACCCCCAGAGTGCCCCTGGTGAATTCAGTGGTCAGGGTTTTTGTTTACCACTGCCGTTCACTTGAGGGAATATGTCAGACTTGCTCTGCTATATACGACATAAAACTGGAGATAATCTCTATGTAATAGAGTTCTCTGGGGTCAGGTGTCCTAGTGGTTAGCATCCGTAGTGCCACTTCCCTGTGGGTAGGATTTGCTGTCCAGTCCATCTCTTAATCAGAGGTGCGGTGAGGTGGGCAGGTGGTCTATGTCCCTCCTGTAGTAGGGGCATTTCGTAGGAGAGCCCGGGCCCACCTATTCCACTTGGCTATGATTCAGGATCACAAGAAGGAACAGTGTCTGGCCCACAAAGGCACCTTCTGAGTTACCCTCCCTGTGTCACTTCCTACTGTCTGGCTTTCTCTTCCAGCCCAATATAAGTTGAAAAGGAAGAAAAAAAAAAAGGCAACCAAAACTGCCAGCCCCAACTGGGCTTTTCCCCTTGGGAAGGCTTCTCCGGCACCCTTGTAAGGAACCTTCAGGGAAGGTCTGCCCTGCTTCCCCCTTCTGAGCTGGGTGGTTCCCTTTTCAATGCTTTCTCCAGTTGGAGCATGCGCTGCAGGTCTGCTGGGGTGCAGCTACCTGGGCCCAGTACTGTCCTTTACCCCTTCAGGCCCATTGTGGGGTCTGTGCACCCCATCACACTGTATAAATTAATTTCCATTATATTTGAAACATCAGCAATATGAATTTACAGCAACTATTTCTAGCAACAGCCAAATGCCAGCATTCACATTCAGGGGCCAGACGGGAGCATGAAAATAACTTAATGCAAACTTGTGGCCAACCTCTCTCATGCTAAAACAAGCAATTCTGCACAAGGCTCCTGCTGATGCCTGAGCTAGTGGTATTGATCATTTAGTTCGCTGAAGAGAAGCCTACGACGATCATGAATTTTATTCCTGATGTAGTTAGCTGGTGCTAGTGCAAGGCCATGCATCATTACTCTCTCCTCCTCCTCCTCCTCCTCCTCCTCCTCCACTGAACTATTAATAGATCAAAAGCTATTATTTGAGGTAACCTAATAAAGACATTAGAGTGTGTGCATTGGAAAGAAGAATTATGCATTATGATACTTGGTGAAAGATAGTGCTGTATATTTTATATATATAAAATATTTTATTCCTCTAGTTCTAGAAGCAGGGCAAGAACTTATTTTTCAGACAAGATTCTTTATTTTTATGTCATGCTGGCTTTCATGGAGTTAGAAAACCACTTAATAAAATTTAAATTTCCCTTAAAATGGCTTAAGTTAATGAGGAAAAACCTCACAACATTGTTTCATCGAATTTATGAAACCCCATATTTTTAAAAAAGTTCTGGAGATCTTGCAAAACCCAAATCCCCACTGAACCTTGCTGCTGATGGCTAACCAAGTGGTAATTATAAAATCAAAACTCCATTAATCACTGTAGCAGAGAGAATAGTTGCATCTATATTTAAGGTTGCCTGGTCATTTTGAGTCGAATCCCTATTTTCTGTTACTCTTAACTTTCCAAAAATTTCACCTTGCAGGTAGAAATTCTCCTGCAATTGTCTTGGCTCAAAAATGAATTATACTTTCTAGTATGAACAAAAACAGTTCAGCAGTTTTTGAATATGCGGAGAGTAAAAGTAATAACCTACATTTCCTCAATTAAAAGAATCTTGCTGAAATGACAAGAAATTAAAAGCTGAAATTTGTCATGGGAAAACTCCAATCTGTATTAACTCCTGAACCAGATTGCCACAGACCTAAAGCTCATTTTCAGAAAAATAAATAAATGATTATTTTCTTGAAGCAGAAAATTTAATGGCATTCTTCAAATATCTTTTGATAATAAGCAGGTTTTCATATCCATCTGCCTTCCAGTTTAGTAGTTGTAGTGCATATCTGAATGCTGGTATCGCACTTGGCTTTGCAGTTTAATTACTGTCTGAGGATATTTATGTTGGTTAAGGCTTTGTTCATACAAAGGCAATTCTCTTTAAGCTGTGGTTGGCATATACATATATCAAACTATCCAAAAGATTTAAGTGGTAACCAGTTTTATAGCATAGATTGAGTGATTTGTTAATTTGTAGTTTATTTGTAATTTAGTTAAACATCATTTACATATATTCACATTAATCAGATCCAGCTCAGAACTTCTGAGTTTAATAAACAGTCACTGAATCTGCTACAAATTATATCAAGGATCATGCAGCACTGTTCCATGCAGACACAAGTAGCTTGGGAGTCGGTAACCAGCAGAGGAGACAAATTGGACTGTTGACAGTGACTGCTCAAACAAAAATGTGCTATTTCTTTTCTGAGTAGGAGACAGAGGTCGTCATTCTCTGCTGTGTAGTCACTTATATGTGTGCAAAGTGGGTGCAAAATGCTATTAGGTCAGAATGTACGAATACACAAGGTGTAAGACTCTCACTTCGATGTAAATTAAGAGCAAGGCCATAGAAATCAATGGATTTACACCATATTATTTAGATTGTATACTCTTCATGGCAGGGACTCTATAACTGTGTGTTAATATGACACCTAGCACAATGTGGTCTCAGTCTCAGCTGGGGCCTTGAGGGCACTACTGTGATAGAAATATTTAATAGTAACAACTTCCTTATGCGAGATCAGAATCAGGACCAAAGTTGTTTCTTTCAGTTCTCTGTAGCTCCTTTGCCTGAGAGATGCTCTAAGACAAATAGAACAATGAGATTTCAAATAAATGGTGTTTATTCAACAACAGCTGAAGAGTCCTTCCCATTCTTTGTTCATCCAAAATTCCCAGTGGGTGAATGAAGAATGCAAGGTCGTGGCCTATCTCACTAAAATTAAGTGAAATGAGTACTTTAAAAAAATGAAGAGTGAAGGCTTTTGAAAAACATTTATACAAAAGGTAACAGAAGTGACTAATGATAAACTGGCTCCCTGCAAGACAGCAATGCTCTGTTTAGGGATTCCTCCTGAGTGCATTTTATTGGAGATGTCTTTTAAACTACAGTTAATCAAAAAATGAGAACCGTAGAAATTAATATCCATTTTTTGACCTACAGTCCCTGCTGAAATGGCAGGATCCATAGACTTTATACTGGTGTGTTAAAACCATCTATGATTTCTAAATAAATAGTTTTTAATTATTGGCTGTTGCATGAATGAGCAAATCTGTTTGGTTTAAAAAAAATCAGCAGTTTCCTCAAAGCTACCAATTTCTCGCCAGTCAAAGTAGAAAACTTGTGCTGGGGATGCACTAGCTGCTGAATTTTTAATATCTAAGTTACATACTTTAGTGAAATATAGAATAGTTTATTTTCACGTCTCCATACTGTTTTATGGAAATTATGAGGAGAAAAGTTCCCCTATAATCTGAAAACAAATGTCAAAAATGTGAATAGATTGATGCACTTAAAGGAATAATACAGTCCTCTGTGAAATAATATTGGCAATATTACATATTTTTCTTTTTCTGGTTCTGAAATAGAACATTATTTTTCCTACTCAGGAATTGATCACTTCCCCCCCCCCCCCCGGCCCTGGTCCATGGCCATTTTATTTAAGGACAAATAATCTTTTTGAGATTTTAAATAATACCATGACAATGGGAAACCATGCCAGTGTCAGCACAAGCCTCTTCTCCTTCCCTACTGTTGTGAAAGTGCAACAAGCCTATGGCTTACCCAGAGGCCACTGAAGTCAATGAGAGGCCACTGAAATCCATTGACTACAGCATAGAAGATTTAGATTAAATCTCAGGAAAATCTTCCTAACTGTAAGAAGAGTAGGACAATGGAACAGACTGTCTCAGGAGGTTGTGGAAGCTTCTTCACTGGAGGTTTTCAAAAGGAGGCTGGATCGCCATCTATCTTGGATGGTTTAGACACAACAAATCCTGCATCTTAGCAGGGGGTTAGACTAGATGACCCTTGAGGGATAGAAGGGACTGATGATTTCATGTCTTCAACAGTTATGCACCAGGGTTTTATTTTTCTACTAATTGGAAAGCTTAAGATCAGAGATCATGCTTTATAAGTGAAAAAGTGAAAGCCCCTCCCTGCCCCTTTTCCATGCAATTGCTTTCGTTTGTTGATTGCTGGGACTACAACTGTGGCTGACCTTGAGTGACATGAGTTCCTAGACCCCTGTATGGTTGCATACATAGTTTAGCTCATACACACTTGCCATAAACATAGTACATGGGGCATAGCATAGCTCTCGAGTCCACAAAAGTTTGTGCTGATTTTATTTATAATTTGTACGGTATTACAGTTGCACATATGCTTCTACTTAAATGACTATTAGCGCATTACAGATCCATAGGGCAAACTAATTGTTTTTATTTCTTCCGTTTTAGTGCCTGTGCTGTATTGATCTGCTATTTAATAAGTCACTCAGAGGTGAGCACGCACAGTATATTCCTGAAGTATAGACTTTCAAGACAAAAGCATGTGAGTACATCTTTCTCCTATAAGCAGTGGGAGAACATTTGTTTTCAATAAATTGGGTCAGAATCATTTGTTTATTAATGTGAGACCTACAGTTTTCAGTAGGTAGGAGAGGGAGGAAAAAAAAGCCACAACATGGTGCAGCTTCATCCATGTATTTCATTATTATTTGTATTACAGTAGAAACTAAAGGTCCCAACAGAGATCACTGCCCCCTTGTCCTAGGCACTGTAAAAATATACAGTAAGAGAGCTGTTGCTCTGATGAGCTCAGTCTTGGCAAGCTTAGCTTCTAACAGGTCACTAATGGGAGATCAAGCAGTTAATTGGTGAAAAAATGCAGAAATATATACTATATCAGTGTTACCATATTCAGTATGCGTTTTCTGAACTTAGGCTGTGATTTTTATGATTATTTGATTATAGGCGGCCAGCATCATGAACAACTTTAACACTTTCTGTTGTAAGCCCTTGTAGAAGAGTGCATTCACCACACGCACACACCCTTGTGGCTGGGCATAGCATAGCGGCTGTCTTCTCAAGTGCCCCCTGCCAATAGTTGCTCTAGTTTTGCAGTGGTTTCTGTTATTGTCAATCAGCCTTCCGACCAGGTCACCATTTAGTCCCCCCCTTTAACAAGTCCAACAGAAATATAAACACAACTGAATCTTCAACCCCCGTGGGGCTCAGCTGGCCTGATAGGCAAAGGCTTCTGTGTAATGCTGTGTCCTCTCATCTATCCTCAGGCTAATGTGCCTCACTCCACCTCACAGGGTAGGGCTGGCCCTGTTCTCCACCTTCTCAGGGTTTCAGGCTGGCCATTGTCCCTCAATAGCTCCTGATCATCCTCCAGGCTCACCTCAGGAGCAGACTGTCTATTTCTCTGCCCTTCTAGCCTTCTTAGCCTTCTATCAGGTTAAAAATTGATGAGTAATTGGGATGCCCAACTTGAGACACCTTTTAAAGTGGTATGATTTTCAGAAAGGGTTAAGCAGCCATCCATCTGGTTAATTAGATCCAGATAGTGTAGGGTCTTCCTTTTTAGTGACTGGCCCTTATTGGCTGCTTGCAGAAGGAAGCATCTAGACCACATGGCTGAGGTGTAGCTCCTTACTTTCCTCAGGAGAGGGTGTTCATTAATGAGATTGGACTTTCTTGTAGGACCTAGGGTGGGATCCATGAAGATACTTAGGTGCCTCAACCCCAAATTTAGGAACCTAAGTCCCAGTTTTTGGCTCCGTTACAATCCACAAGACTCCTGCCAAACCCAATAGGTGCCTAAACTCACCCAGCACCTATGTTTTCAGGGTAAAAGTTGCCTTAGTGCCTATGTTTGGCTTCTGGATGTGCACATTGTGGCCTCTTTACATGTCCAGACACCTATCTCCCCATCTAAGCCCCAGAGCTATTCACAGATAGGCATTCATCTGCCTAAACTATGTGCAGAGTTTAATCTGATAGGCATGCTCTGAGTCCATCTACCAAATCTGGTCCTATTCAGAATTGAAGAGGAGGAGCCTTGCCCTCCATATCCCCTTATAACTCTTAGCCCAATGGTTAGATCACTGGCTTAGGAAGCAGCAATCCAGGTTCAATCCCCCCCTCTGAGGCAGAGAGGATTGAAAAGAGAGTCTTTGACCTCTCAAATGAATGTGCTAAAAGGTTATGGGATATTCTGATGTCGGGCTCTTTCAGTTTCTCCTGTTGAAGCTGTTCCATTGTGGATAAATAGTGAAAGAGTGATTGGAGGAGAGGGACTGGCCCTGAGGCCTCCCAAGTAGGGGCCCTGTCATAAATATAAAGGGAAGGGTAACAACCTTTATGTATGCAGTAACATAAAATCCCTCCTGGCCAGAGGTACAGAATCACTTACCTGTAAGGGTTTAATCAGTTCAATTAACCTAGTTGGCACCTGACCAGAAGGACCAATGGGGAAAGAAGATACTTTCAAATCGGGGGGGGGGGGGGGGG
>NW_020664393.1:9121791-9305992 GCF_002925995.2 Terrapene triunguis
GAGGTAGTTTTATTCCTGTTTTTGTAACTGTAAAGTTGAGTCCATAGGGGAAATCCTCTGTCTTTTAAATCTTGTATTACCCTGTAAAGTTACCTTCCATCCTGATTTTGCAGGTGTGCTTCTTTTACTTTTTTCTTTATAATAAATGTCTTCTTTTAAGAACCTGATTGATTTTTAGTGTCTTAAAAATAAAGGGTCTGGTCTGTATTTTTATTAAAGACAATTGGTTGGCATATTATTCTCAAGCCTCCACAGGAAAGGGGGTGTAGGGCTTGGGGGAATATTTTGGAGAAATAGGGACTCCAAGTGGTCTTTTCCCTAAATCTTTGTCTAAATAACTTGGTGGTGACAGCAATACCGTCCAAGGACAAGGAAAGGATTTTGCCTTGGGGAAGTTTTTAACTTAAGCTGGTACTTATAAGCTTAAGGGGTCTTTCATGCGGGTCCCCACATCTGTACCCCAGAGTTCCGAGTAGGGAGGGAATCCTGACAGGCCCTAATCACTGGGCTATGGAGTCTGTCTGTCTCTCTCTCTCATATATCCAAAAACCATTTAAGTATTTTTCTACAGTGGAACAATCATTAGGCCTAAGAGCATAAAAATTACTCTGTAGTTCACTGGCACTCACCTGGGAGGAGCCTCACATAAGAATATCCCATAGGCCAGTGGTTAGAGCACTCACCTGTGAGGTGAGCGAGCCCTGCTCAAATCCTATCTGCCTGAGGGGGGAATTGAACCTTGGTCTCCCACTGCCCAAGCGAATGCTCTAACCACTAACTAGGCTAAAAGTTTTATAAGCTTGGTACAATGCCCACTATCCCCTCTATTTTTTCCAGCAGTTTAGCATGTAGTGTGGGAGACAACTAACCCATTTCTTCAAGAAACATCTTAGGCATCTAAGCCATCTGATTCCAGGCAGTGAGTTCCTGTTTGTGGATCACTAAACAGAGATGGTGCCTTCCTGCAGCCTGGACTAAGGTGCCCAACTGTGAGACGGGGTGGAGATTAGCACACACCACTCTCATCAGTATCTCCCATTGGCTATTTTAGGCAGCTCCCTACCTAGCAGGCTGGCTTTTGTGGATTGCATTCTAATTCACCCCTGTCTCCCAATTTATTGTAACGGGAGCATAGGTGCCTAACTCAGGCTTTGTGGATCACACTGTGTTCTTGTGATACTACAGGCTTCTGAAAGTTAAGTGCTGTGATGCTTAGCATCCCATTACTTAAGTCCTTTTGTGGATTTTGCCTCTAGATCATCCTGGATGAGTGATTTGCTAGTAGCAGCAACCTGGAGTTTTCCCTCCATATACAAGTGCACGTTGCCAAAGTCCTGTATGCCTTTTTGTGACCTCCTGATTGAACGATTACACCGTACTACACTTATTTCTGATGTTTTTCAAATGGAGCAGATTATACCTTTGCTCAATCGTCTGCACAGGCTACCACTTTACTTTTTTGTGCAATCCAAGTGGTTGCTTTTGATCTAAAAAGCCCTTGGTTGGGATCCTGCCTACTTTTGAGGCTTCCTTTCCTCTTGAGCCATCTTGATAGTTGATATTAGCTGGGTTGCTTTTGGTAGACTGGCTTGCCAGTGAAGGGCTTTTGACTCTGGAACTTACCTTTCTCGTTAGTCTGACAGAGCTTGTTTGTTGACTGTTGGAGTATAGTGTAAAATATTGCTGTAGGAAGCAAGCCTCTGCTTGCAGGCGATTGCCTGAGTGGGCTGATTTTGTTGGTTTCTTATTAGCCGACCAGTCAAGTTGCGTGTGCAGATGCAATCTGGTTTCAAACTGTTGTATGAATGCCAAGAAGCTATGATGAACTCATTTTCAAGAGCTCCCAGATAAATACACCTATTAGCTAGAAAGGAATTTGTGAGAAAGAAGCTGGTAGCACCAGTCCAGTTCCCCTGGGCCAGGTGTTCATATCAAAACTTGCACTAATTTGATGGAGATCTCACCAGAATGGTGAAGTGAATGGCCATAAAGACTGAAGTATTTTGGATAGAGGTGGAGGCAGCTGAGAGGCATGCTGGAGAGGGAAGCACTTACATATGCTATAGCCGTATAATGGGAAAATAGAGGGCTCTGGAATCAGCTAGCACTATTTCACTAAGGGATACAAATTACAAGAGCGAGAGATCCATACTGTTTCTTGTTCTCATCATCCATGCCTTGTTTTCCCCCTGCAGTACAATGCCTTGTTTTTTTGGACTAGACACATTGGCTTTCTTTCCTGTCTGCTAGCTGTAGCCATCTCCTTTATCGTATAACATGAAGTGAAATCTCATTCTCTTACCCTTAAGCCACCATCCACACTGAAAAAGAAACTATCGATTTATAAATGTTTGTCTGTCTGATTTGTTTCTCCTGTTTAAAAGTGTGATTGCAGAGGCCCTAAAAGTAATGAGGCATTTAATGAAAACATGCATTTTATAGGCAGAATACATGGGGGTGGAGAAATACGTGAAGCAGCTGTATATGAGTTAATGAAATTAAATGCCCTTTACATTTTTGCTAATTTGACCTCAGGTTACCCCTTTGATATTTCAGTTTGTTCTGCATTTATTTAATTTTTACACACTGTGTGTGTGTTCATTCAGTAGAGATTATCTTACTTCTGTATTTGGCACTGGTGTGACCACTGTTGGAACACTGTGTCCATTTCTGGTGCCTACAATTCAAGAAGGATGTTGATAAATCTGAGAGGGTTTATAGAAGAGCCATGAGAATGATTAGAAGATTAGCAGAAATGCCTTTATAGTGATAGACTCATAGAGTTCAATCTATTTAACATAACAAAGAGAAGGTTAAGGGGTGACTTGATTACAGTCTAGACCAGGGATCGGCAACCTTTGGCATGCGGCCCATCGGGGAAATCCGCTGGCGGGACGGGATGGTTTGTTTACCTGCAGCATCCGCAGGTTCGGCCGATCGCAGCTCCCACTGGCCATGGTTTGCCATTCCAGGCTAATGGGGGCTACGGGAAGCAGCGCGGGCCAAGGAATGTGCTGGCTGCTGCTTCCCACAGCCCCCATTGGCCTGGAATGGCGAACCATGGCCAGTGGGAGCTGCAATCGGCCGAACCTGCGGATGCTGCAGGTAAACAAACCATCCCATCCCGCCAGCGGATTTCCCTGATGGGCTGTGTGCCAAAGGTTGCCGATCCCTGGTCTAGAAGTACCTACATGGGAACAAATATTTGATAATGGTCTCTTCGATATAGCAGAGAAAGGTATAACACTATCCAATGGCTGGAAGTTGAAGCTAGACAAATTTAGATTGAAATAAAGTGTAAATTTTAACAGTGAGGGTAATTAACTGTTGGAACAGTTTTTACCAAGGGTTGTGGTTGAATGTCCATCTCTGACCATTTTTAAATCCAGGTTGGCTGTTTTTCTAAAAGATATGCTCTAGGGATTATCTTGGGGAAGTTCTGTGTCCTGCATTGTACAGGTCAGACTAGAAGATCACAATGGTCTCTTCTGGCCTTGGAACCTATGAATCTCCATAGTATTTATTTCAGTTATCTCTGTTAAATCAGGGAGATACACAGTAATGGTCACAAGCAGCATAAACACTGAAATTCTCACTGGTCCTGAGGAGACTTCCCCTTATTCTCCTGAATATCTTTCACCTTCGAAATCCATGGCTTAAACTTGCCCCAGGACACAGAATTCTGGGAATTTCTTTCAAATTTTTGGTGATTTGACCCCTAGATTCTGGTAGGTATTTATCCTCATCCCAAACCCTCATCTCAAAATGTGTCTACTTGGACAAATTCCTAAGGAATACCAGAAGTGACTGAGGTAAAGCAAGGGATAGGTGAAGTCTAGTTCAAGAGAAACTGGACTAAGAAATTTGAAATCTACCCTTGATGCCAGTTCATTCCATTCATTGCTTAGTTGCCCTGGAATTCCTAGTCATAGGACAATAGATTTTGGGTCATGGCTAATGCAGTTAAGTATGTACGTTACTTGCTTAAGGAGAAATAAGGCATCCCCTTATTCTCCTATGCAGGCTACCTGTGTCACAGTGTGGGACAGAAAGCAGCCTCTGCACCCCCTCTTGTGTGGGAGGGAATGGGGACGGTAGGGGCAGTGAATGAGAAGAGTCAGTGAAGGAGAAGTACTCCGTGTCAGGGCTCATGTGGATTACCTCCCCCCAGAGTAAGGGGGGAAACCAGGGACCATAGTGTATCTCTCTGCTTTATTGGTGTTGTATATTCTTTCCACACCCTTCCCCCACTACGAGCTGCTTTCATTTTTGCTTTGAAACACTCATATGAATCTTTTAAAATCAGATAAAACATACAAGCTGGTGAATGAAAACTTTCCAAATTGCACTGTTTTCATGCTTTTCAAGCAAAAATTTGCTATACGTGAGTGTAACCAGACTGATTTCTAGGAAGGCTCCAATCTCCCTGCAGAGCAATAATTTTGGGCTGAAGGTGCTGTTAGTCCCTTGAATGCACAGACCATTCCATTTTCAGTTATTGTGCATGGGTGGATCTGAGATCAGAGTCAAACACTTGGCCTTTAATTTCCTTGGTTGAGGAGTTAGACATTAAACTAAAGACAGATAATCTCTGCCCACAGTGAAACTGCTCAGAGGTGGAAAATCTCTATGAAGATCCTCTGGCGGGGAGGTGGTTTCACCTCCCATATCAACCTCTTGGGAAAGTAGAGTTTGCCTCCCCTACATGCACACAGGAAAGACTGTAGTTATCTGTAAACCTGTCAGATCCCCCCTGACTCCCTAGTAGCTGAGGAAGCAACGGTTCCCTCTGGCCTTGGCAACCCCAAGTCTCCAAAAGGGCAGCGCTGTGTATTACCTTGAGGAGGGACTATTGGTGTGTATGGGGAACTCATTCCTCCCCTTGACCTCCCCAGTCTTCGACCCCTCCCCAGTGAAGACATAAGAACGGCCATACTGGGTCAGACCAAAGGTCCATCTAGCCCAATATCCTGTCCTCTGACAGTAGCCAATGCCAGGTGTCCCAGAGGGAATGAACAGAACAGGTAGTCATCAAGTGATTCATCCCCTGTTGGCCATTTCTGGCTTCTGGCAAACAGAGGCTAGGGACACCATCCCTGCCCATCCTGGCTAATAGCCATTGATGGATCTATCCTCCATGAAAAAATACTTCCTTTTGTTTGTTTTAAACCTGCTGCCTATTAATTTCATTTGGTGACCCCTAGTTCTTGTGTTATGAAAAGGAATAAATAACACTTCCTTATTTACTTTCTCCAGGTCATGATTTTCTAGACCTCTATCATATCCCCCCTTAGTAGTCTCTTTTCCAAGCTAAAAAGTCCCAGTCTTATTAACCTCTGCTCATATGGCAGCCGTTCCATACCTTTAATAATTTTTGTTGCCCTTTTCTGAACTTTTCCAATTCCAATATATCTTTTTTGAGATGGGGCAACCACATCTGCACGCAGTATTCAAGATGTGGGCATATCACGGATTTATATAAAGGCAATATGATATTTTCTGTCTTCTTATCTATCCCTTTCTTAATGTTTCCCAATATAGTTCCCTTTTTTGACTGCCACTGCACATTGAGTGGATGTTTTCAGAGAACTATCCACAATGACTCCAAGATCTCTTTCTTGAGTGGTAACAGCTAATTTAGACCCCTTCATTTTATATGTAGAAAGAATAGTAAATATGGCAGGCGACCAGCTTGGCTTAATAGTGAAATCCTTGCTGATCTTAAACACAAAAAAGAAGCTTACAAGAAGTGGAAGATTGGACAAGTGACCAGAGAGGAGTATGCAGAAGTGAAATCAGGAAGGCCAAATCACACTTGGAGTTGCAGCTAGCAAGGGATGTTAAGAGTAACAAGAAAGATTTCTTCAGGTATGTTAGCAACAAGAAGAAGGTCAAGGAAAGTGTGGGCCTGTTACTGAATGGGGGAGGCAACCTAGTGACAAAGGATGTGGAAAAAGCTAATGTACTCAATGCTTTTTTTGCCTCTGTCTTCACAAACAAGGTCAGATCCCAGACTACTGGACAGCCCTCTGTGGAGAAAGAAGTGGTTCAGGACTATTTAGAAAAACTGGATGAGCACAAGTCCATGGGGCCAGATGCACTGAATCCGAGGGTGCTAAAGGAGTTGGCTGATGTGATTGCAGAGCCATTGGCCATTATCTTTGAAAACTCATGGCGATCGGGGGAGGTCCCGGATGACTGGAAAAAGGCTAATGTAGTGCCCATCTTTAAAAAAGGGAAGGAGGAGGATCCGGGGAACGACAGGCCAGTCAGCCTCACCTCAGTCCCTGGAAAAAATCATGAAGCAGGTCCTCAAGGAATCAATTCTGAAGCACTTAGAGGAGAGGAAAGGGATCAGGAACAGTCAGCATGGATTCACCAAGGGCAAGTCATGCCTGACTAACCTAATTGCCTTCTATGATGAGATAACTGGCTCTGTGGATGAGGGGAAAGCAGTGGACGTGTTATTCCTTGACTTTAGCAAAGCTTTTGATATGGTCTCCCACAGTACTTTTGCAAGCAAGTTAAAGAAGTATGGACTGGATGAATGGACTATAAGGTGGATAGAATGCTGGCTAGATCGTCGGGCTCAACGGGTAGTGATCAATGGCTCCATGTCTAGTTGGCAGCCGGAATCACGCGGAGTGCCCCAAGGGTCGGTCCTGGGCTGGTTTTGTTCAATATCTTCATTAATGATCTGGAGGATGGTGTGGATTGCACACTCAGCAAGTTTGCAGATGACACTAAACTGGGAGGAGTGGTAGATACGCTGGAGGATAGGGATAGGATACAGAGGGACCTAGACAAATTAGAGGATTGGGCCAAAAGAAATCTGATGAGGTTCAACAAGGACAAGTGCAGAGTCCTGCACTTAGGACGAAGAATCCAATGCACTGCTAGGGACCGAGTGGCTAGGCAGCAGTTCTGCAGAAAAGGAGTTAGGGGTTACAGTGGATGAGAAGCTGGATATGAGTCCACAGTGTGCCCTTGTTGCCAAGAAGGCTAACGGCATTTTGGGCTGTATAAGTAGGGGCATTGCCAGCAGATGGAGGAACGTGATCATTCCCCTCTATTTGGCATTGATGAGGCCTCATCTGGATTACTGTGTCCAGTTTTGGGCCCCACACTACAAGAAGGGTGTGGAAAAATTGGAAAGAGTCCAGCGGAGGGCAACACAAATGATTAGGGGGCTGAAGTACATGACTTATGAGGAGAGGCTGAGGGAACTGGGATTATTTAGTCTGCAGAAGAGAAGAATGAGGGGGGATTTGATAGCTGCTTTCAACTACCTAAAGGGAGTTCCAAACAGGCTGGATCTAGACTGTTCTCAGTGGTAGAAGATGACAGAACAAGAAGTAACGGTTTCAAGTTGCAGGGGGGAGGTTTAGGTTGGATATTTGGAAAAACTTTTTCACTAGGAGGGTGGTGAAGCACTGGAATGGGTTACCTAGGGAGGTGGTGGAATCTCCTTCCTTAGAGGTTTTTAAGGACTGGGATGATTTAGTTGGGGATTGGTCCTGCTTTGAGCAGGGGGTTGGATTAGATGACCTCCTGAGGTCCCTTCCAACCCTGATATTCTATGATTCTATGATATGTATAGTTGGGATTATGTTTTCCAATGTGCATTACTTTGCACTTATCAACACTGAATTTCATCTGTCATTTTGTTGCCCAGTCACCCAGTTTTGTGAGATCCTTTTGTAGCTCTTCGCAGTCTGCCTGAAACTTAACTATCTTGAGTAGTTTTGTATCATCTGCAAATTTTGTCACCTCACTATTTACCCCTTTTTCCAGATCATTTATGAATATGTTGAATAGGACTGGTTCCAATACAGACACCTGGGGGACATCACTATTTACCTCTCTCCATTCTGAAAACTGACCATTTATTCCTACCCTTTGTTTCCTATCTTTTAACCAGTTACCAATCCATGAGAGAACCTTCCCTCTTATCCCATGACAGCTTATCCACAGGAAGCCTGCTGGGATCTAGAATGCAGCGTTGCCAGTTGGAGGGAGCTGAGGGCGCAAATGCCCCTGCCTCACGGTTTTTGCATTTGCTCAAAGTTCCATAGGCTGGGGGCAGGAGCAGCATGACCTGAGCACTTGTAGGCAGTGGTCCCATACTAAATCAGTATGGCTGCTGCCAGAGCGGTCTGGAGTGTTGCTCTAGCTGTGTGATCACAACACCCTTGAAATTTGACTTGGCCATCCTTCCATCCAGAAGGAGGGGTGGCTGGGCCAAATTGTGTTGTGCCCTGGCACATGGGGAGTCTCTTCTTCTATGGTGGAACACAGGAGAATCCACAGAGATCTCAACTCTTGGTGGTACTGGCTCATGCACCCTGTCGGTAAGAAAGAGGGGAAGGTCCCCAGCTAAAGGACACTGGAGGGTCCTGCGGGAGGAGGGGGGGATGAATAAGGATCAGAATGGGGTCCCTGCCAAGGAATCGGAAACCAGAATTTGCCCTCTCCCCAAAGAAATATCTGAATTGGTGCTACTTCTGGAATGGGAGAAGATGGTGGTGCAGTTGGTTGACCTCTCCTCCTTCTGTTTCATTTAGGGGAAATCTGTGTAGAGAGCATATCCTTTGTAGATGGAGATGGGTGGGGGACTCACCAGGCACTAATTCCCAGATTAGATCAGCACAAAAGTTTGTATGCTATGCCACCATTGTCCTTACTAGAATATTTTTTTTTAAATGGGGGAATAGAGAAAAGTGGCAAGTTCACTCGTATGCCAAATTAATTAATTAAAATATTTGCTTGAAAAACAAGTTGAAAAGAAACATTGAACAGTGTGACTTTTTCTGTATTGAAATAACACTGTGAGGAAAACCTAAAGATTCTCTCTCTCTCACATGCACAAACAGTTTTTGTTTTTTTTACTTCATTAAATCAAACTTTGGTAAGATTCATATGAAAAGGAATGCAACATTTTCAAAGATTATTTAATTGCATGAAAGTCTTCAGACTTTGCCACAAAAACCATCTTTTTACCCGGTTCTACGCTACAACTGTGGAAGATTTTATGGGTAATGATGATATGGAGATGATTAGATTTACTGCTCTGGCTACAATATGTTCTCTTATTTTCAATTAAATATGAGTAGAAATGACATTTGTTCAATTTATTATTGTACTGATGCTGGGGAACCCAGGGCCCAAGCTGGGAGGCCAAGACCCAACTTCTACTACAAATGAAATCAGTGGAAGTTTTGACATTTATTTCAATGGAAGCAGAATCAGGGTCCCTGTCTTTCTTTCAATGCTACGGTTGTTCCACACCAAATGTTTTTCATTTCTCCCCTCTCCTCCTTTCCCCTGCAGGCTGTGAGTGCTCCCCTCCTCCCATGGCAATATTTCTTTCAGTCTTGTATGTCTGAGTACTGCTGTCTCAGTGCAAATATTTCTAAAAGGTGATCTGAGGGTTTCAGATATTCATGATCAGTAAATTTCATTTTACAAACAAAACCATAAATCCACAGTGTGTTGGTAGTGTTGGCACATTTCAGAATGGAACTGCTTTTGTTCCTGAGGTACCTGTCTAAAAGCAGCTTGGACTCTTCATTCTCTAGACTCTTTCATCTTCTGAAAGTGAACTATGGACCCAGAGTATTTTATCGCAGCATCCACAGAATTTACAATGCCTGTTCTGCAGCAGTGTTTTTCAGTGTTCACGATAAGACACATTGTAGAAAACAAGGAAATAAAAGTAGACAGGATGCTTAGCTTAGGCATTTTTCTTCACATGGCGTGAGATTGATACATTTTTCCGGCTCTATAAATAGCACCATTATCCTTTTAGGGTATTTTAGCATAGAAAGAGACTAAGGCTCATCTAGGTCAATCCCCTTTAAATCTTTAGGCATTATGTGATTATTTTCAAAATATGCAAATTGTAGCAAATAGTTTTAAAACTATTAGGAATTTACCAGAAAGTATTAAGAGAAGAGCTTCTAAAAGCTTGTGTTTCTAATTTACCTGTTTCAGCCCTTGTCAGACAATATACTAATGGTGTTCCTTTATTTTTATTAGGCACAAGCAAGCAACCATGTAAAAAGCTACATAATTAGAATAAATATTGATCAATTTCTTACACAGTAAATGCTATATTGTTACAGAACAATTAGCAGATACTCATTTCTGTCTTCCATGGGATGATCTTCTTGTACTATCTTAACACTTTTCAGAGTAGCAGCCGCGTTAGTCTGTATCCGCAAAAAGAACAGGAGTACTTGTGGCACCTTAGAGACTAACAAATTTATTAGCGCATAAGCTTTCGTGGGCTACAGCCCACTTCTTCGGATGCCGTGGGCTGTAGCCCACGAAAGCTTATGCTCTAATAGATTTGTTAGCCTCTAAGGTGCCACAAGTACTCCTCTTCTTTTTATCTTAACACTGCAAATTATATAGTAATTATAGTTGGTATAAAGTGATACCTTCAAATATTATTTTTAAAGTGGTCACATTGAATAATGGGTTGCCTTTTGAAGGTACTCTTTGGTGCAGATTTCACTGTGTTTACATTGTTAATTGTACCCCAGAGAATAAATCACAACCATAGAATTTGAATGCGGTGAGATTATTTTCTCCTAAGCTTAAAAGAAAGAAGAAACTGCAGACACACACATCTCTGGGAAAGCCAAATATTTCTTCACTGGCATTTTGTATGGTTCTGATTAGAGATTTTAATTGGTTGGTTGGTAATGTGGTGCAAGCAGAGGGCATAGCAGTTGAAGGACAAGAGGATGTAGTAACCTGCACATGAGCAAGGTATAACCTTGGACAAAAGGAATGTTACTAAATTAAGGATTCAAATGAGAAAATGAAGAGCACAGGGTCTGATTGCCGTGAAAATCCATGCAAGAGGTGACTCCGGGGGAGGAAAGCCCTTGTGACATTTTTCTGGGCTTGTTCCATGAAGTGCGGGGTATACACTTTCTCCCTTTTGCAGTGTGTGTAGTGGTTCTGTCCCTAGAGCCCATGGATCACACAGAAGACAAGGTCCACTCATCCAGAGGGCCTTTGCCTCTCCAGTGGCTCTTGCATTTCCTACTCTCTATTCAGCTCTTAGCAGTTTGGTTCTAAGCAGATGTCTCTCTGACCCCCATTTAAAAGGAAATTCCCAGTCATGGGGTGGAGGCCTGCAAAAGTTAATACAGCATGTGGTGCGACCATTACCTTTGCACTGGAAAACTCCTGAGACTTAGGGATAGGCACAATATGCAACCCCACCCCAGGAAGATAGCTTGGAGAATACATTGTATGTTGATAATCTTGTGAAACCAATCGCTGTTAAGTTTGCAGTGGTGATAAGACTGAAGCTATTGGACAAATATATTTGAAAGTAATGGATAGTGGACCAAATTCATCCTAATATAACTGTAAATAAATTATTGTAATGAATACAGAGAGTTTGGGTATGCATATGTAAAGGTAAGAGATCTGACTTGCTTTTACTTAATAATTTACTAATGAAGCCAGTAATTGCTCTGAAGGACTATAAACAGCTAAATATAATTCACAAAGTACAAGGTCTAATGACAAGGTTGATGAAAGCAGAAATTGTTACTAAGCACTTAGATGTATTTCATGGCAACAAAGATTAGACTGCATGCCAGCTATACACAATCAATATAGATGCTAATGTAGTTCTTATGAACAAAGTCACATGGAATCCCAGTTCTCTGGTATAATAAGGTCAGGGAAAACTTAGATTGCATAGAGAAGTGAAGAACAGCACTTAATTGGCCTCTACTCCATACTGACTTGGTGATCTTCCCTGATCGTACAACTTAAACAAAGCTAGTCTGGTCATTGCTTGGATTGCCAAGAAAGCCCAGGCTGCTGCATAAAGTGCTTCTCTGAATTATCCAGACCTCCTGAGTCTGCAAAATTGGATTGAAAATCCTGTACCAACAATCTCTCTTGCAAATTTTACTGCCCTGGCTGAGTTCTCCCTTGTAGTCAGATACCAGGCTGCTGTATTGGATCCGACCTCTGGATCCCACATGCTTCTGAGCCTACTGAGTCTGAGCATTGTCCAGACACTGTCTCTAAGATATAGATCCCCTCTCTAGAATTCCTTTTTGGGGATGGGAGATGACCATAGCCTAGCTGTCCTAGACCCCAAGACTAGGGTTGCCACATCTGAGGTACAAAAACCTGGGAAAGTCGGGGTACAAAAAACTGGGAAAGTCGGGTTGATTCTGAGCCCCAAAAAACTGGCTGGCTGGCAGTGTGTACTGAGTACACTTGCAGATTTCCTATGACAGCTACCTCAAAAAAGGGATCATCCTGGGAAAACCTAGAAAGGTGGCAATCCTCACTAAAACCAGTGCTGACCCCAGAGTCTCCCCAATAATTTAAGCATACTCCACTCTTGTGGCTACTCTGGTTTAAATTTTAATTCTTCAGTGTGTGACAGTTAAAGCAACTAATACACACTTGGCTAAGGAACCTCTTAATCAGATGCACTTTATTCATAGAAAAGCACAAAAGTTATAGATACGGGCCAAAAATAATGAACACCTGCACTCCAACTCCTTCCTCCAGGGTCCTCACCACTCAGAGACCCATTTGGTTAGCATTCTTCCAGGGTCCCAAAACCCTCCTGCACCCCACTCCTGCTCAGTCTTCCTGATGTCAGTCAATGGATGGCTGGTGAGACAAGGAGCCCAGACTTGAGACGATCTGGACCTTAAATAAAGTTCTGGCCTCCTCTATCAGGTGACCGTGGAGCAGCTTCAAAACTCCCATTAGGTGCTCAGTTAGTTGCTTAGCTCCAGCCCCACCTATAGTCCCAACTAGGAAAACTAATTCCCTTGGACTGCAGCCAGACTATTGTTCTAGGGTGGATCCATTTGAATGGAGGACAATTATTGCTGAGGACTTGATGGGCTTCCCACTGTTAGTCTTTCTGCTGGGCATAAGGATTTCTTCACCACCTGGATGTTCTTATCCAAGATAGAGGTTACAGTGCAAAAGTAAAAGGTACAGTAGGTTACAATAAAAATGACAAAACAGAATTGAGTTTGCAGTTTGATATAAATATATACTAATCCATCACAGCATTATTTTTGCATTTTTACTGATGGTTTCAGTAAGAACAAGGAAGATCAGACACACAGAAAAACAGATTCAGTAATTTTTAAAATTCACCGAGTCCAAGATTTTCAGAAGAGACTAGTGATTTTTGGGTACCTGAGTTTCTGAATGCCCCATTTCAGTCTTCTTAAAAGGGTCTAATTTTCAGAAACTGCTGAGCACCTTCATTCCAAAAATCAGGACTCTTTAAGGCATCTCAAGTTCAGCATCCAGTGTCTAGTTACTTCTGATAATCTTGGACCAAGTATTTAAACTTCACAAGAAGTTCAGTATCAGCTCACTTTGGGTAAAGGTTTGGGTTGGTCCTTATTTTGTCTAAACCAGTTTCTGTGTCACTATTATCACGTGCTTTCTTTCCCAGCATAAACCTGAACAGTTCCAGATTGAAGTTGTGATGTTCAAAGATCCATTCCCATAGAAATGAGAGCTTAATATTTTTTTTGGAAGAGAGTAATTGTCATTTATTAATGGTGACAGAATACTGTCCCCTTGGTAAGTCCTCAGACATCAAACCCAATCGTTCAGGCATTGTAAGCAGAATCTGGATGAGCTTTCCCCTGACATCTAGTGGTGAGCTGTGGAAAAAGACTTCAGATCTCGTTTGCATGGACACATCCACCCTGCCTAAGTGCTCAGCATGATGGGACTGCTTGCCCAAATGATCACTTGTGGCTGGTGTTGGATCCCCAGTTTCCTTGTTATTGGGGCAGTAGTAATAAAGGGTTGTTATCCTTGTTGTGTGAACCGAGGGCAGCAGAACTGTACCTGGCATACCCCAATGGAAGGACTCACCCTCAACTGAACGGCACTCGCTAGGCAGGGGACATGGGTTCCAAAGCCCAATGAGTTGAGAGAGGGTGGGGACAGGTAGTTGTATATGGTGGTGTGGGCCTTGTTTAAGGGTCCTAGACACCATTTGACCCTTCCTCTCTCCATGGCATAATAAAAAAGCTAATTTAGACTCAATTGAGAGTCTTGTTACACGCTGCAGAGCTGAAATCACTGATACCTAGGTCTATTGTAGGAGACTGCCCAGTGTGCACCAGTAGTGAGGCTCCATGTACTAACAGCTGAAATCACTGAGAGCTGTGTTAAGTGTGTGTGTGGGGCCTGAAGACATCTTGGCGAGCTGCTGGAGAGGCATGGCAAGTGGCTTGCAGGCGGCTGGTGGAGAGGACTAAAGCAGAGCCCCATAGAGGTGTGGCAATTGGCCATTGGGGCAACGAGCGAGTGCCCGAGCAGTGCAGTGTGTAAGGTGCCTCCTTCCTCCCGCCTTCCACACAGGGTGGGAGGTGAACTCTGCGGATGAACCTCTGTACTCTGGGGCTGCACTGGCCAAGGACAGCAACTGTGAGTGGGGTACAGAGAAGGGATGGGCACGTTAATTGTCCCAGGTCACTGGGTGGGAGTCCAGATGGTTTTGTGTTGTATTGTTGAAAAGGAATCCCTAGATATTGAACCTGGCCCTTGTTGCTGCTGGCTTCACCTGGCATAAGGATTACATATGGAAAAGGTATTTAGCATTTTCTAAAATGTATGTATTAGATTTTTTTTCTCAGTTTCAGAGGCCTGTATAGTTGGACTCCTGGTACTAAGAGGGAGCCTAGCTTTATAGGTGGAAGGAACTGAAAAATAGCACTAATAAATCTGTTCAAATATCTCTAAATCACTGCTAAACAAACTCTTCTGTAAAAGTTCATAGCATATACAGAATACATGATGGTGATATCTAAAATGAGTAATATGTCATTTGAATGGCAGACAGGGGAAGTGTAAAGATATGCAGTCTTTGTTTTTAGAGGTATATAGCTAAAGCATTTGAAGAAATGTAAGTTACCTTGAGAGTTAGCTAAATCTTGCTATAGAGTACTTTGTGTTGTCATAATAATCTCTGACTATAGACTTATGCTATTTCAATAGTATCTTAGCACCTAGTGTGATATGTACACTCTTAGTTGTTGTAACTTAGTGGAGGAATGTAGAGTTGGATAAATGTAATTAGAAGAGAGTAACAATTCTAGCATATGCAGTATCCTTTCACTCCCATGGGTATGTATTTATATATAAATAATATATATACTATACTAGACGTAAGCATGTTGTAGCCAGTTGGTTCCTTTTTATCATTCATTTATTGTGTGTTGTGTGATGTTATAATTAACTTATATGCTATGTTATATATAATCATTGTATGCTAAATAGATTTAAGTGGTAGGATTATAGAAGTATAAGATTGATAAGTATGTAGAAGTAACAAGTATGCATTAGGTATCTAAGGCCAGGTCTACACTACCGCGGTAGTTCGACGGCTGGCAATCGAACTTCCGGGTTCGATTTATCGCGTCTGGTCTGGACGCGATAAGTCGAACCAGGAAGTGCTCGCCGTCGACTGCGGTACTCCACCTCAGCGAGAGGAGTACCGCGGAGTCGACGGGGGAGCCTGCCTGCCGCGTGTGGACCGCGTCTGAACCGTGGTAAATTCAAACTAAGGTATGTTGACTTCAGCTACATTATTCATGTAGCTGAAGTTGCGAACCTTAGATCGAATTGGGGTGTTAGTGTAGACCAGGCCTAAGTAAGTAGGGCTGAAATGCAAGGCCTACATGCTGAAGCCTGTGAGATTTTAGCTTAGCCATACTAAGCCATAGGCTTAAGAAATGCTTGACATAAGTAAGTGACGAAAGAATGACCCTATGCCACAAAATTATGAGAAAAGATGTGCCAATGGGTGTATTGTAAAAGATTAACTGCAATATTAATTTTTGATTACAAGATACCCTGTAGTCACATTTTTCTAACGCATGCCCTAACTGCAGGGCACAGGCTGTCCGTCAATGCTATTGAAAATAAAAGGAACTATGAACCATCTGTGGAAAACTGCGCACCCCAATATTCTTGATGGACACAATACAAATGAGGAAAAAGAGTTAACACCTTCATGCTCATGCGTAGAGTGTTAGGTGTAGTCAGAATCACAAAATAAAAGAGGGCTTCCAAACTGGGTAAAATGAGTTCCCAATGGGAAAACTCCAGCAGGAACCATCTCTCTATTGATGATCAATTGGCAAGGCCCTAAGAATATTGTTAAGTATGTGAATATGACTATATTTGTAACTTGTGCATAGGTCTTCATAGGATTTCTATATGCTTGGGTAATCATAACCTTAACTGTAACTTCAGTAAAACTTGTAAAAACAGACTAGACCTTGAACTTGTAAATGTATGTGTGGTCACTATGTTTGGTCTTTGTGTTACTGGAGGCTCTAAATCTGAAGCAGGTAGGAGAGGTGAAACTGTAGTCACCAGGGCCGAACCCACAGTGGTTTAAGACAACATTACTAATAAATTCACTTTAAATAACATAAAAGGCTATCAAGTATTTGCATTTCTTCAGTCAGACATTTTGTGGTATTATGTCTTGCTATGAATTCAGACCAAATAAAACCCAGTACTGAAACGAAAAAATAAAGGGTACTTTAAAAACCAGTCTGAGGTGAATGATCAGCCACTTTGTTTAATTAGCAAAAATCAATGAGACAACTGAGCACACCTCCCGAAAGCACAAGTAACTACCCCAAAGAAGTTAAACCCTACAAAAAGCTAATAAGAAATCTCTCACATTTAATTAAGGTGTATTCACGAAACGCAAAATAACTGACTCATCTCATTTCCCAAATAAAGCTTTAGAACTGAAATACTGATGAGCATTTTGACTCCCCTGAGTACTTCTTCACTATACTTTTTTCTCTCTTTTTAACATACGTTAAAGCAGGACAATACCACTGAACCAGCATTGAAACACTTCATATACAAGGAAGAAAAGTCAAAATAATAATAAAAATCACAGTAATATACCAACTAGTCCAGAGGAAGGAGACCATACTAATTCTCACCTTGCACAAAAATAACCTGAACCAATGTAACGTACAATTTGAGGTGAGACTGAATTGCAAACTTCATCTGAATTTGAACTCTGTGTCTGGGATGTAAGGGTGGTGTCCAGATGAGTGGTGAAATCCTAGCTTCATTGAAATCAATGGGGCCAGGATGTCACTTTTGGGATTTTGGTAGAGTCTTTTTTTTTACAGCTATGGTCCATTCCTACATAGAACTAGAAACGGAGCTCTGTCTGACAAAGAATAAACTGGCAAAAAGTTCTTGGGGAAATACTTATAAGATCTTGCAGCAATACTCACCTGTTTTTTTACACAACTATCCGTTCTCTCTCACTGTTACTTGTCCAGCTATTAGTAATTACATTGAGACAACAGTCCTAAATTCAAAACATAAAATGCAGATTTAGCTCCACTATGAGCTTCCTATCCAATGCAGCAGCATAAGTGAGGAATAAAATTCCCAAGGAGGCATGGGAATATCGCAGGGAAATGTAGATGAACCTTTGGTTCACTACATTATCAACAGCAGCATCCCAATACCTGCAGTGGCTCCTACCATAGTCTGTGTTTCAATATTTTATAACATTTTTGAAAACCTTTTTCTGAAATCTGGAAAAAAAAAGTGACAGGGAGTAAAATTAATCATATACACACGTTATTTTTTCCACTGGTCTCTAACATACAATATTTTTGAAGGAGAAGAAAATGTTTTTGTTGCTATGACAACAATACCCACTCTCTTGCTTTCCATCACAAAGCAGAGTTTCTGAGCATATTTAGGAAAATTGAAATGTGAGGAACTCGGTGATAAGGCTGAGCGCAGTAAATTTTCATCTACATCAATATTTGTATTTGCTCTTGGAGCCATCATAAAGCTCTGAAAATTTCAAGGTCAGCATATTTGTTTGCAGCATTGAGAGTGTGGCTGTTAAAAGCTTGGTGGTGTTCACTGTGCAAAATCGTAGTTAAATGGGTCCTGAATGTTGTTAACGCTATTCTAAAATAATTCAACTAATTAAAACATGTAGGAGTATTGTCTAGCATCATTCATAATGAAAACAATAGACTAGGGATCTATTGCCATACAATAGGACCATTCACATGAGTAATCACTATATATGGAAGTGAACACTTGCAGGATCAAGCCATTAATTTGTAAACTGCTCTAGGGCTGGTTTCCCCTTTGTTCTGGACAAGGTTGAGCATGCTGTCAAAGTTCTACTGCATACAATTAGCACAGAAAGCCATGGAACTGATGGAATTTGAAGGAGGATAATTCATTCTCAAGATCCAGTTATGCTGCAACAAATACAAGTAATCTGCCAACACGTAACAATGAGGCTGAGTAGCAGCTGATAGTCATTTAAATAATTAAACATTTAACCTTAATTCTGTCACTTAACATAATAATATTCTTTTAACACAGGTTTTGTGTGTAATTTCCTAGGTGTTTTTTTTTTAAAATGCAAACTGAAAAAACAGAAATTCCATCATATGGCAGCATATTGACACCCACATGGGTCATCAGGATGGTTGGAACCTTTAGATCCACTGCACAGACATCTGCCACTTGAGGTAATGGAGTAACTGATAGAGGATGACAACCTATTACTTCTATGTGAACTAGCACTGGAAATGGATGAGAGAGACACTTTGCCAGTGAGTTTCACAGATATTTGCTGACAGCGGAGCAATGGTCAGATGCAGGAATCATGGGTTCTGTTCCAGGCTCTGGAGGGGAATGTGCTGTCGTGGGTATATGATGGGGTGATCTGCCTCCTTAAGGACAGTAGTACCTAGGGATCAGCCCATTCCTGTCATGTGGGGTGGCTCCTTTAAAATTTTGGGAAGTCTGATGTACAAAGATGGAAGATATACTGGGAGAGAGGAAGTAGTGTTTGGGAGGAATCCTATTACTGTTTCTTTAAGGGACCAGGAGCCTTGAAGAGAGGGTAGGTAAGGCTCCCCTCTCCCAGCCAGTTGGGATGAGATTTAGGCATGGGCCCAGCATATATGCTGTCTCTTCCCTTATAGCAGGATGGACAGTGGCAGGAGAAGACCTGTGGCTTGCTGACCCCTCTAAACTGGAGGGTTAATCAGGGAAAAGGGTCCAGCTCAAGGAGAAACTTGCTATAGCCCTACCGCAGGAGGAAACTCCTGTCTGAAGGAGATACTGACTGCCTCAAAGCAAGAGGCAGGGGTACTGCCTGAAATATAGCTCAGCTGCTGCCAGAGGGGCTAGAAGTGACTGTGAGGAAGTGCCTCTGTATCAATTAGAGGAATCCACGAGGAATCACAAATCTAAGGTGGGAATTTCAGAGTCTGCAGACCTGATGAAGACACTGGCAAGCAGGGCAAAGATCAGGGAGGTGGCAAAGGGATTGATGGAACAGTCCCTAGTCACCTAAAACAGAGACCCTGGCCTGGAACCCGAAGGAGAGGGCTAGTCTGGATTTCCCTACCTCTTCCCCAGACCAAGGGGGAAGTAGTGGCAGACCACTGTGAAACCAGGATGGATAAAGGAATGCTAGAGGAAAACAGCCCCAGCAACACCGCTCCCTGACAAGAGGGAGTGTTCTGGTGGTGAATGTGCACCCTTACAGCATAGACTCTTCAGCCCTCTTTCTGGCTTCTTTGCTCAGCCAGTCCCAGTTCTCCTCCAGCTCCTTGTTGGATCTCAATGTCTCTTCTCCATTGCCCAGCCCAGCCTCACCAGACTCCTTGTCCCAATCTGCTCTCTTTCCTCCTCCTGATCTGGCATTTGTCCCCTGTGCATGTGAATCAGATGACTTTCTCCACAGTGCCACCAGGGTGGGTTGGGGCGGTGCACCAGTCTCACCTATATACGCAAATTATTTACACTTGATTGTCTCCCTATTATTCCTCCTTTGTGTTTTGCTCATGGTATTCAATTATAAACTCTGTGGAGCAGTTACCATATTTATCTTTTCTTGTTCAGGACCTAGCAAACTGTGGCCCTAATCCTGATTAGGGCCTGTCACAGCTAAGGGCAAACTGCCCATTACAACCCTTCTAGTCCCTATCAAGTGCATCCCCCAAGTGACGGGCCTGGGTCTTGCCACTACTCTGAATAGAATCCTATGGTCCAGCCCTTTTGCACTGGATCTCTGAGTTGCTTACCAACTGTGTTAATCCAGCTGGCCAAACTGCATCTCGTAAATCCATTTTTTCTGGGGACCTGTGGGCAGTGAGTTGATTAAAGCAACTCAGAAACAGCATCTTCTAAACAAAGCATTATTTATTCATTTCCCCAAAGGTCTGGCACAGAGAGAGCAAAGGGGACAATAAATAAAAGGCCTATCCATGTGGCTCTTTCTTCAACCTTAATCTTGCGGTACCAGCTTTTGTAAGTTTCCCCTCAGCCCAGCTCACCCCCACCTCTGGCTGGGAGAACAGGCTGTCCTGCTCACAGCAGGCTCTCTTGTCTCTCTGTGTTCCCTGGCCAGCCTGTCAGCTTTTGCTGGCGCTCTCTGGGCAGCCTCTGGCCACTCATTCAACCCACACCCTTTTCTTAGGTCCCAGATTCCCCTAATATTTTAGTGTTCCCTTTGATCTTTCTCTTCTCTGCCTTGGCAAAAGAGCTCTGTCACTGGGATTGGGGCTGGGGAGCTGTTTCTTCATGGCTATAATTCGCGCTGTTGGGTTTTGAGTGTTTTTTGCTGGGATGCTCCTTATCTAGGCCATTGTTTGTTTTACCGTTCCTGCCTGGTTCCCCTAACAACCTCAGCTGATCTATCTTCATAACAAGTAAGCCATCATGAACAAACTCTCACAGATGCACGTGCCACATTTATAAAAAATATGAGATATATCACATTTTATCATGGGGCCTCTGAGGGCCATCATAATATAAATATTTAATAATAGTTGAATATAGTTAGTAATTCTATCCAGGTGATTAATTAACAAAGATGACTTCAGCTTGTACTGAGTGACCCCAGGCACAGGGGTCTCCAGTACGTTAATAAAACACAGAGCTCTGACAATTAAAGGCAAAAGATGTCTTCAGTTTCAATATGAAAATTGTGCATCTACTTCTTCCGAAAGGTAACCCAAAAGCAAAGGTCAACCAATATGGCCAACCAATATGGCATGTTTATGCTGCTCCCACTGCCTTGCCAGTGCCTAAAGTGCCCTCAGCTGTCTCATAAGTGACCAGATAAACTTTGGCAATAGATTCTGAATGGGTTTTAAAGGTCAAGAAAATCACTTATTACTTACTTTGATTAGCAATCTGCTTTTCACAGCCAAACTTGGAATTGTGTGCTTGCTCTGTCTGATCCCAGTCAGCAACATGTTGTACCACCTAAAAACTGTTAATTGTATATCCAGGGCAGCTATCAGAGTAAGGTATAACAAGACACGCCCAAGGACCTTTTCATGGTCCAAAAGAGTCTGGCAATTCTCGGGGGGGGGGGGGGGGGGTTTAATCACAGGAGGAACATGTGATTGATGAAGTATGGCAGTCTGTAAGGGGCTCCTAGGAAAAAACAAACACCTGTTCATGCAAATGCACCCGCCCTGTCACTTTGTGCCCCAGGTAGATTCATACATGGGGGTATTTCTTCACCACTTCCTTCTCATGGAAGGCCTGCCATTTGGGGGCATATTTAAATTCACCAGGAGATCCATAGGAGCCTTTCTGGCAGAGTTCTGGCCAAATCTCCCTATAGTGGACTTTCTGCTGCCATAAGCCTCCCCCACCAGCACCTAACCCAATAGAAGCTGGCACAGACTGTGCTGTGAATCTGGTCCCTTTGCTTTTAATCAGAGGTAAAGTGTGCATTAACATAGCCCACAAAAGACAGTGACAAATATATGGGGAGGACTGAAGCTAGTGTCTAGATTCCCAAAGCAATAGTTCTGTTTCAGCTGCATTAAATTGTCAGAAGCTTTTCAGTATCAATCACAGTCTTATCAGCTACTCAGAAAGTATGAGGCCAGAAGCAGCAGAAGGACTCTTGGGAGATAATTTTCAGATAAGTAGATATATCAATATATGAATGAAAATTAAGGCCATATTAACTTGTCAAATACATAGAAGAACTGCCTGTAAACTACAAAGAAAGGGGCAGTGCAACAGATTTGGAACAAAATCAAAGTCCTTATAGTTGAGGTAAATACACATAGATTTAACATACTGTAGACATAAATCTGCTTTGCAAACTTCAGAACATTACATATGTTTGTGACACATAGAAAAGACATGACAATTACTGTTTAACATGCCTTCTTCTATTCCTCCTGGTGCCTTTTTCATAGTCTGAGGGCTTTTGCATTTTTCTGCTGGCGTTAAATCAGAAGTTCAGCTATGAAATTAAATTATTAGGTCAGCTGCTTATAAGGAGGTTCATTAAAGGGTTGGTAGCATCAAGCATCTAGCTTTGTTGTTTGAAGCAACTTTTCTCATGTCTCCTCTTTCCCTGCTTTGTTGTTCTACTTCTTTTCTTTTGTCTGGAGGTGGTTGGGCCTGTTTCACAAGCAATAAGTGGTGCAGCCAGCAGGCAGTTATAGGAAATAGATCTCTGTTGAGCATGATGAAAGGTCAGGGTTTGTCAAGTGGCCTTGCCTCAGCTTGCATGTCAGTCCCTGGTGACCAACCAAACTAGGTCCTTTCTGAAATGTGACCTTCTTTCATCAGTGTCTCTGGTACTCTTGGCTTCTCAACAGACTCACATGGGGTGATTTCTCATTCTTTCCTTCTTTGTCTGTAGGCTCATAGGTGCCTGCAGTGTCATTGCTTTTGACCCTCTTGAGTGGTCACTTCATATGACCTGGGAGCCAATGCACTATGCATTATTCCTTTGGTTCTCCTTTTCCTGTATTTTTCCAAAGGGTGGATCCACACTGGAATGCCGTCTTCCAGAACTGTAAGATCTTTGGCTGAGCAGTTGTAATAACTCACTTGCTTCCTCTGATTGTTCGCCCTCTCCATTTTGTGGTTTCCCACATTTTCATATTGGTCCTCCATGAAGAACTTGTACTGCTCTAAGTTTCATTGTGTTTTAGAGAATAATATGTCTGAGAAGAATATTGGGAATAACATATAGAGCTAGGAAGACAAATGAAGAAGTCAGAAAAATTACTGGACGAGGTACCCTCTCACAAATAATCTACAAAAGAAGACATCGGTGGCTGGGACATGTGCTGAGAATGGAAAAAGAACGCTTACCAAATACTGCCCTTGAATGGAAGCCAGAAAACGCAAGAAGAAAGAGAGGAAGACCATGAATAACATGGAAATGAACAGTTCTGAATGACATCAAGCACCTCAACGTGAAATGGGAAGATTTGGAGAGAAGGGCAGTTGACAGGCAAGGATGGCAAATGTGGGTAGCCCAACGTGCAGCAAAGCACGGGATTGACTACAGTCTAAGGTAATGTCTCCAGATCTCCAAACACAGCTGATCATGCTCAGGTGGTGATGAGCTTCAAATTGGTACATTCTTCATGACCCAACACCCCACGGAAATAAAATAAGTTTTACATTCCTACTATTCTCCAGCTGCATGGTGAAATCTGTGAACAAACTCCAGGTCTACACCTGGGCAAGATTTCTGCATGCAAAATCCAGGCTGCCTAAGGGATTCAGGCTATTTACCATGGTTCAAAGTACTAGTTGCTGCATTCCAGAACTTTTAGAGACAAATTTCTGCCACCATGTTTTGTTAGCAATGAATGAGTGATGGAGCAGGCGAGCAGAACAGTAGGAAAGTTCTTTATTGAGCATTCACAGAGGGCTGAGAGGCCTGTGTTTGTCTGGTAGCAGCTAAGACCCAGCTTGCATTCGTGAATCCCTGGCAGAACATCAAACTAAGTCCTTCCTGAATCCCGATGCTTTCTCCAGTTCCACGTACCATACTGTATTAATATTAACTTTTTTGTGGCTCTTCTGTTCAGAACTGGAAGTGGTTGAAATTTAAAATTTCTGTCTCCCATTAAATTCTTACGTTTTGACATCTACTTTTGTACCAAATTGGGATGAAGAGTAAAGTCTCTCCGTTCCATGAAAAACCTCAAAGTTTTTGAAAAACTTCAATTTGGAAATGTCAAAAACGCTTCATTTCAGTTTGTTGAACAGAATTTTAATAATTTGCTTTGGATTGGTTCAATATTGTCGATGGCCACTATACGTCATGGCAGTTGAAGTTTGGGTCCTTCGTGCCCCCGCTCCCCTATATGGGATGGGTTTCCTGACCAGACTACATTTCCCATGATGCACTGTGACAGTGTAGTCAGCAGAGAGACTATGATCTAGCCTGGCCTACAGAAGAGAATGGGGGCATGAGGGACCCAAATTACAACTGCTATGAAGCATCACGGCAGCTCAAGAGAATAACTAAAATTGAACTGACCTGAAACAAAACATCTTAAGACAGGTTAGCAAACTAAATATCTGTATTTGAAACCTGAAACAAAACTGTTCTATTATCCTGAATGGAAAACGCAAATTCAAAAATTTTGCCTAAATTGAAATTTTCCTTCAGAAAACACTCTGTGGAAATCACATTTGTTTGTCAAAAAGGTTTAGATGGAAAATTCCCAATCAGCTTTCTTTGCATGTTTGGGAGTATGTATTGAATAGGAGAAGTGTCGACTACTGCCTCATGAAATGTTGACATGTTTCCTTTTGAATCTGGTATGTATTTGAGTTTTAATATTGCAAATAAATTAGAAAAATTCTATTTTTTAATGTATAAAATACAAAAATAGGTAGAACTGCAAAAAGACATTGATATGAAGTAAACATTCACTACTGAGCTGAGACACTGAATGAAGAATTGCAATCAGTTTTATGGCTAGTCATAAATCCCCTGAAAAATGGGGGTTTATAATGGAAGGGCTACTACTGACACAACTTTAATCTGAGCATTGCTAACGGTGACATTGTAGCTTTATACTGCAATTTAACGGTAAGCTTTTTTTGCTTTGCCAGAGGCAACACAGCCAGTTGAGGTGACTGAGTTTTCACATTATACAGCAACTCAACCTTGGAGTGCACTGATGTAAAAGCACTCGTTCTTCATTAGACAAATTTAAAATAATGGTCTGAAAAAAGCATGTGCATTGTGTGTTCCATTTAAACTAATGCAGGATTTGTATAATATTCACCTCACCTTCTAGGCTTAATGGACTTAATGAACAGTTAAAATGTTTTAGGCAGCCCATAACGGGCAACTGTGATGTCAGTCAACACTCAAAATTGACATTTCTTACTTTTTAGTAACCCATGTGCATCAGAGCCTGACACAGTGCGAGCAACTTCCTTTTATAGCTCTGCCAGTGCCCCCTCAGTTCATTCTGTCTAATAGTTTAAATTAGCGGGATCAATCTACTTGTAATTTGTGTAACACTTTACAAAAAGGAACATACAGCAGTTCCTCATATATTGGTTCTCAGGCTGACCTGAAATGTAGAGCTGGTGGAAACTGGAATTTCTGTTTTGTGGGAAACTGACCCTTCTTTTTTTGGAATCAGAACAAGTAGCTGAAATTTCCTGTAAAGTGAAATTATGGAAAATTTTGATTTGGGACCTCAAATTGTTTTGAATTTTATATTATATTAAATATAACACAACATATAATAATATATAAAAGTCTCTAAACAAAATCAAAATGATAAAATCTAAATGAAACAGTTCAACCTTGTCAGAACCATTAGTCTTGACTTTACCCATTGAAAATTACATTGAAATTGACAGTCCCACAAAATGTTTAGATTTCAGTAAAACTGCATTTTTCAACTGAACTTCCATAAAAAAAAAATTGGCTTTTGAGCAGCCCTGCTGAAATGCTCTTGCCATTGTGGTCCTCTCCTGACTGATGGTTGCTTACCATGCCAAATTACATGATGTTAATGGTTTTGTGAGGTGGAAATCTTCCTTCTACCTAGTTATATTTTCAGGACAAAAGGAAAAGTACTGTTCCTAGAACGTGATTATAACATGACAGCTGGGATTTTCAGTTACTCAGCGAACCAATATCAAAGTACTTGAACTTCTTTTTTTGTTAAAGTTGGTCTTCTGTTATGGAGGGTCAGATTTGCCCAATCGAAAATATAACAAGAAGTATTTGCCTTCTCCATAAACTTGTCTATACCCTAGAGGACTGCCAACTCTCTATTGATAGTACAGTCCTGTCCCCAGGCTCTAGTCAGGATTGGAGCCCTGTTGTGCTTGGTGCTCTACAAACACCTTTCCTAGAAGACTACAACCTGGAAAAACTGGTTCATGGCTGTTGTTTTTATAATATATTATGTACTTCCTTTGTACTTTTTTTTCCCCTTTCGATATAAACTATCTCCAGCTGCGCCCTACCTATTTTATATACTTTTTTTGAAAAGAGCAAGTAATGCTCTGTCCACTACTCCCTAAAGTGACTGGTCCATCCCACTACATCAGTAATTCTTAACCTTTTCTGGTTGGCAACCCCTTAGCCAAAGTACCAAAAAAAAAAAAAAAAAAAAAGTTCACAACTCCCTTACACTTACTGTAAAAATGTAGCCACAATAAACCTCTATAATTTTGTGTGTGTGTGTGTTGAGAAGCTGACAGGGAATACTTGACCTTGAAAGGTATGGGTGTGCGAAGAGTGGGGGAAGCAAGTTTTCGATTGAAATAAAATTTTCAGTGCCTCCCAAACCCCCGATTGCCTGTCATGACCCTTGTGGGGGCTGAGAAACCCTACTCCACAAATAGATTTCTTCTCCTGGGGTGAAGAGAGTGACCCTGTGTGTGTACGGTACCAGAGAGCAGAAAGGTCATTGATCAGGTCTGAAGCTTATGTTATCTTGTCACTGTGGGGTGGTCATTAACTTAACTACACCCATACTCAGGGTTTGTCTACACTAGCACTTTTGTTGGTAAAAATTTTGTCGGTCGGGGTGTGAAAAAACCACACCCAACATAAGTTTCACCAACAAAAGCATCGGTGTGGACAGCGCTATGTCAGCAGGAGAGCATCTCCCACCGACATAGCTACCACCACTCGTTGGGGGTGCTTTAATTATGGAGACGGGAGACCTCTTTCCCGCAGGCATAGAGCAGCTGCACAGGTACAGCTGTGCCTCTCTAAGCATAGTGTAGACATAGCCTCAATTATCTGCTTCCCTTCACTGCCCTCAGCTGTCAGTTGACACCTGAGTCCAAAGCTGCTAATGTCATCTGGGATCTCATGGTTATGAAGGTGCTAATTCCTGGTGTTGCTAAGAGAAGGGAAAGGCCACGGAAGCCAAATTCCTTCTAGGGAGGCTGAGATCAGTTCAGCTAGTCTATTCCTCCAACCTTCAGATGATGTTAGCAATGGCTGCCAGGGGTGCTGGAACAACTTTGTATAGTGAGGGTGCTGAGAGCCATTGACCCAGACTGTAAACCCTGTATATGGTGGAAACCAGTTCAAGCCAGGGGTTGTGGCAGCACCCCTAGTTCAAGTACCCATGATGGCTGATGTCTCTTCTCTTTTTCCTGAAGGATGCTGGAACTTTCTTAAAGGGTCACTTGACTAGAAATATGTAGCCCACACAGATTTCCTAGATGACCACAGTTCTGGATCTGCAGAGGCTCATCAAGGCTCTCCCACCTGGTGTGGTTGACAGTGTCTACTTCCCTCCCTCCCCTTCTCCAAAATCAATTAGAAAAACTCACTAAATAAGGCCTCATTTCAAAGCCTATTAAAGTCAAGGGAAAACTTCAGGCCCCTAATAATCTGAGAAGTAGAGTAATGCAACTCTGTCTAAGGAATTCTGTCTAAAAGAACCTACTGAATGCTATTATGATTATTTCAGAGTACCCATAAATGTACGAGGCACTTAAACAAAATTTATAGAAGAAAGGCTCCTTTTTAAAAATTCTTTCAATCCCACACCTAGTACCATCTTGCTGTAATTGGATAATGCTATGTAATAATATGTGAAGTTGAATGGCTTTCTGATTTCTGCTTACTATATATATCAGGGGTGGCCAAACTTACTGATCCACTAAGCTGCATACGACAAACTTCAGAAGTTCAGGAGCCAGGGGCATGCCTGCCAGAGCTGGCGATTCAAGCCCGGCAGGAGGTACCTGCTGGGGCTTGGGGCTTCAGCCCTGCTCCTGCTGAAGCCCCAACCCCCAGCAAGTGCACCCGGTGGGACTGAAGCTCTGAACTCCACCTCCCTGCTGGGAAGAAGCCCCTACCTCACCACCATGGTGCAAGGCAAAGGTCCCAAGCTCCCCCCACCCAGTCTAGTAGGGGGTGAATGGGTGGGGCTCTGCAAGCCTCACTTTGACTGTAAAAGAGCCATATGCGGCTCGCGAGCCATGGTTTGGCCAACCTGATATATATTTTTATTTAATTTAGTTCTTCAATTAATTCTCTGAACCTCTTGTCACCTTCTAGTCTCACATTCAATTAATACAACAATAACGTAATATGTCAGGAAACAAAATAATTCTGCCATCAAATGGGCCTGGCCGCCTTCCATGTACCACTCAAATAACCCCCTTAGAGAGAGTCTGGACAAGCGGGTCTTTCAGTATGGCTGGAGCGCAGCAAAATCTGATTCTTTCACACTAAAGGGGAGTGAATTACAGAGTGGAAGGCTTTCTGATGAGAAATGCCATATTCCTCGCTATGCAAATACAAGGATTAAAATACAAAAAGGAAGTTGGTCTCAGAGACACACAGCACCCAAACCAGTGGATAGTCTTTGGAGCACTACATGATTAATAGCTGTGTGTGTGAGTGTGTGTGTGTACGCACGCATGTTTAAACATATCACTCTTGGGAATTTTAATCCTATTACGTGTCTCATAATTTTACTTCTAACCTTCCAGTGTCACTGCTTTCTTCTAGTGTGTCTTTCTTTTGATAGCTCCAGACTGAGGTGTTTGATTGACAGTGCATGCCAACAGTTGACAATGGGCGCAAACCAAGTCCTAGACATAGAATCACACTGTTGTTTAAGTCTGGTGAGCTGTATTTAAAAATGGAAATACAAATGAAAATAATACAAAAAGAAGGCTGCATAGATTTTTTTCGCCCAAAAGAAGCAAGTAGAGTCTTAGCTATATTCATGTAAATGCAGCTTTTAGCAAAGCCTTTCTTTCCTAGCCTTAATTATGAAAATCCTCCTGAGGTTTTTCAGGCTGTTGTGAGCTGTGTTGCTGTTTTTTTCACAACAGAGACAATTTGAATTATCTCAGAAATCTTTAACTGCCTTCAGCTTGATACCCAGAAGACTTTGCTGGTACTGTGCTTAGGGTCAATTGTTCCTTAAACTACTTTTAGAGTCTATTCAACATGACAAGCGAATCAATCTTTTCAAGTCAGGAGCTGATGAAATTCTACATTTTATAAAGTATTGCTGTTAGAGTATGAATTGAATAGATGGCTTTCAGGCCTGTTCAGTGTCACTTTACACTATTTTACTAGGGTTTCTGTAAATGGAGAATACTAAACCCGTTTCAGGCTGTTAAACATGCATAGCCAGATCAAACTAGATAAGGCATCCCTCATATAACTATATATAAATAGTACAAAGGAATTTTGGCACTGCCTTTTAAATGCTAGCATAACTTTATGAGCCTTTGAATAATATTGGAAGTAATAAGAAGCTTTCATATAATGAACTATTTAAGAACTGTACCACATAATCAATAACTAATTATAATTAGAAAATGAGACCATGTCATTTCTATTATGTTCTCTATAAGATGGCGACTTCAAAATTAAAACCTTTAGTAGACTCATGGTATGTCAACACAGCAACTAGACACCTGTGGCTGGCCCATGCCAGTCAACTAGGGCTCGAGGGGCTTGGCTGTGGGGCTCTTTTATTGCTGTATAGACTTCTGGTCTCGGGCTGGAGCCTGAGCTCTGGGAGCCTGAGCTCTGGGACCCTTCTACCTCACAGGGTCCTCAAAGTCTGGTCTGTAGCTCCAGCCCAGAAGTCTACACAGCAATGAAACAGCCCCGTAGCCCGAGCTCCATAAGCCTGAGTTGGGTGGTGCAGGCCAGCTGTGGGTTTTTCTTTTCTGTGGAGACATACCCATAGACTTCAAGGCTAGAAGGGACCATCATGATCTTCTAGTTTGACATCCTGCACATTGCAGGCCACAGAACCTCACCCACCCACACCTGTCATAGGCCCATAACCTCTCTCTGAGCTACTGAAGTCCTCAAATCTTGATTTTTAAAGTGTTCAAATTACAGAGAATTCACCATTTACGCTAGTTGAAACCAGCAAGTGACCCATGTCCCAAGCTGCAGAGGAAGGTGAAACCCCCCTCAGTCTCTGCCATTCTAAGGCAGGGAAAAATTCTTTCCTGACCCCAAATATGGTAATCAGTTAGACCTGAGCATGTGGGCAAGTCCCACCAAACAGACCTACCTAGGAAAGAATTCTCTTTAGTAATTCAGAGCCCTCCACCGCTAAGGTCCCATCTTTGGCCATTGGAAATATTTGCCAATAGCAGTTGCAGATGGGCCATATGCCATTATAGGCAACTCATGCTATCATCCCCTCCATGAACTTACCAAGCTCACTTTTAAAACAAGATAGGTGTTTTGCCCCCTCCTTCCTTCCCACCATTACTCCCTTTGGGGCAGTGTTCCAGAAATTCCCTCCTCTGATGGTTAGAAACCTTTGTCTAATCTGAAGCCTAAGCTTATTGATCTTATTTACATCCATTTGTTCTTGTGCCAACATTGGTCCTTAACTTAAATAACTCCTCTCCCTCCCTGATGTTTAGTGGAATATTCTCCTCTAAATCACATACCTATCATTAATGCCAAAATCTCTGTGCCTAGTGAGGAAACTTATTATAATATGTTTCAAACATGTAATTGGGTTATTCTTTGCATACTGCTGCTCAGTTATTCCTTAGAGTGGGAGTGAGGGAATTGATTATTACATTGTCCCCTATAATTTACACTGGCTGTCAGTTTTCCAAAAGATGCAGTTCAAGATCTTAGTATAGTTTATACAGTCTGTATTAGTAGAGGCCATAATGCCAAGATTTTCAGAAATGATTAGTGATTTTAGATACTCAGTTTTTGGGAGTCCAGTTTGAGACACCTTAAAGGGGCCTGGTTTTCAGAGGGTAAGTGCTCAGCACTTTCTGAAAATCGGGCCTCTTAAACATTTGAAGCACCCTATATCACTAGTTTTATTTCTGAAAAACATGGCTGAAGTAGTTATGTGATTGCTTCTTTCTGTAATGATATGGTCAGTTGTGGTGGACTAGATTCTTTCAGGTCCTTACCCATGAAATTACTTCCTGAAGGACACCTGCAGGAGTCCCTGCCTTTTGGACAGAGCTTTCCTCAACCCGCAGGATTTGATTTGCAATGGTGTTTGTGAACTGAACCTTGCAGTGTGGTTTGTGAGGAGCTGAAAATGAATGATTCACTTGGAGTTTTGTGACAGAGTGCTAGGAGCATTGACCCAGCATTTTTGATCACTAAAGCCTAGTCTACACTAAAAAGTTAGGTTGACATAAGCTGCTTTGTGTTAACCTAGTTATGCATGTATCTACACTTAAATTTGTCTCCCACTGATGGGAGTACCCCATTATGCCTACATATTAACAACACCTCCCCGAGCGGCATAGAACCCCGACTGATGTATGGAGGTCAATATGGAGTAAGTGTAGACACTGAGTTACTTATGTTGATCCTAACAATCGCCCAACAGCTGTTGCACAATGCCCGACACTGACTGCTCTAGTCACAATTGTGAACTCCATTGCCCAGGGGCCACATAGACTGGAAGTGTTCTCTTAAAATCCCTGTAAATTTTTGAAATGCCTTATTCTGGTGTCCATCTTGGTGAGCACACTTCTATCTGCTTTCCTTGTTGTGCACATCTTCCCAGCTGACCGTGCTGGCTACATGTTCCAGACACATGGCGGCCTGGAGTAGAAAGGATATATTGGATCTCCTGGGCCTGTGGGGAGAAGAGGCAGTGCTGGCACAGATCCAAACCAGCAGTAGAAAAGGTGACATCTAGAAGTAGGTTGCCTGGGGCGATGGTAGGAGAAGGGGTATGACAGGGACCGGCAGCAGTGCCATGTGAATGCCAAGGAACTGCGGCAGGAGTGCCAGCAGGCCAGGGAGACCAACGATAAATTCTGAGCCACAGATCTGCCGCTTTTACAATGAGCTGCATGCCATACTTGGTGGAGACCCCTACACGATCCTGCACAGCACCATGGATATCTCCAAGGACCCTGAGTCACAGGGCCCTGCCATGACTAGCGAGGAGGAGAAGGTGAATGAGGAAGAGGAGGAGGCGAATAGAGGTCAGGTGATTGGGGGATCCAGCTGTGTGGCAAGACAGGACCTGGTTTTGACTCCACTGCAGTCCAGCCAGTGCCACCAGAGAAGCACGGGAGAGCCCGATCCAGGGGAAGGAACCTTAGGTAAGTGTGTAAATAAATTTTCCATTACAGGATGGCACCCCTAAATTAGTGGGACAGAGCTTTCTACTTCTCATTAATTTACTCAGACTAGAAGAGGTAGTGGTACAACAAAGAGAGGTAGATTTGCTATCTCTGAGAATATCCTCTAGAACATATTGAATCATGAATCTGGAATCACTTTGAGTGGTTGCTACTTTTGGATGTACTGCAAAACCCATCTGTTTCAGATTATTTATACTACATTGATTTTTCTTCCTTGCTGTTTGGGACTGATATCTCTTCTCTGCCCCCTCCTTTTAGTTTTATTTACATTTGGCTGAAGTTGTTGGTGGATTGGTTTGTCTTGAGGATCATTGAAGTGGTTGCTCCTGTTTTGGATTCTTTTAAGTTTAAAAGCTTTACTTGGTTTTTTTTTTCAAAAGTAGTAATACAAAGAAGAGAGGAGAGGTTTTTTCTGTTGATACTTAACACACATGATGTTTTGTGTTTTGTCTTATTATGTGGAACTTAAAAGTCTTGTAATAGATGCCCTTCTCAGAGAGCATCCAGCACCTCCCAGGAGTTGCTAAGTACCTGTCAGCACTGGACTCTAAGTGAATTAAATCAGTGGTCATTTATGATGTTTTAAAGAATAGAGTGCTACATGATTACTGCCACTATCCATACAATGCAATTTCCTGTATTGTTGCTGAGAAAATGTTCATGTTATGGTGTCTTCTGCTCTTGATACAATCTTGATACATCACAATCTTTGACTGAAAAATCAATAATATACCTTGTCTTATTCTGAGTCCTATTGTGCCATCATTGTTTGAACAGAAATTAAAACGCATTGGCAAAATATGGCCAGGAGTAGTTAAGTTTCATAAAGTTTAGGGCCAGAAAGGATTATTAGATCATCCACTTTGACCGCCTGCATATCACAGACCATTACATTTCACTTAGACTAAGGGTATGCCTATAATGCAATCATGGGGTGTGAATGCAGCTTGTGTAGCTATACCCCCCAGCTAGCTTAAATCTATCCAGTTTGGGTACCAGAGTAGTGAAAGTGCGCCAGCACAGGCTTCAGTGTGGGCTAGCTGCTGACATAATTACCCAGAGTTCTGGATGGGCTTGCACAGCCCACGCTGATGTGTGTGCTGTTGCGGCTTCACTGCTCTGGTACCCAAACTAACTAGATTTAAGCTAGTTTAGGAATACCTACATGGGCTGCAATCACACCCAGGGTCGGCGCTTCCACTAGGTGACCCTAGGCAGTCACCTAGGGCGGCAAGATTTGGGGGGCAGTATTTTGCTGCCCTTGGTGGAAATTCGGCAGCGGGGGGGTCCTTCCACTCCGGGTCTTCGGCGGAAATTTGGCGGCGGGTCCTTCACTCGCTCCGGGACCCGCCGCCGAAGTGCCCTGAAGACACGGAGCAGAAGGACCCAAATGCTCAGAGGAGGAGTGCTGCCGCCTAGGGCGGCAAAAACCCTGGTGCCGCTCCTGATCACACCTAGTGATGGCAGTATAAATATACCCTTAAGCATTGCAGTCCTCAGGAGACTAAACTGTGTACCACAGACAGAACAGGAGAGAATATGGTGACCAATGCCTGAGGCCACTGCAATGACAGGGAATTGGTTTAGGTGAGATATATCCAGATGATCCCAGCAGGTGAACCACACCCCATGCTGAAGTGGAAAGAGACAACCCCCCCCCCCCGCTCTCTTCTGATTTGATTGGGGAAAAATACCTTCCCAACTCCAAATCTGGCAATCAGTATGACCATGAGGATGTGAGCAAGACACACCAGCCAAGCATCTCAGAAGAGGATTCTATGTGCCACCTCAGACCACTGGTCCACTCCCGGTGCCCCATCTCCAGCTGTGGCCAATCTCTCCTTCTTCAAGGCAAAATACCTTTCCCTGATCTTAGAATTTTGATTATGATTATCTGGCCATACTGGTTGTTGGGGCTGCAAAAAGGGGAAATTAATATTACCCAGCCACATAACTTTAGGACATTGAGGAGATTAGAGGAGTCCAGGTTATTCTCAGCTTTCACAGAATTTATGAGGCATTAAACTTCATAGATCTCATTCTCATGGCAGCGATTGTGACAAAAACAGAAATTAGAACCACACAAATCTAAGCTAATGACAATGAGTATAACAAGAATAGGGAATGGCACAAACTTCAGCCTTATGTACTACAATTTTAAGATTGTAGTCTAGTGAATCCTCTTGGATGCCGAACCCTGCAGGCAATTAGAATACAATTTCCCCTTAGGATAATTTATTGGAAGGGGTGAAGGGATTGTAATATAACACCTGACAGGAAGACTTTCAAATGCAAAGTTCTCTAGTAGCTCAGGGCACTTTTACCCCTATGCTTACAACTTCCTGCAAAATATATGTCAAACCCAATAATTCAAGTCCCAAAGATGTTTAGGCTCTGTATATGTTGAAGTACAGATACAGCTGAACACAGCTTCAATCTGAATATATTATAGAGGTAGTCAGGAGATTTCAGATCGGTTTCCATTATGAAGTCCTGTTTTTACAAATCAGTTACTTCCTGAAATATTCACCTTCAAAACTGAAACTTTCCATGCCTGAACAAAATGTTTTAGTTTCAACAGAATACTTTCAGCTATGTTTGTTATAACAGAATGAAGAAAAATCCTGTTCATAAATATAAATTCTTCTCTTTTGTGTAGGTGAGAGAGGAGGGAAAAGACTCAAATCCAGCGGAACCTTTACACTTGTCCATGTAGGTAGATCATAATGAGCAGCTGAGTTGTTTGAAAAGATGGTCATAAAACGGAGACATTGCACTTATTTATAAATGCACCATAGTGCACATGCACAGTATGAAACAGAGGTAACCTCAATCTTTAGTGTGCTATGCAGCTATCTAAATGTGCACTCAGTTTATTAGTAAACTGTCATGATTTAAATATGCAAGAACTTTTAAAAGTCCTTCTGTGGTTTCTGAGCAAACACATGGCCTGGCAAAATAAAATAGGGCTCAAAGCCAACAGCTCCTCCTGATTTCTATTTATATCCCATTGGATTTAATAACATGCTGCACTGCCATAGCATGTTACAAACATTAGTTAGTTAGACATTCTAATAACATTACAAATAAAGTGAATGTATTTGCTTATCTATTTCACCGGGATACCCATCCCATAGATTTCTTTCTGGTACTCCGTATCTGAACTGTCTCATTTGTTGACTTGGTGTGGTATGTAAGGTGGACAATTCAAATCGCAACAAACATGTGGAACAGTTGTCAGACCTCCGATGCTGTATGTGTGAATGCACTCACTAGGTCTATTTTAGGTGAGGAATCTTGAATGGGAAACAGGGTAGTGCTATTACAAAAAACCAATATCCTGTAGTATGCCCCACCTTAACCACTGGACTCTTTCTCCCCTCACAAGCTAACAAAGCATCAGGAGTGAAATTCAAACCCATGCTACCACATGATGCTATGTTCTCAAAATAGCACCTTAGACCACTCTACCATCCTAATCTCATAAACCTATGTGGTGTATGATTTTCATGGGATGCAAAAACCATCTATGGTTTCTTGCTGAGACCCACACAAACCCACAGTGCTTGGAAGCAGCAAAGGATTGCAGTTGAGGGCAGGGGGGAAGCGTGGCTGACTTTGGCTACTGAGGTGCGGTGGACAGTGAGCTGATAGAGAGATGCTTTCCTTGTTTCCCCTCCCTGCCCACCTAATACTCTGCTGTAGGGAAGCACCACTTAAAGAAGCTTCAAAACCTTCAAAAAGCTGCGTAGCCTCTTTGAGTGGTGCTTTCCCATGCCTGGAGTTTAGAACTGCAGGGGTGGGGAGGACTCAGGACATGTAGCCTGATGGTTGGATTTTGTCATAGGGCAGGGGCAGAGCACGGACACAAAAGTAGGAGGAGAGAGGGAATGAGCTTCTCCTTCCTCCCCTTCATAGGCTTCTGCTGAGTCCTGGGATTTTACTGATTATTATTATTATTTTGGTTTCTCAGCCAGTGGCATGAGACCCCTTGACAGCCCACTTTTGCGTCATATTCCACAGATTGAGAAGTTCTGGACCAGTGAATTCGACTTGGACCTGACTCTGACTTGTTGTGAGACTATGGGTAAGTCACCGTACTCTCTCTGTGCTAGTAGTTTCACCATGTGTAAAATGAGGTTAATATCTGCTAGCCTACTTCACAGGAGAGCTGTAGGGAAAAAATTGTTACTATTTGGACAGTGCTTTGAAAATATACAAGACTTAGAATTGTTTCCTTTTCAGTGTGGAAGAGAATATAGGAGCACTGCACATTAAGAACAAGCATCTCTCCCGCTCCCCCAGGTTTGGGCTGGGGAAGGAAATTCTCAGATATGTACAATGAGAAGGAAATAGGAGGCAGTAAGGAAGAGAGGAAATGTGGCAGAAGTATTTTCTGCAGATAGAGAAGCAAATGGAAAAGAGAGAGAGAAGGAACATACATCAAAAGAGCTTCTAAGCATTTCTGGAGGGCGAGGCATTGTGATAAAAAAAATATTAGGTTTGACATAGTTATGACCCCGGACGCATAGATTCAATTCTACATTAGGCTGATTTAGCCTAGTCTTTTATCCTTGAGTTAGCTATATTGAGTTCCAGCCACCATTCAAACATGGCTTGCTTTGTAGATTTCAATAAGATTTACAAATAAAGCCAAGTCTGAAGACATTATGTACAATATAACTTTATGTAAGATTGTATAATGATATTGACAGATAAGATTTTAAACCATAAGCATAGTTGAGACAGAGTTAAAGTTGACCATTTAGAAGTCAAACAGAGGGTTAAAACTGAGTGCTTTCTCTCTCAAACTTAATATTGCATTAATGCCAGCTTATTGCAGAGACTAGTAAGGTAAATGAAGTATGTTGTAATGTTTCCATTGCTATCTTCCATTTACCTAGAGCTAACCTATGTAACCTACATTACAACTCCAGCTACTCTCACAGAAGTACATTACTACAAGAAGAGGCAAATCATGCTTGCCTATCATAAGCAGTCCCGTTGAATTCAGTGAAGCTGCACACATCAGCAAAGGGTCTATCAATCCACCTAGGTGTTTATGTGACTCTCATCACCATCAAAGCTCTATTGAAAATTCTTTCTTTCTCTTTCTTCCCGGCACCAGGAGAAATCGCTTGAATAGTTAATAGGTTTTTCTTTGGTGCTGGTATGTATGTGCTGAAGAATTTACTGAGAGAAAATGAAGTCAAAGAACTGAGTAGGATGCAAAGAGGCAGCCACTGCAACACTTCTCAAGCACGTAATCCCATTGAAATCAATGGGGCTACATGGACGAGTAAGAATTAATCATACAAATAAAGGTTGCAAGATCAAGCACAAATAGTTGATGGCTTTGTGAATAGATCAATCTGGTGCTGGGTCAGAAAAAGAAGCTGCACACTTTTCCCCCTTGAGTTCTTGGAACACTACTGCGGTAGGAATCCTACGGCAAGGAAAGTTTTATCTTTTAAAGTTATTTGGTAAAATAGAATAGAGTCCTATGCAAGGATCAGTCTTTCACAAGAGGTGAGATTGACTGAACAGTCTCACCTTCCACTGAGTTCAATACGAGAGTGCCCAAGGTGCAGAGTGCCTTGAAGGATCAAACCCTTAATATAAAGAATAAGAGGTAAAGGTATGAAAATATTCGTCAGAATGGGCTAGTGTATTTCCTTATTTTCTATGTGTGCATATGCAAACCATTTAACAGTCAGTTTTTATGCTAACACTTCTGATTTTGCTTACCTCCTTTTGAAGTTTTGACTAAAGATGCAAATACAGTCTACCACTAGATGTTGCTCTAAGACAGTTCCAAGCAAAAGCAGAAACTGGAAAACTGCATGCTTTCTCTGAGATTTACATCAATCACAAAAATTCACTTTTAAAAAATTTCATACATTAAATCTAAAGCTTAGAAAATAAGCTCCCAAAACCATCATGACCTGTTATTAAAACATATAAGGCACACATATCAGCGCTACCTAGTTCTAGAAATAACATGGTTGTAACAACACTGCATAGTTCTAGAAATATAAGACAAATCAAATGTTGTGGTTTTTTTTTTATTAAACAAATGGTTTGTGTTTTATAAGGGTTGCTTTTCTACTTCTGCTAAATGGTGACTGGTATCTGACATATAGGCCTTCAAATAAATGTGTTCCTTCCCAGCCACCCTCCTCCCCCTCTATTTTTTTTATTATTATTTTTTTTTCAAAGCACTGGGCAAATACAGTACCCCTGCTATTCTGGAAGCCTAGGCTAAAATCTAGCTGAGGTCACCAGGTAAGTGAGTTTGCAAGTCTCAGCTAAGACATCGCAGATGTTTCTTGGCACTTAGCAAAGTTTATCTTGATTGATGTATGCTTTCCCAGAGAGGCTCAGGATTGGAATAAGAGGGGTATTACCTGGGTCACTATTAAAGCAATTCACAGAGTTAGGAGAGGAAGCTTGCATACTTTCTGCTGAAACAGGCCTGGTTTTAGCTTAGGATGTCAGATTCTTACTTTCGTGAGCACCAAGGGTCACAAAAATCTAAAACTTTTATTAAAGAGGGGAAAAAACAACATTGGTTGATCAGATTATCATAAAATTTGGTGTGCCTCATGGAGGTACAGGGTACAGTCAGTGATCCAAATTCAGGGCCATTTGACCACGGCTTTCCTGAGATATGGCCCCAGCTTTTCTTAAAGTTGACACATTCTGGCACTTTTTTTTCTTTCTTTTTTCTCACAGATAGAGATCAAAACAGGGCTCAGATAATTGCACCAGGGTCTCAGACGTTTGAAGGTTATCCCAACAGAGTGTACCCACCAGGCCTTTGGAGGAAACTGAGGTAAAATGTTGTCTGAAGAAGAGTTTGCTTCTCCAATGAGGTGCACTGAGGCTCTAACAGACTACACTCAGCATCTGCAGAGAATGAGGCTACCTGTTGGGAATACCACCCTTATGTCACAGGACCTTGGTGGCTCTAAAGGTATAGCATGGCCATTGAATGTGAGCAGTACCTCAGGCATTGTGAGTTCAAATAAATTTTAAGTTTTTTTAAAAAAAGGAGTGGGGGGGAGGTACAGTGCTCTATGCTGCCTCTCAAAGGGGGATTTTCATTTTGGGCAAATATAATATCAGCACAGCAGAATATTCTGGGGTGGAATAGGGGGAGAGGGGTTGGGGGATCAGGGGATGGGGAGGGAAAGGAAGGGGTTGGAAAAGGGACATGGGGGTGAGTGACAAGGAGACTGGGGAAGAATAGAGGCAGGGACACCTGTCAGCTCGACATTCCCTCCCATGTGTGTGCCATGAGCTGGGGGTCCCCAGCCCATCTACAGGGGTGTGACCCCCCTCATGTGAGCCAGGTTCTAGATGGGGCTTGCTTAAGCTGAGGGGGAGTCTGAGCCTCTCCATATGTTCTGTGTGAGCTGGGATCTGGTGGTCCCTTCCTCTCCGTGAGGGTCTGGACCCTGCTCTCTTCCCTCCCATGTGTGTGCCAGCCTCTTGGGGGGCCCCTGCCAATCTATGGTAGTCTGACCCTCCACCTCCTGGGAGCCAGGTTCTGGAGGGGCTTGCCTTTCTGGGGGTGTCTGAGCCCCATTCCCTACCCCTTGTGATCCAGGATCTGGGGAAGCTCTGCCCTTCCTGGTGTGGAGCTTAGAACAGGCATGCCGGAGCATGCACCAAGAACACACTGTTGAGAGTGGGGTGAAGAACTGCGAATGGGCATGCCTGACACACATCAGTTCATACAACTCAGAGCTATTGTTTGAGGTTTTATTCATCTGCATTGGGTACTCTCTCTCAGCTAGGAACATTCACCCCTCTCTGAGCCTGATATGCTTCTGATGGGTGGGTAGAGCCCCTTTCCTCCATTCTCCCTCTAATTTCATAAAACTTACATAAAATTTAGGTTGGGAGGCCCTTCCTGTTAAAAGGACAACTCTTCATTCTCTAAAATCTGTGTATTTCCATGGATTGTCTTGAAATTTGGAATGCCTTGTGGGAATGCAGGATAGGGTTAGTGATCCAAATGCAGGTTCATTTGTGGAAGAAGTTTCCAAGATACAGCCCCTAGAAGAAACAAAATAAAATAAACCAAAACCAGCTGCATTTCATTAAGTTCACAGATTCAAGCAACTTTGAAGTTTGAAACATATGCTGGACAGAAATATGCAAATTAACTGTAAACATTTGGGAAAAATCTGCTTTTGTCCAGTGTGTGTGTGTGTGTGTGTGTGAGAGAGAGAGAGAGAGAGAGAGGGTTGTTATTATTAATCTAATCTGAGTACAGCAGAATATTTAGATGGTGCTGAAACTATTTTTAAAAGAAAATAAATTACGTGTGTGAATGCTCACTGGGATGGGAGGGGCTATTAGAGGTGCAAGAACAGCTGGTAATAGAGGAATTAGGAGTTTGGGTCTGCAGCAAGGAATGGGGTCTTATGGGGTGGATGATAAATGGGAATGGCTGGTAGTGAAAGGAAATGGGGTTGGAAGGCTAAGGTATGGTGCAGGGAGTAGGAATTAAGGGGAGTAGGGGGAGAAGATGGGAGTGGTCGGAGAATGAGAGGAGTAGCAGAGGAAGATGGGGTTTAGGGGTGGAGCAATGTCAACCCTGAATTCTCCCTTTCCATGTGCCGGGAGCTGAGGGAGCCTTACCCCTCTGCAGAGGTCTGAGCCTTTCCCCCTCCTTGCTGTGTGTTTTGGGACATGGGGGGACCCTGCTCCTCTTGCGGTGTCCTCTCCCTGCCCTGCCATGCAAGCTGAGAACCGGGGTGGGTAGGGTTGCTAGTTTTGGTTGGAGGATGTATTCTTGGAGGTTTCATCACATGACAATCTTTAATTAAAGATTAATTTTTAATTCCTGGAGACTCCATGACAATCCTGGGGGGTTGGCAACCCTAGGTTGCCAACAGGGCTGGCGAGCAAAATCTCATCTATGGTCTATATCCCAAAACCTTGACAGTTTTATTAAATGGTTGTTACAGTACCTTTACGCATGTTAGGGAAGACTGGTGAGTCTGTCTCCTTGTCCACCCCCTGCCCCACCAGTGTCTTCAATATTTGGCCCTCTACCCAAATTTCCAGCTCTTCCTCTCCTTCCCATGCCATTAAGCCATTAGCTGGCACTCTAGAAGTCATTAACATGTAAGAAGTTGCTCCTTGCTCTTTCCTGCCCTATGACACTGCATACACACCACAGGCAGCAGCCTACTGGAGGGCTGCATGCTACTTTGGTTATGTAGCCAGAGCTCAACTCTGAGCTGGGCACCTTACTCCCACTACTCACCCCAGCTGGGATTCCTGCCCCTGCTTCAGCCAGGCTTCCCCAGCCATGCCCCCGCCACCCACTCTACCCACCCTACAAACTGAGTCCCTCCCCCATACACTCTGGGCAGCCTCCCACCCACCCAGGGTTGATCTGTATCTTCACTATTCATTTTCTGGGTTTCAGATATTTAAACTTGTGTTATCTTTAGGCCCCGCCCATTGAAAATGTTTCAAAGAATGGCCATTGTCTCCATTCAACGGTAACACAATCTACAGGAAGTGGGAAGATCACCAAGGAATGACGTAGCAACCATGTTGCCCAGTGGACAGATAACTGTACTGGGGATATTCCTAGCTCTGCCGCTGGCCTGCTGGGTGACCTCGGGCAAGTCACTTCACCACTCTGTTCCTCAGTTTCTCATCTGTAAAATGGAGATAATGATGTAAAGTTCTGTGAGATCTACTGCTGAAAAAATTATATAAAAGTCAGGTGTGTGGATTATTACCTAACCTAACAGTATCAGCATCAAACCTAGGTGAGAGCAACAGCTGTCTAAAAGACTGCTACTTCCTACCAACAAACATTTCTTGTACTGTTTAGGAAATTTAATGGCAAAACACTTTAACACAGAGCTAAGACTGCCCGGTGCTAGCTTATGCTCGTCCCGAACATTGAATTAAGCAAAACTCAAACGTCAGAAAACCAGGAAATACAGAGTTAAGGTAAACACCCACACAACCTTAACTCTGCCCTCCGAGCGATGTCCCAATGTGCCCATAACACTCACTCCCACTTTGCCTTTCCACAGGAATGAACAGGCGCTACCTCCACTTGCACTCCACTCAATCACTGACCCTACTCACCCGACAGAATATCATACTTGTAAATTTTAACAACCACTTCATACCCTTTTTACAACCCTTCACATAAGCACAAAGGACACCACCAACACCTATGCTTTCCCCTACCCATCATTAAATCCATACCGCTCTCATGTCCCACCTCACTACTGACTCATGGCAAGAAGACCCCAGTTAGTGCTTTGCTACTAACACAAGTTGGTATTGAAATGATCCAGACTGGAACCTCAAGATACCCATGCATCTCTTTCCTTTGATAACACACACAGCTCTGTGACACTCCTCAAACTAATCCCCGGGACTTCTCACATCACAATCACAGCTCTCCCAAGCTGCTTTGACTTACTCCTCCACCATTCAACACAGCTATACCTAACGTCGTGAGTGTAGCTGGAGTGCATGCCAGAAGGTATTACCAACTCCAAGGGGACAGAGTTAAGGCTGCGTCGGTGTTTACCTTAATTCTGTATTTCCTGATTTTCAGAAAGGTACAAACTATCACCAGGCAAACTTAACTCTTCATTAATGAAGATTTTTGCCATTTAATCTATTTATACTTAATTCACCTGAGTGGATAGAAAAGGATAAGATCAAAGCTAAAGAGAGACTAGGATTGTTGTGTTTTGTTTTTGAAAATTAGTATTGCTTTGATTAAATATGAAGTGGACACAGAGGTCACTAATGCTATGAAATGGGTTTCTGACATGTTTAAAAACTGCATATACTTTTCTCTTTAGCGCTCCTGGGCTTCAAGCTGATGTCTTAGCTGATGGTTTTATTCCTGTATCACTACTGGCGCTCAATAGAAAATGTTTGGAAATTAGTATTCATTAGTTCATTTACACTCAACTCCTCCACAACTTGACCTTGACATTCTGTAGGAAATGGCCACAAACTTTCTTTATTCAAATATTCCCAAATATACATCTTTTAAAAGAATTTATGAAAACAAAATAAAAATACTTTATTTTTAAATTATTTTAGATACTGCAGTCCAGTTTTTAATGAAAAAATATTTAAAAATGTCTATGCCTATTTTTACAATAGAGTCTCAATCTATAGCCTGTCGTAGAAATGTACAGTAGGCCAAGATTAAAACACACACACACCCCTACACAAGCACATGACATTATACTGTGTTAGAAGCTAATAATGATGTCAATTGCTGTCGCTCTTTATGAGCTGACATACCATACAAAACACCCCGTTTATTCCTGGCATTGCCATTTTGTATAAGTGCTAACTTCACTTCTTTTTCATTAGCTGATGTATCAACAAAAGCATGTTGGAAGAGATTCAATAAAACCAATTAATTTGGCTTCCTTTTTAGGCAACAATGGAAACAGGAGCCCGTGGAACTTTGTCTTGGGCAACACTCCAGACAACTGGTATTTTTCTTCTCTTAAAAGCATAATCACCCTGGTCACTATTGCATCTCTCTGAAGGAGGGAGGGAATGCCTTGTTGAACTTCTCCTCCATCTCCTTGCGACAAGTTTTGCTTGGGCAATGTAATTGTTTCTGGTGGCAACAATATAAAACATGCAGGAGAGTAGTGTCACTTGCACTGTTACTGTATATCAAAGGCAATGCCACTATTTCCAGTAGCAATACAAACCCCGCTATGTATGGGGTTTAGCTCTCGCTTGTAAAAGTAGTCCTTTTTGCTTTCCCTCAATCTAGACAGCTTTCTATTTTCTGTAATTTAGTAACAGCTTCACGCTTTACACAGATAACGTGCATATTATTGACATTGTTTGAAAAATATATATGGTTCAATGCCACCACCTTTGGGGAATTCTGTAAATAGAAGAATCATAAATGATCATCTTATGCTGCTTTTTGAAGCACTCTGCTTGCGTGCTGAGTGTGCTGGAGTCTGAAAAGTCCTGTCACAAAACTATTGCAGCTTTGAGTTGTCAGCCTGATGGCTCAAGAGCATTCACTCTTAAGAGGCCTTCCTTGTTTATTTACATCCCAGAGGCTGCATTATAAAAGGCCTGTAAATGTATATTACTCATGCACTGGACACCAACACCTATTTCCTTTACTTGTATGAGTAGGAGTTTAGTCCTTCTCCTGCTGATAGTTTTCCCCATTGCCAGCAATGGGAGCAGAATTGGAGCTTAGCTGCACTCAAGCCACGGGGGAGTGTTCGGGCTAGTAAGGAGAGCAGGATCTTCCCTAGAACGTGAATGTAACAGTTCAAAAAGTCTGCTGTTCTGCCTCATGTTCTTCTATTGCCTCAGAAAATCTGTTGAAGGGATTTTTCTCCCTTCACTTCCTTTCTCATTCTTAAAGAAAGGAAATCAGCACAGTGGGAAAGCATGGGTAGCATGGGGGTTTCAAAAGGGAATTTAAGTTTAAATTAATAAGAAATTCTTTTATCAAAATGTTTATAGTTAGGTTTCAGTGTTTCCTTTCTTGTGCTATTGCAAGGGAGCTGCTGCACAGGGAAATGGACCAGACTGGTCTGTCTGCAGGGGAGTGGTGTCTCCACATGATGTACAGACTGTGCAGATTAGGGTTTCTATGGATATTAGAGAGTATGTGTCAACCACTCTGAGTGCAGTCTCTTTTTTGGTGTTCCAACTTTCACCAAACTGGCTCTTCTCTATTCAGCTCAAATTCACCCAGTCCAACAACTTAATATAACATGAATCAAGCAGCTCTCAAGCTCCAGGGCTTAAAGCCTTTATTTTACCTCTTTATTGGTTCCCTAGAGGGCCTGGTTCCCTAGAGAGCCTGGTGTGGGGCTGTTCTCCATTATCCTAGGCCCTCCTGTCTGCCCCTCTCTCTCTCTTCTCTTTCCTTTGTAGCTGGGCTTGTTTTCCTTATTGGTCCAAGCTCTGGGTGTGGATGATTGGCAGTTCTGAGATGTGGTTAGCCAGGCTGTCTTGAAGTGGGGGAAGGTTCTTCTCTCTCTTCTGCCTCTTTCTGTATGAAGTTTGTAAGCCCCGTTATAGCATGGATAGTCAGACAGCTCACACATTTTTTTGTTGTTGGAGGAGGGGGGGGCAAAAAACCTAGAGCCAGCCCTGCAGCTCACTCTGTACATTGTGCTCCAGTGGGAAAGGAGCTGGAAGTTTTTGGCAATTTTCTTTATTTCCAAATTCCCCGTTGTGGCATTAATCCCTCATAGAATATGCGGCTGTAGTGGAGGAACCTGTGGTAGCCTGGAATTGAAAGCAGTATTGTTGACTGAATGGAAGAGGGTGCTTGAAGGGCACACAGAGAGACAACCACTCTGCAAGTCTGGTTGCGGATCTGTGGAGTCTGAGCCTATGTTTTCCTCTACACTGATTCCAGGCTAGGCAAATACGCCACCTTCTAATTTTATGCTGTACCTCTGAGAGGAGGATGCAGTAGTATAACCAGTGGCAGATTACTGCATGGGCCAATGGGGCCCCAAGGCCCTGCCCCTTCCCCACCCCTCATCTGAGGCCCTGCCCCCAGTTCCACCCCCCCGTCATTCGCTCTCCCCCACCCTCACTCACTTTCACCGGGCTGGGGCAGAGGGTTGGGGTGCAGGAGGGGAGTAAGGGCTTCAGCTGGGGGTGTGGGCTCTGGGGTGGGGCTGGGGATGAGGGGTTTGGGGTGCAGGAGAGGGCTCTGGGCTGGGGCAGGGGGTTGGGATGCAGGAGGGGGTACAGGCTCTGGACTGGGGGTTCAGCTCTGGGTGGGGCTGAGTGGCTTGGGGTGTAGGAGGGGGGTCAGAGCTGGGGTAGGTGGTTGGGGTGTGTGTGGGGGTGCGGAGTGTGGACTCCGGGAGGCTGTTTGTGTGTGGGAGGGGACTCCGGGTTGGGGCAGGGTGTTGGGGTGGGCATGGAGTCCTGGTGGCACTTACTGTGGCTCCAAGGAAGTGGTCGCCAGGTCCCTGCAGCCCCTAGGTGGAGGGGCAGCCAGGAAGGCTCTGGACGCTGCCCTCGTGCCCGCAGGTGCTGCCCCCGCAGCTCCCATTGGTCGCGACTTCCCACTGCTTCTGGGAGCCGCACGGAGCTAGGGCTGGCAGACAGCCTGCCTTAGCCCTGGGCCCCTGCTGCAGTGACAACCGTATCTTTAACAGCTGCCGACCAGAGCTGCCCAGGTCACTTTTCGACTGAGCATTCCGGTCAAAAACCGGACGCCTGGCAACCCTACCCCTTCTCCTCCTCTCCCACCCTGCCTATCCTCCTCCTCTTCTCCCTGAGGCCCTGCCCCCTGGCCAGGCTGGAAGATGGATCCTGTGGTAGGGAGAGTGTATTCCCCCCACCCTTCCCCATGTGTAGGTAGGTCAGCCATGCACTGGTCCACTGCACAGAGCTTGCATGAGCCCCCTCCACACACCTGTGCTGAGCTGGCCGGAGCCTCTCCCTTGCCCTGTGCAGAACTGGCCCAAGCCACTCCCCCAGCCTCTCTCCCTCATCCCCCATGCAGGACTGGCCTGAGCACCCTCTCCCTTGCCCCTCAACCCCCCTGCACAGAGCTGGCCCAAGCTCCTCTCCCTTCTCCCCCCAGTCCCTCCACATGGAGCTGGCCTGAGTCTCTCTCCCCACCACTGGCCCGAGCCTCTCCCTCACCCCGCGCGGAGCTGGCCCAAGCCACTCACCCACATCCCCATCCTTCCGTGCGCAGGACTGGCCCGAGCCCTGCCACTCACACTGTCCCCTTCCCCCCCCCCGGTCCCCCGAGCTGGTGATCAGTGGCAAGAGCAAATAGGACAAATGCCCAGTTTGGCAAAAATGTCTGGATGTCTGGGGCCAAAACGGAATGTATAGTCACCCTAGGCCATGGGTCGCCAAAATATTTCAGTCATACCCCCCACTCAGTCCACACACCCCTTGGAGCCAGGGCCCGGGGCCACGGTCGGGAGCTGGGCCAGAGGTGCGGCTGGGGCCGCGGACAGGAGTGGAGCCACGGCCAGTAGTGGTGCCACGGCTGGGGCTGGGAGAGGCGCTCCAGCGGGGCCAGAATGGACGGGGGACACAGGAGGGCTGGAAGGCGCTCCCTGCCCATCCCCTGTGGGGGCTGACCCAGGCCCCGCTGCATCCCCCCAAGTGTTCATCCATGCCCCCCTAGGGTGGTAAACCCCACAGTTTGGGGCCCACTGCCCTAGGGTGTGGTAAGAGCTGCCCAGACTAATAATACTTATATGGGGTTTCTGTGAGGCTTTATTAAAGCATTCTGACGGATAGTGCTAGAGGACCACAAAGTATTCTTTAAAGTATTCTAGGAATGAGAACAGGATATTAAACAGGTACTATTAGACTCCGGAACATTTGTTTAAGGATAGATTGGCAACATGCAGTGAATGTTGGAGGTGCAAACAGCCACATGCAAACCTTTCACACATCCTCTGTGCCTGTCAAAGAATGTATATGTTCTGAAACACTATATTCAATGCTCTCTCAAAAAATTTGTGTTGCTATCTTATCTCTCCAAGCTTGTGTATTTTAGGGGTGCTGGATGAGTTGGTATTACCAGTTAACTCAATTAAGAAATGGATTCTAGTAACTATTTTAGAGGCCAAAAGAGTTATTTGAGAAAGTGGCAATCTGCAATTCTTTCCTCATACACAGATTGACTTAGTGAGCTCTCTCTACTACTGCATTAATGGAAAAAAAGACTGTCTAATAGAAATGCTTGGAAAAAATATGAGGATGTCTGGTCACACATGAAACTATTGAATACTTTTTCAGTTTAGTATGTATTAGTCCCCGATACTCAGAGGCTATGTTATCTAGTCACTGACCTCTACAGGTAGAAGTGTTTGGTTTTTGTTTTGTTTTTACCCAGTTGTTACAAATAATGAACACTGAATTTTGTTATTTATATGCTATTTACATCTTGTGCATATATTTATATCTATATATATTGTTTCATTATGTGTTTATATTTTATATAAAACCAATAAAAAGTTTTTTAAAAACATATCTAGGAAACCAAACTTTGAACCTTTTTAGAAGTGCACCCATTACTACCAGTTAGTACCATTTGTGTGTATGGATGTTTTGAGATACCGGCACTTGTTAGTTAGGACCTGGACTCAGACCACCAAGTAAATGAAATAAATACATCTCATTTTACATGATTAGCCAAATAGCCTTCTGACAATAACTTTCAGTTGCTGCCAAAGTGAAACCATAAGTGAAAAAGAAAGCTCCCTCTTCTGCTCATTTGGAAGTGTATTGTAGAAGTCTGAAATAGTTTGCAAATATGTGTTCTGTAAGCCTCAGCTCAGTTTATGCTGTTACAAGTCATATGTGCTGCTACAACTGTTAGGCATGGTGAGAATGTCAAAGCTGGAGTGCCAGCCTTAGTGTTGATTTTGCTGGCTTTCGTTGATTTGCTCCACAACAGTAATGTAGATTTTTTTTACATGCCTATATGTTTTAGACTATGACTTAATGTTTCCTTCAATTTATTCTTCTTTGTTAATATAAATCCTTTTTTGGGTTTAATTTAAAGTAATTCATAAATCCTAACATAAGTAATTTTGGATTCTTTGAAGGAAATGGTAGCTGTGTTTAATCCTATAATACATTCCTCAATCATTACAGAGCTTAAAGAGTATAGCAGCCTTAGACAGAAAGCATTACGATGAGTCTGAATAGTACATCTAGGGCAGGGAGAACTGAGAATAGCACAACAGATGGATTAAAAAAAAAAGCCCAATAAATATGTATTTAGTTATTTATTACAAAATAAATTATGTATTGACATAGGAAATTACATGATAATTTTCTGTTTGAAATGTTACAAAAGTAAATTGGCTTCCATCTAAAAGGTAGCACAGAATAATGGTTTTGTGTTTCTGTCATGACATTTAACTCATTAGCATGCAGGTGCGCTGCCTGGGCTTCATGCAATAACTGTCTTCTTTCACTGTGTTTACAGATAATCCAGCAAGTTTGCAGGCCAAATGGCTTTCTGAGTGTGAGCCCACAAAGCATTGAATCAGACGGTGTAGTGCTCCGGGAGATTCCAGCACAGTTCAGCCACAAGGTGAATATCCGTAACAGCATTAAAAGGAACAATGACTCAAAATTGTTCATAATTTATAATCGTAATAATTAATAGTGACTAACACTGCAGTCACTAATTAATTTTTTGCTGTATTTAAAATTAACTCCATTGTCAACAACTGATCCGTGGGTGATAGGGATTAACATGTACATGTGAGCTCCTGGTTTACTAAACACTGTAATTTATTCTGCTTCATGTCTTGTGTTTTGTGTGTGAAATAAGAAGTCCTCCGATTCCCTTTTGTAGAGGCAGAGGGCTCTTGGCAGAATAGAACCATTGTGCTCCTGCTTGTGGGGGCCTCCCCCTGGCTGAGAGATCAAAAGATAAGAGCTATACCCCTCAGAGCTCCATGGAGGCTCATGCCATAATATGATGGTACGGAGTGGAGAGAGGTAGCATTTTGGCCAGTGGACCCACAACTAGTGGAATGAAATGATGGTCGTGTGGTATTGGCCTGGACAAAAAAAGATCTGGATTCAGATGCTGAGTCTGCTTCAGACTTCCTCTGTGACCTTGGGCAAATCACTTAGGCCCAGATCCTCAAAGTTGTTTAGATGGCTGACTCCCATTGAAATAATCGATTTAACTGAAATAATTGATTTCAATGGGAGTCAGGTGCCTAAACAACTTTGAGGATCTGGGCTTTAGTCTCTCTCTTTGTCAGTTCCCCGTCTGTAAAATGGGGATAATAACTAGGATTGCCAACGTTGTATTTCAAAAATAAGGGGCTGTTTTCTTAGCACCCTGGCCCCACCCTTAGGCCAGATATTATTGTTGTTATTGTAATTATTATTAACTATTATTATTATTTATTGTATTTAATAATAAGCAGCATTCACCTACATTTGCCAGGGGTACTTATTGCTGCTTTTTGCAGCACTCAGCAACTCCTGGACTTGTTGTACAGAGATTAAAAAAAAATAAGGGGCGTCCCTTGTAATAAGGGACTGCTGGCAACCCTAATAATAACACTTTCTTTTGCTCACCCTTTGTCTGCCTTGTCTATTTAAATTGTAAGCTTGTCTATGCAGGGAGTGTCTTTTACCACTTTGTGTGGACAGTGCCTAACACAATGAGCTACAATCTTGATTCAGACTTCTAGGCAGTACTTTTATACAAATAATAAATAAAATTAACCACAAGGAACTACTGGGTAGCTCCTCTATAGCCTTTCATCACCTCCCCATTTGCATTCAGAATGGGAATAGAAAATGTACAGCTGGTATCCCAGCACCGCAGCAAAAGCTGCACAGACTGGGAGAGGATTCAGTCCCCCCACTGAGAACCCCTGCAGAAAACTTCTTTCACTTGGGCTTTGTGCTGAGGTTGAGGATTTGTCCCAATTGTCAAGTCTGTTGTGGAGCTATAAACATTTGCAGTGAACGTGTAAAATACTGCAGTGTACAGGACAAAAGAAATGGGGCAGAGAGTCTAGCAAAAAAAACAAACAAACGTGTAACAGTGGTTTTCATGCATGATTTGGTTGGTAAGGTTATCAGAAAAGTCAATACAAGTGTGCTCTGAAGACATAATATTAGTCAAACCTCTTGAGCAAATCCTTTGAAGTTCATTCTAAGCTGGCCAGAAAATTTCCATTGCTTCTGAAGGTAGAAACACCTCTTCATGCTGGGTTGTTTTATGAGCCTACCAGCCCAGTAAGCTGTTAGCATTGGTGCTGCTCCCAGATGAAAAGACCTCACATTTGGAAAGGTATACGGGATTTCTCGCCTCTGTAATGTGCCAATTTGGCACTCTTTTAAAGTGGGCGAATGAATCCTCCTCCAGTAAGATTTTAGTGCTCATGAAAGATGCCAGAATGAAAACACTGGAAGCTGAAGTCCTCTGCTTATCCACACAATATGTACAGTATGGGCAGCAGCAATGCAATCTTCCCATGCAGCCCTGCCTATGTTGTCTCAGAGCACCTCTGTTTGAAGACAGCAGTGACCGAGTAGTTCAGATTCCATTTCTATTCAAGTTTCTCTGCTTTGGTGAAGCTGTCCTTGTGGATCATTGTGATGGGGCTTCCCATGAGGCTGATACCTGACCCGTAGAAACTGGAACAAGACAACTAGACAATGCTAAGATGGTAATGACTTTAAAATTGCTACTAGCCTTAGCCATACTTCAGGCCATGAAACTGTAAGTGAAAGGATTTGTAGTCAGTCCCTGGAGATGTCCAATTGCCAGATGTAAAAGTTTTAATTAGCTATTTAGCAACCTTTGTAACCTGGAGGGATTACTGAGCAGAAGCAAAACACAGCAACAGGCAGTGATGTCTGTTCAGACAGGGAGAATCTTTATATATTAGCCCGCATCAAAACAAAGAGGAAAACAAAAACTACCTCAGGCTGGGAATCAATCCATCCCTCAGAGTGTAAGGCCCTGATTCAGCAAGGCACTCAAGCCTGTGCCCAACTTTAAATTGACCCATTGACTTCAGTGGCACATGTTTAAGTAGCTTGTTGAACCGGGGCTTAAATGTCTTTCCATCATGCATTGTTAATATTTGTATTATATTAATGCTTAGAGACTGAGGCTGGGGTCCCACTGTACAAGGCACTGTACCGCACAAACTAAGAAAGTCTCTGCTTTGAACAGCTTAAAGGACACAAAACAGACAGAAGGTGGGAGAAAGCAAGTGCCTTTATCCCCATTTATCAGATGGGGAACTGAGACACAGAGAGGTGCAATGACATGAACAAAATGACACAGGAAGTCTGTGGCAGAGCAAGGAAATGAATTCAGTTTAGAACTGAGCAAAATTTTTAATCTCAAACTTTTTATGGCAAAAAATGCAGATTCAGCAACACTGAAACATTTTGTGAATTCATGTTGATTTTGCAGAGTTGTTCATGTAACTCTCCCATACGTCTGTCCTCCCACTCCCCTCAAACTTCTCAAAGTCAAAATGTTTCATTTTGGCATTTTTGACATGAAATGATTTGAGTGTTTGATTTGAATTACTTTTCATTTCAAAATTGTCTTCAATTTTATTGGAAAAATAAAGTTAAAAATTGCTCAATCAACATGATTTGACCCAAAATGAAATTTTTTGACTTTTCAATTTGCTAAAAAATTCAAAAAACTTCCATTTTTGTGTTGATCCAAAGTTATTCTTTTTCAGAGTAGCCAGTGAACTGAAAAATCAGTTATTAGAATAGCTCTACTTCCCATCTCCTGAGTCCTGGTTCTGAGCCATAACCATCTGATCTTCTTTTCCATAGATATTCTCATCCTTCTGTCTATCCAGAAGCTTTTCCTTAAACATGTGAGCCAGAGGAAGGGAAAGGGAAGATGAAGTTTAACCCATTGTGTACTGGGAACCAGGAAATGCTTTTATGCCCTGTCATAGCATTTATATGGAAACTTGAATATTCAAGAGTAAATTAGGTTAAACATATTTTCATATAACAATCTTATGCAAGTTCCACAAAAAAAACCCAACTTTTTTTGGTCTATGAATTTAGATAATTGTGATTGATCAAATACTTGCATATCAGCTATAGGGTGACCAGATAACAAGTGTGAAAAATGGGGGGGGGGGAGATAATAGGACCCTATATAAGACAAAGCCCCAAATATCAGGACTGTCCCTTTAAAATTGGGACATCTGGTCACCCTAATCAGCTAATCTGTAAGTCCTCTTTTTCACAGCACAGAGACGCAAACAATAGGTAGCAGACTCACCAAACCAAGCAGTGCTTGAGTAATTAAATGTAAGTCAGAGCAGCAGTAATAAGGAAAAAGAAAACACTGGGTAAGATTTTTGAAAGGAAAAAGGTATAATTACTTCAGCCGAAGGGCAGCAATAACACAGATGCTGAAAGTATATGAGAATTGTATGTGCTTATTGACTCAGTCATTCACAAAAAAAGTCATTATCGTAGCAAATGCCATGACACAATGGTAATCAAGCTACTGTACTGTACCTCTGAGATACAAAGCACCTTTGATTGAAAATCAAAGGCACTTTATAGAATATTTAAAGAAAGTACATTACAGTACGTGTAATAAGGACACACGTTCCCTCTTGCTTTTTATAACATCTAAAGTCACTGATTTTTTTTAAAAAAAATCTCTCTTTTTTTCTTGAAAATTACCTATATTCATGCCCATGGAAGCTCACTGAGTCAGCCATGAAACTACTGTTAAAGCTGGATGGCATGTCCAGACCAGGCATTCCAAACCTCCTCAACATTGCAAAATAAAGTCAGGAAATGACAAAAGTAAGGGTGTCTGTGTAGCCTTAACTCTGCCCCTTGTAGCAGAACCATACAATCATTATATGTGTTCATACACCATAATTTCTTCAAGATCTCTACTGGACAAAGACTGAGGGGCCTCCAACTGGAGCACCTCTGTTAATAGCAGTTGCAAAGTATGCCTGGACAGAAAGAGTATATGTCTACACTGCAATTAAAAACCATGCCAGCTGACTCGGGATTGCGGGGCTTGGGTGTAGAGGTTCAGGCTCAGGCTGCAGTCCAAGCTCTGGGACTCTCCCACCTCATAGGGTCCTAGAGCCCAGGCTTCAGCCTGAGCCCGAAGATCATACAACAATTAAACAGCCTTATAATCCGAGCCCCGGGAGGCTGAGGCAACTGGCACAGGCCAGCTGTGGGTTTTGAATTTTAATGTAGACAGACCCTGAGACTGTCTGTCAATTAGGCAGACCTCAGGCCATTTTGGGATAATAGTTTAACACTAATACTTGAAACTCTTTGTGGAAACTCATAGGTAGCCAGTGCTGATCCTTGAGTACAAGTGTTGTGTTCATGCCAAGAAATACCACTTAGTGCAGAATGTAGCAGCTTTCTTATCTTCAGCTTCTGTCCGTATTTCATGGAGAGCGTGAAGCAGTAGTTTAATCGAGAGGCAATAAAGTTTTGGATGTTGGGACCAAGGTCCACACTTGAGAAAAAGTCTCAATCCGCTGGCCACAAACAGATGGGAAAACAATCATGGTCACATGGTTTTATTGTCTCAAATCAGCTGGGATTTCTACCAGACCGCCAAATTGTGAACTCTGGGGAGAACTGACAGACCAAATGCCAGTTAGGGGAGTTTTAATGCCTTCTCTGTCCTCTCTTATTGGCTTTTTCTTCCAAACCACCATAATCACCCCAGTCTTAACTGGATGTGAAAAATGATCTCTGAAGGTGAAAAGCTAGTGAATTAATCTATTGTGCCACTAGGAGCCAAATTACAGGTATCTGAGTCTAATTGTCTGTCCATTAAAAGGTCAGTGATGTATTTTAAATTTGCTCAAGCATTAGAAAAAGCAAAAACCCTGTTGTACACAGCAGTTTACCCAGCTTCATGTACAAGGGAGAGTTAAAAAAAATAGTGTTACTATAGCTCCATATTTTCAATTTAGAAGTCAGCTGCAGATGCTTACACATCTTTATCTGTGGAGGTATGTTACTTTCCCAACTGGCATGATATGGAAGCAGAAGATCATGTAGCCATAGCTCTTAGAAAGTGCTATAGTGGCTAAACTTCATGGCCTTTACAAGTCATAATCATATACTCTTTGGATGTAATAGCAATACCTAATGACTAAAATCATTTTTATCTTGGTCATAAAAATGGTATGCTGTTTATTAGATCATTTTAAGGTGCAGTAGGTTATTCAGTCACAAGGGTGCAGAGCAGACATGAAACAGATTTTTTTTTTAATGTATCAATTTTAACATCTCCTGTATCTATGAATAACAGGTTCTCAGGTGAACTGCTGAGTATGTCACAGTAGGCCCAGTGGAGTTAAGTGTGCAAAGTCAGTCTGAGCACACGCTGTAATGGATTTGACCTCAAAGAGCACTACAAAGAGAAATTGCAGATAACCATCTGAACTGACTTGTGAAGCTTGTAGCTCTGACTCCCTGGATAGAAAAAGAAAACAGACTGGAGTGAACAAATCAGAACTATGAGAACGAATATAGGCTTAATTTTTGAAATGACTATAGTAAAAGGGAAAAAAAAATACATATAAGAATTGTACATGTTCCCCTACTTGATTCCCACCAGAAGTAACATGTATACATTTCCAGAAAGACAAATATGTAAGTAATCGTATACACTAAATAAACATTTGACATGTTAAATTTAATAATAGCATAATATATAAAGGCAGGGCAGGCAAGATTCTGAACCCCTTCCCTTGGTGAGCGTTTACTCCCATGAATGGGCTCATTGCATAGCAGTTCCTCCTCTTAGTTCCAAAGTGAGTAAAGGTTTCACAATCTGGCCCTGTATCAATATATCTTTAAGTATTAATCAGTGTGTACGAAGATGACAAGTACAAACACATCAGACAATAACCAATTAGAGATACATTTATTATTTGTATTCTAATAGAGGCTAGAGGTCCCAGCTAAGATCAGGGCCCCATTGTGTTAGGCACAGGACAAACATATAGTGAGATAGCTCTTCCCATTGACAAGCCAGACAAAGGACAGGAAGGGAAACCGAGGCACAGGGAGTCAAAATGACTTACCCCAGGTCACATAGCTGGTCAATGGCAGATCTAGGAATAGAACCCAGGTCTCCTAAATCCCAGAGTAGTGCCGCACAACACCACCCATGCTGTATTTTGTGTGTGGGTGTGTGGGTGTGTGGGTGGCATGGATTTACACCACCTCCTGTTCCTCTCTCAAATGCCCCCACCCACTAACAATTTGATCCCCTTTGGCCTATGAACTCCTACACCCAACCCTCCCAGGCTTCTCCTCTTGAGAGAGCCCTTCCATTGTCCCCTCCCAGAAGCCCCTGCCTCTCCCACCCCACTTCTTAGCTTACCTGTCCCTGCTGGCAAGCCTCACCCTTTGGTGACTGGTCAGTCCTGCTTCACAGCTGGCTCTGTGACACTGGGAGGAGCCGCTGCAGTTTTGGCAGCGGGCAGGTGAGGTTCTGGGAGATGACACCTGGGAGATGACATGCTGAGCACACGGAGGGAGAGCTGGGTGCCAGGTGCAGCATGCTTCCAGCTCTGATGTGCACGGCCACGTGTGCATGCAGCAAGAAAACCTGGCAAATTACATCTTTTGACTGGCAACTGGCAAGAAAAGAGTTAAAAATGGCCAGGCTGATCAAAAAACAGTCAAGTGGCAATTCTGTTTTCCATGTATCTGCTTAAAAGCGGTTGGACCATGGCTCAGATGCCACCCCCACCCCCCTGCTCTGCAGACCATGGTGTCCATTTCTTATTTTAAAGGAGGAGCTTGCTCCTCACTTATTCTGCCCATAGTATTTTTATTAGCAAGATAAGGTACTAGAAGAAGCTTTTGAGCAGTTTGGCTGGGATCAGAGACAGCTATGATCAAGTGCTACTTGTTTTCTGCCTGTTGTGTTTATAAGCGCGCACACACACACGATACAATAAATGCTCTTGTACACTGGTCTACAAAACACCAAGCCAAAGTCAAAACAAATCCTTAAAGAGAATCTAGACAGTCATGTATTTAGTTTTGATTTATTAAAATAGTTTTCAGACCGTAGTCTTATTTGTCCTGTGAGAGCTGCACTCTCCGGTAATGGGAGCATTGAATTTTCATGTGAGGCATTTTAGAGAGCATTTTTTTTCCTACCTCCAACAATGTGACAGGAATTTGTTCTCGTGTGATGATGTGCATGTTGTTATAGCTGCTGTGCTAAACATATATTTATGAGCATGGCTGGCACCAACGCTCTGCCTTGTATTTTGTTGATGTTACAAACGTCTCTATGACATTATAATATTTTTTTGTGTGATTCTAGTCCACTGAGACGGAATAAGTCATGCCTCCTCCCTCTGGGCTGGCCCTTTCCGTATTATCCTCTTGCTCTTCCCTTTCCTGAAGCTGTGATGCCAGGTCCCAAGCCAGCCTCAGGTGTCACAGGTATGATGCCAGAGGGGAAAAAAACTAAAACTGTGGTACTGTTGTCAGAGCATGAAGCCATAAGCCAAAGCATCAGAGAGCTATTATCCTTCAGCCAAAATAATTTGCTTTCATTGACATTAGTTTTTTGGGCCCAGTCCTGTGAACCCTTACATAGGTAAGTACCAGCTATGGGGATAATTTCACCAAAGTGAAAGAAAATGGACTTCTAGCACACATAAGCGTTAGTCTGATCCAGCACTATATTTTAGTGAAGTACTCCATCAAAGATTTTTATTTTCTCTTTCACGAGGCTCTCATCTTCCAAATTAGAGGGGGAGGGAGTTAAGGGGAAAGGCAATTTTTAGTGGCTTTTAATTTGGTGTGACTTTTCCATATTGTTATCCTAGCAATCCCACTATTTTCACTGGGGCTGTGTGAAATAAAGCAACACAATCTGACAACTGCAAAACTTGAGGTTTTTGCATTGATTTTCATTTGCAATGAAACTTCCACAAGAAAGAAGGTTCATCTTCAAGTAGTGACATTCTGGGTGCGCATATGGGCCATGCGCTCTTGACTGGAGATTTTCAATATCAGTATCCGTTCAGCCTGCTCATGTGCCATGATATTCTCGTGCCCCGCACCGAGGCTATACCAGGCTGCACAGGTGAACCACCCCCTCAGTTCCTTGTCAACCACCTCAGCTTGAGACAGAGCTAGAGTGTCCGTTGCTTGCCTACGTTGGCAGTTACAGAGCTTCTCTTTAGATTAGTTAGCTGGTTTTGTTAGTTGTTGTTAGTTTAGTGTTGTTTTACAAAAACAAACAAAAAATCTTAATTTTCCCTGTGAGGGGCATGCCTGGTTCACTGGGGTTTAAGTACTGCCTCTTGTGTAAAGAGGCCATCCCAGTCAGTGATGGACACTCCAAGTGCATTTGCTGCTGGGCAAGTTGCCTGTACTGCAGAAGTGCAACTTCTGTCTAGCTCTGAAATATAGGGCTCAGAAGAACCGAGAAGTCAAATGTTGACGACTCATAATGGAGCGTTCCCTCCACGCTGCTTTGGACTAGGTCAGGACCGTCCTGGACATCAGTCTCTGGGAGTTTCTAGCACCCCTTCCACCTCGGTGCAACATTCTCCTAGGAAGGAAAAATCCTCGGAGCCCTCCCCCAAATCCTCTCAGAAGAGGAGATCTAGTTCCCCTCCCAAGGATTTTCCCTCAAAAAGACCTCAGTGTCCAGCCAGATCAACAACTTTCAAGGTTCTGTACCTTAGAGGGGAAAGACTCCTCCAGTAAAGGGCACATGAGAAAACATGACTGTAAGTCTAAACAGAGCTCCGGGAAGACCCTGGGGTGTGTGTGTGTGTGTGTGTGTGTGTGTGTGCACCCTGATGGGGACAGCACCAAACATAGAACATTGGTACGGTCAACTCTGACTCCTCTCTTAATGACCTTACCAAGTTTTGTGATACCAAATAAGACTCCAACCTCCAGCCTCCCTCCAACCAGCACTGACAGTAACTGTAACCACTGATGCCTCTCTGTTGGATTGAGGGGGGTGCACCTTGGCTTTCTGACAGCAAAGGTCACCTCCATATCAACCTTCTTTAGCTCAGAGCGGTCAGAAATTCCTGCCCTCATTTCCTTCCTCTCATCAGACACAGATCCATCAAGGTCATGACAGACAACATGACCTGCAAGATTTATATCAATCAGCAAGGAGTGGTGAGAGCCCCTTCCCTCTGCACCAAGGCAATAAAGTCGTGGAATTAGAGCATAAAGCATCACATAAGAATCTCTGCAATGTGTAACCCCTAACGGGATTACCTAGATTCTTGGGGCTCTGTGTGCTGGTAGCTCAGAGAGAGGTAGGGTTGCCAACTTTCTAATCGCACAAAACTGAACACCTTCACCCCTTCCCTGAGGCCACGTCTCTGCTCACTCCAGCCCCCCTCCCTCTGTTGCTCACTCTCCCCACCCTCACTCACTTGCTCATTTTCACTAGGCTGGGGCAGGAGGTTGGGGTGCGGGAGTGGATGAGCGCTCTGGCTGGGGTGCGGGCTCCAATATGGGGCCAGAAATGAGGGGTTCAGGGTCTGGGAGGGGGTTCCGGGCTGGGGCAGGGGGCTAGGGTGTGGGGGTGGAGGTGAGGGCTCCGGCTGAGGGTGAAGACTCTGGGGTGGGGCTGGGGATGCAGGTTTAGGGTGCAGGAGAGGGCTTCATGCTGGGGCTGAGGAGTTCAGAGTGTAGGAGGGGGTTCCAAGCTGGGGCAAGGGGTTGGGGCGCAGGAGGGGGTTCAGGGTCCGAACTCCAGGAGGGAGTTTGGGTGTGGGAAGGGGCTAAGGGCTGGGACAGGGGGTTGGGGAATGGGAGAGGGTGCAGGTTCTGGACAGCACTTATCTCGGGCAGCTCCCCAGAAGAGGCGACATGTCTCCTTCTCCGGCTCCTACGCAGAGGCATGGCCAGGGAGCTATGCGCACTGTCCCCACCTGCATGCACTGGCCCCCGCAGCTCCCATTGGCCACTTTTCCCAGCCAGTGGGAGTTGCGGAGCCAGCACTTGGGACAGGGTCAGCATGTGGAGCCTCCCTGGCCACCTCTGTGCCTAGGAGCCAGAAAGGGGACATGTTGCCACTTCCAGGGAGCCACGCAGAGTCAGGTAGGAAGCCTGCCCTAGCTCTGCTGCACCACCGACTGGACTTTTACCAGCCCAGTCAGCACTGCTGACCGGAGTCACCAGGGTCCCTTTTCGCATGGGTGTTCCGGTTGAAAACCAGACACCTGGCAACTCTAGACAGAGGCACACTGTTCCTGGTAGAAGGGGGGTGCCAAGGGCAGACTCAGTGTCTTCTTGGCAACCATGAGGGAGAGAGCAGAGACCCTATCTAGAACAATAGAGGCCCCTGTTGGCTTGAGGAAGGATTGCAGGTGTGCCTACATGGAAGAGGGGGCAGAGTCAAATGATTTGACTAGTGAAAGCCTGGTAAGAAGAGCTAGCCTGATCAATAGGGAGGGAGATGCCCTTCCCTCATTGCTCAGGAGAGAAGAGAAGCCAGTCTGGTAAAGGGTAGGACTGGCTGGGTAGGGAGCTGGTGAGTCCCAAGCCCGCATGCAGGGTTCTCCCTGAGTACTGGCCTCTGGAGACCTGAAAGCAAGATCCCTCAGCTTGGCCCTTTCCCTCTCCAAGGTGGCTCCCAGTTTGTAGAGCTTTGTTGGGAAAACTTCCCCCAGTCGAGTTAGCCCTCCAGCTCCCTAGGTGAGATCAGTCACCACAGGCAGGCTCTGCTCTGGTTGCTAGTCCAGGACTTCCGTCTGCTGTGAGTGTATCTGAGCGCTGGGGTGGGAGACTAAAGTTTAGATTTTAGTATAGTTTTTTTAATCTGCACCTTGAGCTCTGCACCCCTTTGTGGTGAGGGGAAATCCTGGCACCAGAAGCAGCCTGACTCCTGCATGAAGAGGACGCCTACCAGCAATGATTGTTAGTCCTCTGCAGTGACTGAGGAGTCCAGAGTCATCTCAGAACCTGAGGATCATTCACGGAGTTTGTGAGTGCGCCAACTTTTGGTTAGCTAGTCAGGGAAATTGTTTGGGAGACCCCTTACTCCCTGAACTGTGCCCTCGAGCCAGGGGGTAAGGGTTTGGGGATTTTTGGACAAGTTGTTTTATGCTTTCCCTCCAATGCCTTTCATCCTCAAGGTGATAAACGAGATCAAGCAGGACAAGGTCAGAGTTATTCTGATAGCCCCAACATGGTCAAGGCAAACATGGTTCCTTTACCTGTTTCATTTCACCCTCTATCCCAGGGATCGGCAACCTTTGGCACGTGGCCCGCCGCCGCTTCCCGCAGCCCCCATTGGACTGGAGCAGCGAACCGCGCCCAGTAGGAGTCGCGATCGGCCGAACCTGCGGACGTGGCAGGTAAACAAACCAGCCCGGCCTGCCAGGGTGCTTACCCTGGCAGGCCACGTGCCAAAGGTTGCCGATCCCTGCTCTATCCTCTGATAGATCTCCCAACAGTTCTTCAAGTTCTCTTCCAGGATGTCTGATGCATCCCAACTTGGGCATTCTTCCCCTCAAGGTGTGGTTCCTGGATGGTTTGCAGGGCTAGAGTCATTCTGTTCTGCTCTGCAATAGTACAATATGTATTTTTAAATAGTAGAAAAATTTCCACTGGGACTACTTATCTTCAAAAGTGGACAAGATTGGCCTCTGGTCTCAATTCCACAATACTGCTCCTTTATATGCTCCACTTCAGCTCATTCTGGAGTACCTGCTACAGCTTAAGAAGTCAGGATTATCCCTTAGTTCCATCAAAGTTCATTTGGCAACCCTAGCAGCTTTTCAGATTTAAAATTTTTATTAAAGATAATGTTAAAAAAATTATAATACGTAGGTTGAGAAAAGAATGAGTGTACATCTGGGTATAGTGATTAGATTATCCACAAATACAAAGTTTGTTTTTAAAGTCATAAGATACATATAGTGCATAATCAGCAATAACCCAAATTTAGGTGAATGAATTTAAGAATACAATTTAGATATCTAGCATCCATGTATTCGGGTACATTACTCATGAAAAAAGTTATACAGAGAGTTGGTGGCGGAAAGCAATATTGTCCCTCAGTAATTGAGAATTTAAGATAGGATGTCCATTTAGAGAAAAAAACAGTCCATCAGGAAAGTATTTGAGTTACTTTCCTGACTGCGCTTCTCATCGGCACTCCAGCTCATCCCTCCTGGTATTGCCGATGTCCGGTGATGTGTTCTATGTAGATGTCCCTCGACAACTGATGACATCTGACACCATGAGTTGCCACATCAGCTGAGTGTAGAGTTGACCGACTCCACATTCTCTCAACACTTGCTCGTTACCAGAGTCCCATGCACGCAGGACTCCGACGATCAGCACGTGAATTTGGACCTCGTAGCCCACAGCTCTCAGGGTATCATCCAGAGGGGCGTATTTCTCCAGGGTTTGAGATCGGTTGTCGTGGAAAGCCGGGGTCCTGTTTTCAAAGGGCACTGTGACATCTACCATGATGATCTTCTTCCGGTCTTCGTTGGTGATGACGATGTCCAGTCTACTATTGAGGGTTTTTTTTTTTGTTTGCTCACCCTGCAGATGTGAAATTCATAAAAGGGTTGGGGAATCTCTTCCTATAGATAAAGGTCCCTACTCCCGCTTGGGACCTGAGCTTGGTTCTCAAAGGCCTCACAAAACCCCTAATGGCCATCTGCTTCTTATTGAATTTATCAAGGAAAACAGCCTTCCTAGTGGTGATTAGGTTAGCTCACAGAGTTGGAGAGATTGGGGCCTTAATGACAGACCCCACTTTCACAATGTTCTATAAAGATAAAACGTTGTTATGGCTGTAACCCAGATTTCTCCCTTAAGTAACTTCCACATTTCACCTGAAATCAGACCATATGCCTGCCAGTTTTCTTTCTGAAACTGCATACTTGTAAATGGGAGACCATTCACCACACTCTAAATGTCAGCAGGGCATTATCCTTCTATCTGGATAGAACTAAGCCATTTTATAAATCCAGTAAACTGTTTTGTTTTCAGACAGGTCAAAGTGTTCCACCATTTGTACCCAGAGACTCTAAATGCATTTCCAAGTGTATTATAGTGTGCTACCAAGCTGTCAACATTCCACCACCATCAGCATTTTGGCATACTCAGCTAGATCACAATCTACGTCGATGGTGCTCCTTAGAAATATACCCATTTCAGAAATCTGCAGAGCTGCTACATCGTCTTTGGTACATACCTTCTTTATATACTATGCCCTGGTTACTGCCTCCAAATCTGATGCTGCAGTGCTGGATTCCATCCTCTCTTCAGTCCTGGACTCTATTCTGAAGCCTTTCCGACCACCGGGGACACTACTATGTGCCAACTCTTGGGCAACAGAGCCCCGCCCCCGTCCCATTTCTGGCCAGCACTGGCTGCGCGCTGCTGTGGCCAGTGAGTGCGGGCAGGTGGTGGCCCGTTACATGTTGCCTTACTGCCGACCCATTGGCCCTTTGCATGCTCCTCCTCTTGCTGTCCTCTCCCTACTTTGCTCCTTCTCTCCCCACCCAAGCCCCGCTGCTCCTCCATATCCTCCCCAGTGGAGCACATCCCACTCCCAGCATTGTGCGGAGAACCAGCCCCTGGTCAGAGCGCTCAGCTCTCCAACAGCCTGGCCGTCAGGTTCCTTCCTTCCCCTACTGCCTCTGGCTGGCCGGCTCCTTGGGATAGCCCAAGACCCTCCAGAATGGGGTGCTGGCCAGAAGGAGCCAAGCCCTGCATGTGCCAAAGCCCCACACAGCGCTGGCACAGGGAAGCCTCTCTGCCCCTCAGCTCAGCTCTGGAGTGGTGGTGGGGGGAAGCAATTTGCAGCCTGCTCATGCCCTGAACCTGCATGCTTCACAGCAGTCCCCGAGCAGGGGCTTAGCACCCTCTTCATCTGTCCCTCCCACCTGCCCTGGGTCATCCCTCTACGGAGTGTGGGGCTGCTCCTTCCTGTAGGCACCCTCCCCTGCTGAGACACCTCCCTGGCCGGGTTTGCTGAAGTTCCTGCAGTCACATTCCCCAGGCACTGGTGCACCATGCATCCTTAGGGCTTAACCTCTTCCTGCCCGTGCTGTAGCCAGAGGTGGCTGGGTTATGTCAGTGGCCAGCAGCAGCCTGGAGGTGTTAGCTGACTTTCGACACTGTGTAGGCAGGAAGGGACAAGCTGCTTCCAGATACATGGGGGGGGGGGAGGGGGAGGAGAAATGAACTCTGCAAAGACACGGGACAGGTCATCCCTTCCTCCCCATCCTCCCCTGTGGCTGGAAGCAGCTCCCATCCCTTCCCTCCCACACAGTGCTGAAAGGATGCTGCTGGGAACATTCTGGTGTGAACCCTGGCAGAAATCTGGAGAGGGAGGGCATGTGACCCTCTGTCCCCTTTCTTTCCATCCCTCCCCCCCATGTATTGACAGGTAGCAGGAGAGGCAGGTCCATCTCAGGGGCCCAGCCAGGCATAGATGGCAGAGAGCCAGGCAGGGAGGGTCAGGTCGGTCAGTCACCTCCCCCCAATCCCCCGTGTGAGAGAGGTGTACGGGAGTCTGTCTGTCACCTCTTCCCATGGGAAGGGGGTAGGAGTGTGTGTGTCACCCCTTCCCGTGTGAACCCTAAAGCCTTAAAGATAAGAAGGTAAATAAAAATAATCCAACTATGCAGTATTTCTCAGTCAACTTGATGTTAATTTGAATGTTTCTACTGCATAGTTCTGCCTGATTGCCATTGAACATGCTTGAATATGAGTAATTTTACCAGGTGTCCCGTATTCAGCATAGGGAAATATGGTCACCCTAGTTCTACTGTATGTCAGTAAAACATTGTGTTAAACTAATACCCATATATATTCTGACTAAGGAAACTAAAATTCAGTGTTTCATTTTAATTGCAGAAAAACATGGATTATTATGTTTTCTTATTGGAGAACTTTTTTTTTTTAAATCAGGGAAAACTGGGATCCCTGCTTATGAATGGTTACTCCGGCATCAAGAGCCCTTTTTGAAGGCTATAGTAATGTAAGATCTGCAGAACAGTGTCGGGTCAAGTCCTCTTGAGTGATCTCTTACAGGGATACGATAGGGTTCTTTTTATAATATGCAGAATACATGAACACAACAAATTAAAGCAAAGGGAAAAAAGAAGCAGCACAGACAAACCACAGAAGCATGATGCTGAGAGCCATTGAACACTGTCCATTTTCCTGATACATGACAGTAACAGAAACCCCTGTGCTAACCATATCTGTGCTGATCTGCTGTGAAAATTTACTGTTCAATAGCTTTCAGAGTTTCTCATTTCTTACCCAGGGCGAGGTAATTTAGTGGCTGACCATTGGGCTTCGTTACAGAGCGTGGGGGGCTACCGAGTGGTTCAAGGACATTTAAAAGATATTTTTACACTATCTCTAAATTATACCTGTGCTTTTTATCTGGAAAGGAAATTGTCAGTTCATACTAATGTCTGTGAGAGCCCGGGTAGGTCATGAATTTTGTGAATTAGCGATGAAGTGAACAAATGACATTTTTCAAAAACAAGATATTGCATCAAAATGTGTACTTTATTTATTTTGACAAGTGTAACTTCAGTTTTAATTACATGACAGCACTTAATATAATAGAGATAAATGTATTACAGAATCATCTGACCAGATCCTGGCCTACACTCCAGCCCCTGTGTACTGCCAGAGCGGCACAGAAAGATCAAATGGTGAGCTGATTGGGCAGCTGGAGATTCCTTAAGCATGAGGGAATCCTGAGCAGACATAGAGGCAGCATAACTGGTTCTACTTTACCCATTCCAACCCCCTGATTAAGGAGGTGTGGGAGGCGGCATGGCTGGAGCACTCTGTACTCGGGCAATCCATGGCTGCTGTAGCAGTCCCTCGAGAGCCATTTAAAGCCATCATAATTTACAGCAGCCCCAAGGCTGAGGGTTGGGGGACCACAACAGTGATGTAAAAGCACCTTTGCATCCCCCCACTTCTTAGTTCCTTCACGCAGTGGAACTCAGCTGGATCTGAAGGCTGGAGGCCAGAAGTCTAGCGATGGGAAAGATGTAGAAGGACACCTAGTTCACCTCCCTGTGGTTGCCGGATTGTGTAATTTGGTACATTTTCTAGTGTTTTGTCTAGTCTGGTTGTGAAAATAGTATCAATGAGACCTCCACTACTTTCCTCTGGCGTTTATTCTCTAGTGTACTCCTGGGGGAATTCTGCACCAAAAAATTAAAAATTCAGCACCAACAAATTAAAAATTCTGTGCACAATATTTTAAAATTCTGCATATTTTATTTGTCAAAATAACACCATATAATCATGCCAGTTTCAATTATTTTGGTAATTTATTTCAAAATAGCTATCAGCAACTATGTCTGTAACAGTACAGACACAAACATTTCTCCAGGAGTAGAGTTAAGGAAACCCCTATGACAAGCCAGTTCCTGTTTCTCTGCCCCCTCCCCTCCAGAGCCCAGCCAGGGGCCCAGACACTCACTCCCCCAGAACCCAGCTGTGGGGTGGCCCCCAGCTCAGACACTCACACCTCCTCCCCCCGCACAGACTCCAGGGATCCAGAAGGAGAAACAGCCAGCCTGACGTTGGGTTCCAGGCTTGTGTGGAGATTCCTACATGCCACCTTCTTCCTTCAGGGTATGCTGAGAACTGCAGCTGCTGGGAAATCGCCAGATCTCTCCCCTTCCCCCTGGCAGTGTCTTCTACTTGCGAGCTGTGCTCCATCAGATCCAGTGGCCCCTAGTGGCAGCCAGCAGCTCTGCTGCCCATTTGTGTGGAGGAAAAGGAAATTTTGCGCAAAAACATTAAATTCTGCATGCACAGTGGCACAGAATTCTCCCAGGAGTATTAGTTTAATACTGATAGCAAAGCAATGTATGTGCTTTGTAAAGGAATGGAATCTTGGTAATCTGGGACTCCACTACAGTACTCTGCTGCTAGGTCTTTGCTGAGATGGGCAAGGGCCATTTTTGTAGGATGAGAATTATTGGAATGTCATATTAGCAAAATTGATGTACATTTTTTGGTTCCTTGTATTTCTATTCTGAATATTGAAAATGGGAAGCAGTTTTCATTTATGCTGATGATCTAATTATAAGGACATTGCAACAACACGTCAGATTCTAAGACTGTGCGTAGACATGCAAAGCTGTTTTGCTGACTTACCTTGAAAGTCAGACCAGATGGGTTTTATATCCAACCCAGGAGTATAAAAGTGTTTGTGTCTCTAAGGCAGAGCACAATAGCAGTATACAAAGCAGCCAGGCAGGACACAACCACTAAACTCAGCTTGAATTTATGTTAGTTATGAATATGACAGGAAACACCAGGAAGGGGATAAGATTGGAACATAATCTTTGTGTGTGTGAATAAGGAACAAGGAGGGAAGGCCATCTGTTTATAAACATATGTAAAAGCAGAGTAAAACTTATCCTAGGGAACAAAGTACTATATAAGAATTACCTTCAATCAGGAAGTGTCCTATTGTGCAACAAAATAATTATGTAGCTTGTCTAGATGGTGTGATGATGAAGAGAAGAACTGTGGTGACATGGCTTGTGTGGTGGTTGGGAAGTTGTCTGTGTTTATGAGACTGACAAAGCAAAGATGTGGATGGTGTGGTGAGGAAGAGTATAATGGTAACAGTGTGATAGAGAGGGGGCTGTACTTCTGGTAATAGTGGGATAACTGGAAGGATGTGTGAGATGGTGGGATGATTGGGGGTGGTTATGAAAGCGGTGGGATGTTGGGGAGTGGGGACTGTGCTGACCATTCAGGGTCCGTAGTTCATGTCTGAGCTGCTAATTTTATGAGTTTAAATAAACCGCTGATCTTATTTAAAGGGCATGGATCAATCAATAAAGTGCCTGTTCTGGTCATTCCCTCTGAAGCATGTGGCACCAGCTTCTGTTAGAAGACTGGATACTGGAGTAGATGGATCATTGGTACGACCCACTAGGGCCCTTCTTATGTTCTTATGATCTAACCTTAGTAAGAAAAGGTATGCTAGCCATCATGAAAAATAATGAGCATTGTAAAAACTGTACACATTAACTTGGAACCTTTTGTATAGTATGTTTTTCTATCTCTCTCTCTTTTCTTTTTATGGTAGTTTTGCATTTAATTGCAAGGTTTTGGCTATTTAATTTGAAAAAAATAGTCCAAACTTGAGACGTGGTGAAGTAACCCCATGTCAACAGATACACAATGTATCTTCATTTTTGCTTTCAGGGTAAAAGATATATCTCTAAGAACTGCCAGCCACATGCTACCAGAAAACACCATGCCATATTTGTACAGCAAAGTAATTAGCTTCTGTAATAATTAACTGTTGAGGATAAAAGAACCTCAAACAGGTTCTAATAAATCATCAAGCTGAAAACTCCATTTGAATCCAGGCCTTCTTGTGTGAAATGGAAACCCAGGCTTCTGCCCTCCCCCTCTCCCCCCGGCCAAAAAAAAAGTCAGCTGGGCATCTCCCACACATCACCCTGCTACTTATGCTGTTGTTTAGTTGCTTTTTCTTCTTGTTATTATTTCTTATTTGTATTACTGTAGCACTTAGGACTTCTAGTCCTGGACCAGAACCCTACTGTGCCAGATGCTGTACAAACATAGAACAGAAAGGTGGTCCCTGCCCCAGAGAGCTTAAAATCTAAGTATAAGACTATACCCGATAGATGGACACAGACAGATGGGGAAGTACAAGGCAACAGTGAGACAATATTGGTCAGCATGATAGACAATGGTCTCAGCACATCCACAGCCTAACTGTTAGTGATGAGGAACACTTCCACTGACTTCACTGGGAGTTAGTGTGTGCCCTGGGGGTATGTCTACACTACCATGTAAGCCCAGGGTTAGTAGAACTCGAGTTAGCAGACCCTGGGTTTGTTAACCTATGACTTGAACGTCTACACTCATTTGTAACCCCATGTTAGGAATTGTTGGACCCTGCATCCCAACATGGGACTCCAGAGTCTCCACTGCATTATGCAGGCCTGAGTCCAACTACCCAGTCCCAGAATTCCTAGGGTATGTCTACACTGCAATAAAATACCCACAGCTGACCCATGACAGCTGGCTCAGGCAGTGAGGCTATAAAATTGCTGCGTAGACATTTGGACGCAGGCTGGAGCCCAGACTCAGGGACCCCCTGAGTGAGAGGAGGATCCCAGACTCCAGCCCGAGCCTGAATGTCTACACCGCAAGTTCACAGCCATGCAGCCTGAGCCTCATGGGCCTGAGTCAGCTGATAGACACAGGCCAGCTGCGGGTGTTTTAATGCAGTGTAGACACATCCCTAGTGCCATCCCAAAATGTGGCCATTCTAGACTTTTTTTCATGGTGCTATGTGCGAAAACTTGATTGTGCACCAAACTTGGCTGTCTAGAGGACAAAGAAAGCTGGCCTGTGGGATTGTGGGATACTTTTGGTGGATTCCCAGAGCACAACTCCGGTGAGGCTGTTTTTACACTGCAAAGCAATAGGACTTGAACCTTGGGTCCTGGCTTCTGGCTTGACTCAGGTTTGGACCCTCATCCCCTGGGTCCAAGCCCTGGGTTAGTGCAATTTGTGTGTAAATGGAAGGGTGGTTAGGCTTGGGCCTGAGTTTGAACCTAGGCTTACACTGCAGTGTAGACATAGCCTGAGTACAGAAGCTCCCCGACTTACGCAAGCGTTCCGGTCCAGAACGCCTTGCGTAAGTCGAGTTTTGCATAAGTTGGGAATGTATCTCTGACAATTACAAAAAAAAAAAAAAAAAAAAAAGGCGCTTAAGGAACTTACGGAACTTTTTCCGTAAGTCGGGTTTGTGCAACCCGAGGAGCGTCTGTATATAAAACTTGCCAAGCAATCCATTACTAGAGAAATAGGCTGGTTCAGTCTCCATTGTCCATTTAATCTTTACTAAAACAGGTTGCAAAACAATTTTTTTCCTATGAAAAAGTTCTCTGAGAATAACCCCCTCCCCCATCAGAATGGAAGCCAGTGGGGAGCTCCCTCCCTTCTCTCCTGGTTACTTAGCAGCATGGTGCCTAGAATAGTCTCCAAAGGGAAGAGGTGTCGCTTCTCTAGTGACTATTTGCAGTGTGAGTGGAGTAGCACTTCTGTCTCCTTGTGCCTTGTTTAGAATTTGCCACCTCATTAAAAATAAACAAAACCAAGAAATGTTTTACTGCAAAACTGGGTTACTCTGAAGTGGCAAGAATGGAACCATAAGACTATAGAGCTGCATCTAGTCCTTGCATCATCATCATAAACCAAAGTTATATAACAATAAAGACAGCATAGTGTGCATGTTCTCAACAAAGGGAATAAAAGTACTTGAAAAATGGAATTGGAATAACCATAGCTATGTTTTGATCTTGTTCATCTTCAGTGAAAGACAATACAGAGACCAAAAACGTGCTAAATATGGGCTGAATGCTCTTGTTTATCTTTAAGGTGCCTCCTACTTTCCCAGAGAAGTAGTGGGCTTCCAATTTATTTTTTCTTGATACTTTTACAATACCCTAAAATGCATCATTTCACACATGCTCTTTGAAAGGAATTTTTTTCCTCCTCTCCTTGTCAAATGTTTTACTAGAGAAGGTGGGGCTGAGTGTTACACTTCATAATTGAAGTTGGTAATTTTAGCTGACTAAGGAGTATACAGAATGGCTCTACTCCTGTAGTTGGATCTGTGCAGCAGACCCTACACATCAAAAGTCGGGGGGCTGCATACTGGCTTAGGAGTCCACCCATGTGGATCCAATGCTGGGTTGGGGCCAAAGGGCCTTAGTCAAAGTCTGTGAATGTCAATGGGAGTATTTTCACTGACTTCCATTGGTTAAGGATCATGTTTTGCAAGGAATTCAGAAGATTAGGTTCAGTCGCACATTTCCATAAGAAAAATACAGACTTGGGTGCGTATATCTATTTATGCTAGAGTATGGGAATCTGAACATGCAACTTATTCATTTTAATGGAAATTACACACATAAATCCTAGCATATCAGGGTGATAATTTTACCCTTTGTCATCTTTTATCTGGGGGAAGTGGGGGAGTGATACATTTCTAGAATATTTATGGGAACCAGAGAAAAATGGCTTTGCCGAGAAGATAGTGTAAACCTGGGAGGTATGTCACTGAGTGAAGGATAATTTTACACCATTTATAAGCACAAAGTTAGTCTCTTTTAATCACCACAAAATATGAAATTGCAAAGCATTATGGATAAAAATACTCAACTCACCATTTAAAACAGGCTGATGCCTGTCTATGCTATGCCCATTTTATGACAGCGCTGTTGGCTTCTCATATTAATAAGCATTACAAATTCCTTCCTGAGTTTAAAAAAAATCTATTATATTGACATATTTAGTCCTTGTATTTCTCAGTTATGAGTCCTGCGTTATGTTAAAAATGTAAAGCTTTTTTTTTTAATAGTGACATTTCACTCTTAACTATGATGACCATTAGTACAGTATGCATAAAACCATGAAAAATTACAATATTAAATATTTGGCAAATAAGCTTTTATTCATCTTATTTGCCATAGCACAGTTTGATGTGATTAATAATCATTTTTAACTGGCTGCTAAGAAGGTGCCATATCAGTTTTGTCATGTGAATTAGTTGTTACGGCAATGATATAATGTCAATTATTCCTTGCAAGGCTGCTTTAGCTCAATTCTATAATTTATAATTTATTTTTCTGTAATTATGATTGTATTGGCATTACCCTATAGTTAGTACTTGTTTAATATTTCTGATCTACTGGTATAGATTTTTTTGGACAAAATATTTTTCCAATCATCTTTATAACTTTATTAATGAGAATGGGATCATTTTACTCAAATAATAACTAAATATTCATTTGTATTTTTCCACTACATTGTTCGCAATTTATTTTGCTTTGTTTTTGTTTTTCAAAAATAAGTGCATCAATAACAAGTTGCTCTTTGACTGCATGAATTTGATTTGGGTTGATGGTATTTGTTAAGTCTGTATAACTGTGCATATTCCCTTTAGATACTTGGGGCAACTATTGCCATAAAATAAATGCCATAACAATGGCTGTCTTTGAGCTGTTTCTCAGCAGCAGGAAAACACATAGTTCAGCTGTTAAAAAAAAAAAGATTCAATATTTCCCCTCAGTTATCCCAGAATTAATGATTTGCTTGAAAATATCTATTTTTAGAATTAGCTTTAACCAAAAGCACTTTAACATTCAGTAAAATTTAAATGATAGGTGAATGTCACTCTACCCATATCAAGCCCAAGTATTTGGAGGTGTGGAAGGATTGGGAAAACCAATCCTACCTAATCCAGCCACATGGTATTGATGTTTAAACAATATTTTATACCCATAACAACTCTTATTTCTCTTATATTGTGAATATTCAAGTGTTACCCTGAGGTTTGGACCAGACTGTAAGAAGTTAGGGCCTGACCTGATTCAAGCTCTGTAAAGCTAAGCAGTATCACCAACTCCAAGCAGTCAAAAATCTTGAGTCAGGCCTCAAAACATCATGGAATGATTTATAAAATATGTTTTGGTATTCTTTTATTTGTCTTCTGGTTTCTGAGCCTTTAGAGTGCCCTCTGTTCATGTTTTCAAGCTTTTCTCTGCAACCATAAGGATTAGAAACGTACTTCACAAATAATCACTTGAATCCAGGATCTGGTAATTTAAGACAAACACCAAAGAGTGTAGGACTCACAATAAAACAGTGAGAGCTGGCAATACTGATTACAGATGCTATCTCTGCTGCAGACCAACCTATCTGAGGAATAAAAGAGCCTAGGGCATCCATGGAGATTTCCTGTGTTTTTGCTACAACTTAATTGGAACCAAACCTGCACGCAAGCAAAGGAAAAAGCTGTTTATACCCGGCCTCACATTGGTTAAGATTTGCAAGGGGAGGGGGCTATTCTGATGTCCTGTCCCTTTACATGTTCGAGCACTTTCCCCAGTGAAAAGCCTCAGTTTTGTGTTGGTTTCAGTTTTGCAGACAGAATGATAAAGGTTTCCCATGGCTGCTAGCTGTGTTTAAATGAGCTCCTCTGTGTCTGTGTCTCTATCTCCTTCTTTGCTGGGTCCAAATATGACAGTTATGGTGGCTTTAAGCCATCTTTGTGAAGTCCTGAGTCTGGGCTGCAACAGGAGCCGAAGAGGCCCCTGAAGTAATTTAGTCATCCCCCAAAGGCTGTGTATGTTAGAGTAGCCTGTCCTTACCAGCCTATAGGCAGACATGTTGCCTGCAATCTCCTCAGTTCTATATGCTGCAGCCCCACCATTCACAGAACCCTCACACTCCCAGTCCTGCTCCTAGCATAGCCTCTATGCCAGGGCTTATGAGGAGGTCCTCTAAGGATAGCGTGTAGCTGTCTTCCTAAGTTCTTGCACCAGGGAATTCTCCCCTCGCTTGATCTGGGGGTTTTAGGGCTCCTTTATGCTGCTCTGGCACTTTTATCAATTTTTATGTTCTTCAAAAGATGTCCCCACCACAGTCTCTTACAAATGCTCAGTCAAGGGGAGACCTTTACATGTGGAGCAGTCAAACAAAGATTGAGAATTTTTTTTTCATTCCACTCTCCTACTTCTGGTGATTGCCTTTTTCTTGATACTTTGGAAGGTGATCTCTAACCATTTCATCTTTACAGAATTCACTCAGACAGTTGTACAGTGCTTTATTGAGTGAATGTAGATGGGAAGATTCCTTTCTGACATCAGCTGGCAATTAATTTATGCCCTGAAGCCTGAGAATTGAGTTCCTTGGGAACTTTTAAATTTTCACTATTCATGTTGGAATCCTGCTAAACTGTGGGCCTATAACTGGGTTTTCCTTTTTTGTCAATAAGGTCTACTTTTCACTAACCTTTCCTAAACCTTTTCATCTAGTTACTATTATAGTCACCACTTTTACAAGACTATGATACATTTTGTACAAAGTATGCCTGGTGAGGTATCATTTGAAAACTCATAATCTGCTGAACACTATTGTACTGGTATAATATGAGTATCAACATTGTATGTGAAGTTATAAGATTCTGCTGCATAGCATTGTTATAACATGCTCCAAGGTTAAGAAACGCAGGCCAAAACCAGTTTTTCAGAGACAAAGACACACTCACATGCTAGCTATCACCTGTTTAAGCAGCCATTCTCCAGCAACAGGAAGGTGTGAATAAGAAATGTACATTCCATCACAGGGACGGGTCAGACATCACATCCACAAGAGACTACATGTTGCCTGCGCCCCAGCTGGGGGTAATCCTCAAGGAGGGAAGGGTGGTATAAGAATGAGAGACAGTGGCCTCCAATTTACCTTTCTCCTTCTTCATCTCTGCTCATGACACCAATGACTCTCAAATAACTGAACCCGGGGGATGGGGGTGTGGGGAGGGGAGTCCTGGGCTGAAAGGAGACTCGGCCTGTGAAATTTACTGCAGCAGAGATTTATAACATGACTTCACAGATTTGCTTTGGGCTGTGTGACAGAGCGCTGGGAGCCAACAGCGGAGCCACAGCAAGCTGGTCACTTAAACATTAATTAATTTCTCACCCTGTCACAGGCTGAACCTTCTCACATTCAAGAGGCAATGATTTTCTCCCCTTAAACAATGGAAACACTTAAATCCCCACACGAGGCTTCACTTTAGAAAGACAGACACTTAACAAAATGGGATCCTAGCCTATCCTTTCTGTTCAGGATGACTAGTTTAGCAAGAACTTTGCAATGAGATTTAGGTCACTGCTTTTGTGGTGAATGTGCAGTTGCAATGTGATAATTCTATGAATGCCATGTGATCTAGCTATGAGATAGACTGCATAACTATACTAGGGTTAGTGGAATGCTTATTATATTCTTCACTGATTTATTTCAATGCAGGACTGTTTATTTCAATGGAGGAGGAAGAAGATAGCTCCAAGAAAAGAACACGGCAGCACAAACTTAGAAGACAATGGGGAAAGCTATTAGCTTCGAGGAGCTTACATATTGTCTCCAACAAATTGCAAGCTTTGTTTTTCTAATGCTGGGAACTAACAGACCGCAGACCTGGTCTCAAGGAAGCGGGGGTCTGGGTGGGGGTCAAAAAGACTGAGCAGCTTTTAGAGGACACACTGCAAACCCAAGCGAGGGAACTAGATTTATGAGTTAAGGAAACAGACGATGCTACTTTTTTTAAGGTCAGGCTTGACAAAGCCCTGGCTGGGATGATTTAGTTGGGAATTGGTCCTGCTTTGAGCAGGGGGTTGGACTAGATGACCTCCTGAGGTCCCTTCCAACCCTGATATTCTATGATTCTACTCAGACCCTAAGGTTTGGGGGGGGAGGGATGTCTATAGGAAGTGTAGACCTATCAGGATCTCCATGTGAAAGACACATAGACCTTCAGTAAGCTAGGAATGGGTACCATCTATTTGTTATTTTAAGATCTGTTTTCTTGAAATGCTTTTGTTCTAAATAAATGATATGTTGCTTTTAGGAGGCTGTGTGGTACTGTATTAACCCCTGGCATTACCACAGAGGGTAGAGAAATGCAGGTAGTAACCATGAGTCAGACCTCTTTAGGTAACAACCACCGTTAATACAGAGGGGGTTAACTAGTAATATCATGTGCAGTTCCTTGACACCCCTGTAATGGGGTGGATTAAGGAAAGAATGTCTGCTTTGGTTTGGGAATTAATTGTGTCTGTTTATCATTTAGACTTCAGCATTAGTTGAATGTTTTTGAATATAATGTTTTAAATTATATTATAAAAGGGGAAAATATGAAGCTAGAAGAGGTCAACACGTCACTCCATTGATATTGGCGGTTATTCCAGCACCAATCTGCTATAAATAATGACAATACTTAGCTCTTATCAGTAGATCCCAAAGCACTTTACTAAGGAGGGAAAGTGTCATTATTCACATTTTACAGATGGGGAAATTGAGGTCTAGAGAAGTGAAGTGACTTGTGAGGTCACACACCAGCTCAGTGGCAGAGTCCAGAATAGAAATCCAATGTCCTGACGCTTAGTCCAGTGCCCTGGACTAGACCATGATTCTGGATTTTGCCTGAACATGGTTTTGATGTCACCGGGACATACATTTGCAAAGAAAGGTGCAAGCTATAGGCAACCCGGTCAAAAAGAGTACAAGTTGTAGCAAAGAAGATACTACTCCAGGATTACATAATGGAAATGGAAAAGGTGAGGGGTGTCTTAAAAGACTTGCCTTTTTCTGTTGTTTTTCTGTTCTAGATGGAAAAAGCACCACCTTCCAAGAAGGATGTGCTCAGAGGCAAATGTTTCCTTTTAAAAACAACATTGAAACAAAAATGGAGCAAAAAGTGATCAATTGAGGCTGCATAAGGAATATTCTCTAGCCCTGTTCAAAAATGGTCACAAGAGTTTTCTTTTTAGACTGGGGGAAGTGTCTCTTTCACTCTTGTCTGTCTCAGAAATGACTGAACTGTTTGAGCTCAACGTTTAAAATATATCGGCCTTGAGGCAGAGAACAAACTGAAAATTTCAGCTTTGTGAAGTTATGAGCATTGGGGGTGGGGAAATCGTATTGCAACCTTAAGAACAGCAGCCAGTTGCTACTACTCCTGCTATAAGGCTAGAACTTGATTTTAGGCACAGCTTAGAGCAGGGGGAGGTATGTATGTTGTAGCACTCCAGCAGAAGCCCCAAGAGGCACTGACTCAGAAACAAGACTCTGAATCACATTTCCTTCCCTGAATCAGAAAATGCCTTACCAGTGGCCAGCACTGGCCAGCAAGTGGAGAGGGGGAATGAAGGGTTCACCCAGTCCCTGCCCTTTCCTATTTCAATAAGCAGATGCACAGCTCTCCTTAGTCTTATGTGCCCTCAATCTGGGATGGAGGGAAAGGTTCTTACTTCCCTCATTGGTGTATTGTCTTATAGCAAAAAAAGATATTGTGCAATTATCTTGTACTCTTAATGACCCATAATTAACAGTGAAAATGGAAAAATTACAGAAGAGCTCAAAGTTTGTCCTATTAACAAAAGTAATCAAATGTGAACTGTTGGTGTTTTGCATACAGCTCTTACATACTGCCACGCTGCCAACACTCAAACCTTTTCTATGATTTTAACACATTTTAATGCATTTTTTCTCTTTAAAACCACAGAATTTTCCACCTAGTTTTTCCATCTTTTGGCAAAATATCCTGCAATTTTCCCCCCTAAAAGCTTGCACTATGAGATTTTATTAGGATCAGGAATAGTTTCTTTGTCACAGATTACTATGGTCAGGCCCTAGTGTAAAGAATCACCTTCTCCAGTTTTTAAAAAAGTCTTTTATAAAGCATCTTTCAATCTCAATCTTTTCATCTAGAGGAAACACCAGATCTCATCCAGATGATAAATGAGATTGATGTGTTGCTTACTATACTATTCACATGAAAAGGGGTGCTTAAAAATAAATCTACCAAGAGAAACAAATTTCCACGTTAGACTACAAAAATATTGGCTTTGGGGATTTTTGAAGGATATGCAATCAGTGAGCCCTCTTAAGCCACCTAACATATTTCACTTATAGTAAGTGCTAGCACCTTAGCAGAAGCCAGTGGGCACTACCAGATTTCTAGTACTATTTAGTTAACCCTTTTGTAACTGAGGGAATGGAAAATGCTTTATGCCACAGGAATTTTATTGTGAGTTTGGAACAAATACTAATATTTAGCTCATATTAACAATGGCTATCAAGTGCAAATTGGCTTTCTCATTGAAGCCTGTTTTCACAGGTATCAAGATACAGAAGTATTTTCATTGATTGACTTTATTGTGTGCTTTTTGCCATAATGTCTGGGTGCATGGTATAGATTAAATACAACCAGATATTAAACAAAATTGTTCCTAAAAGACAACATATAATAGCCCAATTCCTTCTACAAATTCTCCAAAGCCACTAATTGTTGCATTAGCTTTTGAAGGTATGGCTACACTACAATAAATGACCTGCAGCATGGCTGAAGCTGGTCTGGGTCAGCTGACTTGGGCTCGCAGGGCTCAGACTACAGACCTAAAAATTTCAGTGTAGACATTCGGGCTCAGGCAGGAGACTGGGCCCTGAGACTCAACAAGAGGGGTGGGTCTTAGAGCTTGGGCTCCAGCCTGAGCCTGACCATCTATACTGCAATTTTTACCCCTGTAGCCCAGCCCCAGTGAGTCTGAGTCAGTTGACCCAAGCTCTGAAATTTGGTGCAGTATTTTTTTTTTATTATTGCAGTGTAGACATACTAGGATGCTGTATAAAAAGTAAGATAAACAATTACCCTAATACAGTCACCACTGTTACAAAGTTGCAATAAATCTTGTACAAAGTATGTCATGTAAGGCATCAATGGAAAAGATATCAAGTGCTAAGTATGATCCTGTTTAAATCCATGTATCATCTTTATATATGAAGTTATTAATATTTGCTATGGGTTGGTATCTCAGACATGTTTTCTTGGGTGATGCTCCAAGCCAAATTTGCATCTAGACTATCCAGCCTGCTTACTGGCCCATTAAGGAGAATTGTCTCGCCCAGTGAGCCCCTCCTGGAGATGTTTCAGAGAGCACTGAGGCAATGGCTGCCCATGATTCAGCATGACATGTAAGGACATGTGATCTAAGATGCCATCTTTTGCCAGTAACTTTCCATTCACTCAGGCTGAAAGTATAAAAGGAGACAGTAACATCATTTCTTTGTCTTCATTCCTGCTCCATATCTCTGGAAATGATTTCTAACATAGGAGAGCTTTGAACAAAGGACTGATGACCCCCAATCTAATGGATGAATCTAAGAGACTTATTACAAGTTAGCAGATTTACCAACATTGCTATGAACCTGATCTATAGACTCTGAAATCACTTGAGACATTTAATAACTCTCTTCTTTTCTTTTTATTAATAAACCTTTCGTTTTTAGTTACTAAAGGACTGGCTACAAGCTAGGTAATTGATAAGCTCTAAAGTATACATATTGACCTGGGGAAGTGGCTGATCCTTTGGGATTAGAAGAGCCTTATGTAGGATGAATCTGTTTTTCAGTGACTTCTCATAATAAGGACCAGGTGTCTAGGTGATGATAAGGGCTGGATTGCCCCAGGGGACTGCATTTTGGCTCCTTGTTTACCAGTGTGGTGATACAGGAGCTCACTTTTGTTACTGGCTTGGTGAACTTTAATGTTAGAATAACCACCAGTTTTGGTGCGTATCTGCCCTGCTTTTTATCAGTCTGTCCTGAATTGGATATCTCAGCTGTGACCCACACCAGGCACAGTCACACATACCTTAAAGGTCTAATTCTGATGGAAATTTGGTGGAAGTTTGCCTCCACCCAAAATACCTTCCTTCACATCTTATCTCACTGTGGGGTTCTCACACCTCCTTTGAAGCATCTGGTACTGACCACTGTCAGAGACCGGATACTGGACTAGAAGGACCTTGGCTCTGATCCAGAATGGCAATTCCTGCATTCCAATCCTAAATCCTACATATGTCCACTCCCACCCCACCCACCAGCTTCTTTTCTGGCCAACACAGTGGAACCCTATGACCTCACCAGGGGACCTGTGGTATGGATGAGTAATTACCCAACATTCCTTTCAAACACCATTCAAACAAAGCCATAGAAGAAGTGTCCTAGCCAACTGTGCTAAATCCATTGTGAGTCTTGGGGCAGAAAAAATTGTTGGCATTTGTCACCACTCCATAAAACTTGAAGACTTCTGAACATTGTATTTTTGGTCTGGCAGAGATAATGTCAAAGACATGCAATGGTTAGGATGGGAATGATGTAATTAAATAAATTATATGCTAGAATATATTAAACAAAATTAAGGTATAACACAATTATAACAGGTCCAATTGTAACCTGATAATATCCACCTACACCATTGGCAGCACATGACTCCCACATTTGGGGAGGCAGGGCGTGAGTGCTGGAAGCTCCCTAGAAGTGTGGGGGGGCCCACTGGCACCCAGATGTGGCCCTGCCCTATGCTCCACCCCTGCTTTGCCTCCTCCCCCAAGAACCTGCCCATGCTCCACCCCAGACCTGTTCCCCTTCCCTGAGGCCCCACCCACCATACACGCCTCTTCAACTCCTCCCTGAGGCCCTCCCGCCTGCCAGACTACTTCATACTGTGATCTCTTCTCTCTCTAGCTAAGCAGGGTTAGTCTGGGTCAGTACATGGATAACCAAGGAACACCCTGGGAGTCCCTCGCTGGTGATTCACTAGGTGGCAGGCTTCCTCTGGGCCTGCAGAGAATTTACATCTCAGCCTGGTATTGAAGGCACTGCTGGTGGTGCAGTATTTCAAATATAGGTCCTTTTTGCAACAGTAGACTGGTTAATGTCCATGTCCTAGGTATATTCTAATGTAGACTACCTACATTCTAGTTACCTAAATTCCCCCTAGAGCTACATTTTCACATGGTATTTTTGCTTAATGCTGTAAGTTACTGTGCAGTTGGGGTACTGCACCTCAGATGTAGCTGCATTTCAGTGATGGATGAAGTACTGTTTAAACATGCAATTATATGATTATTAGAGCTCATTGAAAATTTTCTATGGAACATTTTTCCATCAGCCAATGCCAATTAGTCAAAATAAAAACAGGTTGTGGGAATGTGTGGATTTTGATGAAAGTACATTGAAAAAGTGGAAATGAAGCATTTTGATAAGGTCAAAACATTCTGCTTGAACCATATCAGAATGGAACATTTTGATATTTTTTGTTTCAAAATTCTTCTTTGTTTTGAAATTGATTTTATTTTATATTTTTAATTTAATGTAATTTTATATTTTAAATTTATTTTATATTTTATAAAATACTGCACAATAAAATATATGTATCTCCCACTATCCACCTGGTTACATTCTTTAGCGCCAATCTCCATATGGGACAGGCCTGGGTTCTTCTGGATCTTGCCAACCACTCAGCAGGATGTACCTTATTTTTCTTCCCATATAAATTTATTTGGCGGTGTCTCCACACACCCTACCCCCTTGATCCTGCCTGGCAAAGTCACTAGAGCAGCTTGGGAGGAAAATTCTAATCACACGGTAACCCCCACTTACTTGCCAGATAGTTGGAAACTTCCAAGAAATAACACAAAACATACAATATATACAACATACACAGTAATTATATTAAACAAGAGATAAATATAACATCGGGTAAAACACGATTCTCAGGATCACTGGTGCCCATGCTGATAATACCCATGAATTTCCCTAGTCACTTGACCTAGTATAGCAAATGGCTCATTGGTATGCATACTTTGTAGGGGCCCTTGATGATCTGTGACCTCAATATCTTCTGTGCAGTAGTTAGCAACTTGGCTGACTTGGTTCACTACAGTCCAAGAGAATCTCAAGTGGGATAAAGTGGTAAGGCCTTTGAAGGTTTAATAGGCAACAGGTAATGAACTCCCCAAACTCTTACCCCCTAGTTTGAGGACACAGTTCAGGGAGTAGGGGTTCTCTGACTAGCTAACTAAAAGATTGTGACGCACAACTCTGTGACGGAGTCTCAGGTTCAGAGATGGCTCTGGACTCCTCCATCATTGCAGAGGGGCTGATGATCACTGTTGACAGGCATCCTCTTCATGCAGGAGTCAGGCTGCTTCTGCCAGGATTTCCCTTCACCACAAAGGGGTGCAGGACTCAAGGTGCAAATTACAAAACTATACTAAAAATCCTAACTTTAGTCTCCCATCACAGTGCTCAGACACACACAGCAGGCGAGAAGCCCTGGATTAGCAACCAGAGCAGAGCTTGCCATGTGGGGACTGATCTCACCTAGGGAGCTGGAGGGCTAACTCAGTCTTGCTGGGGCTTGGTGGAAACTGGAAGTCACCTTGAAGAGGAAAAGGGGCCAAGCTGAGGGATGTTGTTTTCAGCTACCGAAAGGCCAGTTCTCAGGGGGAACCCTGTATGCAGGCCTGGGACTCACCAGCTTCCCACACAGCCAGTCCTGCCCTTTCTATGGCTGGCTCCAGACTACGCCAGAATGGTTTATCCCCACTCCATTGCTCCCAGGGGAGGTCATCTCACTTCCTATTGGCTAGGCTAGCTCTTATTCCTGGGCTGTAATTTGCCAACAGTTTGATTCTGCCCCCTCCCCTGAGCAAACAGGGGCCTCTGTCGCTTTAAATAGTGTCACTCCTCTCTCTCTCTGGGTCACCTAGCAGACTCTGAGTCTGCCCTTGGCTCCCCCTCCCTACAGGGACAGTGTGTCTCTCTCTGAGCTACCAGCACACAGAGAGCCCAGGGACCTAATGCTCCTTGGTGGGTTACATATAAAATAAAATACTATCAAATACATTAATGATCTAATGATTATTAAATAAACTATGGTAATTATAAAGAAATGCACCTCATCTCAATACCTACAAATTGTGAAAGCACCTAGTATAAGTAAAAAAAAAATCCCTTCTACTGGTAGTAGATGGTTTGGTCTTGCCAGGTTGGTTTCTTATTGTAGGAAAAATCAGTAACATGGCATCTGGGTGTACTCTGAGCACAATTTTTTAAAGTTTACACTACTTATGCCTGTCCTTGAACAGCGGTGGTTTGAACTAGCATTCAGGCAATCCACTCTTTCAGGAATCTCAGTCAAAATACCACTGCCCAGTTTCCAGGCAGTAGCTCAGCTTCAAGATTTGACTCTCATTAGAGAGCTTAAGGCAGAAAACAAACTTTCTTGCTGCTTGCCACAGCTCCCCTCCAAAAGAAACTATATCACGAAACTAACAATGCAACATTTCTTCAAAGACCACATTGCTTGCTAAGAAAAAGAACCTATCAGACTGTGCAACATTGCCACCTAGTGACTCCTGCCATAACAATAATCATAGCTGGAATCAGCTTCACATCACATAAACATGAGTGGACAAAGAAACGGACAAAGATATATGTTTTCTGAAACTACAGAATATAAGGAAAACTTCTTGGGGCACAAACCTCATCTATGTTTTTCAGTCTTGATATTTTCTCCCCAGCTTCCATGTGTGGCATACTGGTTTTCATTCTGTCATGTCAGAGCCACAAGATACCTTAATGAAGAGAGAGAGAGAGATCGATGATGTGTGTATGCATGTATGTATATGTATTTACTAAGGTTACCCAAAACTAAAGCCGTGGGAGTGCATAACTCAAAACTCTCACTTGAAAGGGTTGTTACCCATAATTCATCTGAAATCTCTGAATGCTTTCCTCCAGGTAATGGCAATTTGCAGTAAACACATTTCTGTATTGTTTAGATAATATGCATCATAGCACTACCAGGCTAGTATTATCAAAAACAGCTGCAATACTAAATGCATTCAAGAAGAAAACAAAAACAGTCAAGAAATATCATCTTCAACGAGCTTCTGTATACTTTCACTGCAGAAAATGGTGACACATTTCTTGACATAAAGCAATCTATCCTGTACTTCCCACACAGCTGAATCAATTATCCCCCTCAGGGATAAAGCCAAATACTTCCTATTGTTCATGTAAGGTATAACACTCCCTTCCTCCCCTTCTTCCCTCAATAGTAAGCAGCCTTTCAGACATGAGTAGCATAGCTCCCTTCCAAATGATGTTTCTGAACCCTTAAGAACAAACATTTGCTGTTCCCCTTGTACAATCCAGTTAAGGGCTCCACCAGTTCTTACTACTGAACACTGTGAAAATTATAAAGGGACTTTTAAATGTTCCCAGCAGCACAAAGCAGCTGAAAAACTGCAGCCGAGGATTCCCCTGACATAAGATAATTTTCAGGGGATGCAGAGCCGGCATAAATTGTCCTTACGCCTTCATGTAGGGGGCAAAGAAGAGAGGTGTCATGTCTTTCTTAGATTGACTAAATAATTGAAACCTTCAAGTATCTTGTATGATATTTTTGCAGCTTCCTGTTTCTGGGAATAACCTATCAGTCTCTCTCCATGTGTTTCAGCTTCCATTACCAGACCACGTTATAATTAGGATGAACCCAAAATGAAAAATAATGGTGGAAAAAATGTTCAGTCTGAAGTTTTTAAACCTCATAAAGTATGATTTGGATTTGGTCCTAGTTTTCAGTGAAAGTTTGTATTAGTGATTACTTTACATGGCTTACCCATCCCTTGTAGATTTCTACCAGATGGCTCTGTTGTGTACATATGGATGCGAATTCTTTACTTCAGTACCAAGTTTTAATGTATTAATTCACGTCTCCTGGTGCTCTGGGACAAAAGGGCATGGCATAGTATATTTTGTACAAAAGTAGAAGCCCTTATCTTGAAGGTGAATTTTGACAATGTTGGAATGTGTCTCCTTTGTGTTTTAGTAATTACTTTGGTGTCTTTATGCACACTTTATATTTCAGTTCATATCTCTTCATTTCTTTTCCTAGGTCCTCATCACACTGATTGCATCGATTCCTATTTGTTTCTTCAGGTCTTCTTGGCAGTTCCCACTGTACCATCTTATTTAATCCTTGACCAGTCTTGCTGCACTAAACCCAGAGGATTTTTGAACCATGAATTTGAATGCTAATTCCATCCCTGGAAGGTTGCATTTACAAAAGCATAGTGCACATTAATAATTTTAGCTCTTTCTATGCAAGCTGAGACTGATGGGGTGCAGTTAGCATATATTGTTCATTTTACTTAACAAATAAGCTTTGAAAAGCTGGACAATATTAGCATCTGCTGATGGATCTAAGTGTTGGGGATCTCACAGTGACAAAACTTGGCTGAATTTCATAGAATCATAGACTGGAAGGGACCTCAAGAGATCTTTTAGTCCAGTCTCCTGCACTCAAGGTAGGACTATGTCTTATCTAGACCATCCCTGACAGGTATTTGACTAACATGCTCTTTAAAATCTCCAATGATGGAGATTCCACAACCTCTCAAGGCAATTTATTCCAGTGCTTAACCACCCTGACCATTAGGAAGTTTTTCCTAATGTCCAACCTAAACCGCACTTGCTACAATTTAAGCCCATTGCTTCTTGTCCTATCCTCAGATATTACGGAGAACAAATTTTCTCCCTCCTCCTTGTAACAACCTTTTATGTACTTGAAAACTGTTATCATGTCCCCCTTCAGTCTTCTCTTCTCCAGACTAAACAAACCCAATTTTTTCAATCTTCCCTCACAGGTTGTGTTTTCTAGTCCTTTAATAATTTTTGTTGCGCTTCTCTGGACTCCCTCCAATTCAGCCACATCTTTCCAGAAATGCAACGTGCAGAACTAGACACAATACTCCAGTTGAGGCTTGATCAGCTCAGAGTAGAGCGGAAGAATTACTTCTCGTGTCTTGCTTACAATACTCCTGCTAATACATCCCAGAATGACATTTGCTTTTTTTGCAACAGTGTTATACTGTTGACTCATATTTAGCTTGTGATCCCCTATGACTCCTAGATCCCTTTCTGCAGTACTCCTCGCTAGGCAGTCATTTCCCATTTTATATATGTGCAACTGATTGTTCCTTCCTAAGTGGAGTACTTTGCATTTGACCTTACTGAATTTCATTCTATTTACTTCAGACCATTTCTCCAGTTTGTCCAGATCATTTTGAATTTTAATCCTATTCTGCAAAGCACTTGCAACCCCCTCCCAGCTTAGTATTGTTGGCAAATTTCAGGAAGTCTGGTCTAGTGGTTGAAACTGAGGCTGGGAATCCAGAGATCTGGGATCTATTCCTACTGAAGCTCTGCCACAGACTTGCTGTTTGACTTTGGTCAAGTCACTTAATCTCTTTATGCCTCAATCACCTTTTCTGTACAATGGGATAGCAAAACCTACATCCCAGGTTCATTGTGAAACTTAATTCTTTAATGTTTGCAAAGTGCTTTGAGATTGCAGGATAAAAGTTGGGTTACAGAAGTGCAACGTATTAAAGCATGCCAATTCAGACCTTCAGCACCATGCATTTTTCAGTGACTCTTTACAAAGGAAACATTTCTAATCTGCATCTTGTACTCACTCACAAGAAATATATAGTCAATGCTCCTGGTGGTTCCATCTAAGTATCCCAATAGAGCTCCATTCCTACTCTTTCTCTGATGAACATGGAGCAGCACTGCCTCTACATGATAGATTCCATAATTAAAGTTTCACTTATTGACCCTCCTAATTGTGCACAATGTAAGTATTTGGCTGCCAAAGCAACAATGTAACAATTTAGTTTTCTCTTTAAAAAGTCGTATGGAATTCATATTTCAACCTAAATATTTCTATAATTTGATTAGTTCTAAAATTGTGTGTGATTTGCTACACCAGCATATCATTTTCAAAATCAAATGACATCAAGACCTGTCCTGAGGTTTGATGCTTTATTTTGTTAAACACTCTGGCTCACTAGCTTCCACTGCTGCATGGGATTGGCACCTTACTAGGTCTCAAAGTGATTCATTTCTTTATAACAAAGTAAACAGTTAATTGGAATCTAGTTTTTTCCTTCCAAATGGAATATATGAGGCCGGCCACCAAGACAGTTCCAAGTGCAAGCAGGGTCTGAATGAGCTTTCCTCTGAGATCTAGTGATGAGCTTGGGAAGGGGACTTCAGGAGCTGACTGTGTTTGCATGGACATGCCCACCCTGCCTAGGTGCTCAGCATGATGGGGCTACTTTGCCCAAATCACTTTTGGCTGGTGTTGGATCACAAGTCACTTTGTTATTGGGGGCAGGAGTAATAAAGTATTATTATCCTTGCTGTGTGAATCAAGGGGGCAGAACTGTGCTTGGCATACTCTAATTGAGGAGTTCACCCTCAACTAAACTGCACTCACTATGCAGGGAACAGGGGTGCCAAAGCCCAATGGGGACAGGTACTTGTACTAGGTGGTGTAGGCTCTGCCTAAGAGTTCTAGATATTTTTTGAACCTTTTTTTCCCACTATGTAATAACAGAGCTGATTAAAACTCAATTGCGAGTCTTTTACTGAAGACCACTAGAGCTGAAATCACTGATAATCAAATTTAAGTGTTAGACCTGCTTTGTGTCTCTGATGCAAGAGATTTCCCAGTCTGCACTAGCTCCCCTATGAACTGAAATCACTGAGGGGTGTATTGAGTGGTAGGACCTGAAGAGACCGGAGCAAAGTGGCAACTGAGTAGCTGGCAATGAGGCTGATGCCAGAATGAGCGCCTGGACAATGGAGCGATCAAGGTGCCTACCCCTGCCAGGGTAGGAACGTGAGCTCATGCAGATACACTTCTGAACTCTGGGTCTTCACTGGCCAAGGATAATGGCTGTGAGTGGGGTGTGCTGGGGGTGGGAGGGGGGAAGAGAGCGGCATGTTAAAGGAATTTTTGGTTGTTCGCCCTAAGAACCCGAGGCAAAAGGACACTGCCCAACATCCTTTGAGGTGTAGGTTTTGCCCCTAGTTTTATGCTTATGAATCCTGCTTGCGGTGTTTTCCCAAGTTAATGTTGGGCTACTTTCCCCCTTTTCTTAAAAGTTTCTTTTCTAAATGCAGACTCTGTGCTTGTGAGAGGGAAAGTATTGCCTCTTAGAGAGGCTGTGACGTTATTGATATAATCTGGGACCATATAGATCATTGGTGCAACCAAGGTCCTATAGTGGCACCCAGATCTTGTATAAAGGGGGTCAAATGGGGTGTCTAAGACAAGGTTATGGTTTACTGGTTATAATTATGCTGTCTATATGTGTGTATCAATTTTGTAGTTGAAGTTATGAATATTGGCTCTATGCTGTCTGTATTTCAAACTTATGCTATGCTGCTGGGGGACATCCCAGACAAACTGGTGTTAGCTCTGCCTAGCCTGCTTGATGGCCCATTAAGGACCATCAGCTATACAATGGACCCATTGAGAGAAGGCAGATACGCCTTGTAACTCAGCAAAGTATGCAGGGACTGGCCCATGTGACTCCAGACTCCATGTTGCTGTAATTTTCCACAGTAAGAACAAAGAGGTGTTCTTACACCTGGAAAAGACTATATAAGGCTGATGCCTCATCTCCATCTTGTCTTCAATCCTGCTTCTTACCTCTGGAGGAACTTTGCTACAAGCTGAAGCTTTGAACAAAGGACTGAGGACCCATCCCAGCGGGGGATGTATTCCAGAGACTTGATTTGAACCTGCAGTTTATTCTATCGCTGCTGCAAGCCTGAACCAAGAACTTTGCCATTACTGTATGTAATTGACTCCATTTAACCAATTCTAGCTCTCATCTCTATCTTTTTCCTTTTATGAATAAACCTTTAGATTTTAGATTCTAAAGGATTGGCAACAGCGTGATTTGTGGGTAAGATCTGATTTGTATATTGACCTGGGTCTGGGGCTTGGTCCTTTGGGATCAGGAGAACCTTTTTCTTTTACTGGGGTCTTGGTTTTCATAACCATTTGTCCCCATAACGAGTGGTACTGGTGGTGATACTGAGAAACTGGAGTGTCTAAGGAGATTGCTTGTGAGACTTGCGGTTAGCCAGTGGGGTGAGACCGAAGTCCTCTTAGTCTGGCTGGTTTGGTTTGCCTTAGAGATGGAAAAAACCCCAGCCTTGGGCTGTAACTGCCCTGTTTGAGCAATTTGTCCTGAGTTGGCACTCTCAGTTGGGTTCTGCCAGAACCGCATTGTCACAGAGGCGCCCAAAGGATGATGTGTAATTGTCGCAGGTTACTGGGTGTGGGCTCTAGCTGGTTCTGTGTTGCATAGTTATTGAATCCAGCTCTTGTTGGTGCCAACTCCATCTGACAGAAAGGTTACAAAAATGCTGATGAAAATGTGGTAGATTTATTAGGTTTCACCAAAATAACAATACCCAGTGACACAGTGGTTTCTGCTGGAAGTCTCTCCTGTAATGACCCAATAGAACAAATAAAACGTATCTGATTTTATTGGACTCTGAGGGCTACTCCATCCTCCTTCCCCTTTTGATGGCGGTGACATCTGCCTTTGAGGAGATTCCCTACTGGAAGTGGGGAGGAGGCAGGGGATACTCAGGCAGCCACCTTTCTTCTGAAATTCAGCCAGGGGCTGGAAGCTTTAATTTTAGGATGATTCCATTGATGGCAACTTAGCTGGTACAAGCTACTAAGAGATGCACTAAAGAATCATCTCTTTCAGGAGTCTACACACCTTCCCCAACCAAGTCTGCCCACTCTCTGGGCTGAGTTAACTGGCTCTAGGCCCCACAGTGGTGTAGGGCTGTGTGCCACTGTGACCACTTACATCACTGCAGATTTTCCAGCCCAAGAGCCTTATAGCCCTGTGATTTGATATCAGAAGCCAGTGTAATCCAGGGCTGATTTATAGCTCTTTCTGTTTAAATTGCTGGCATTATATTTCCAGTGGATTTTGGTTAGTCTGCCAGTCAGAAAAACCTCTTCATTTTCCTCTGTAGAAGGGGAAACTTAGCTTCCTTAAAGTCACACTTTCATTATTGATAGAAACAAATACATATCAGTGTTCAGAGTATGATGTATTTCAGACAGTGAATTATAAATGCTTGATTTAGAGATTTCCCTTCTAAATAAACGTGGAATCGTTAGCAGCCAAGATGTTTTCTTATCTACTGAACTATAACTAAGACATACTCTTAAATAATTGCACTCAGCTTCAGATATCTGGATTTTACCTCTAGCTGATAAGAACCTTCAATTCTGTTCCTATTAACATATGAAAGGCTGCTCCCTCACCCACTGCCATTGATATATAAAATACTATTAGTGTAGTTTGGCTTTCTAATCTACTAATCTGTTCACACTGCTGACACGTCTGTGTTTTGACAAAAATCCACAAATATAGTGTTTCTGAAAAACATAATATTGACCACAGATAAGACTTCAGCAGTTATTTTAAAAATGTAAGGAAAGATCAGTAAAATATAAAAATGTGTCCTGGATTTAGCTAGTGTAGCTGCTACTTTCTCTAAAATTACACAACACTTGCCTGCCTAGTCTTGAACAGCTGATCAAATATTGCAAATAGTGTCTCCTTTGAGCTTTTAAATAAATTTGCTCATGTTTCATTTGTGTTTTCAAATTCCATGAACATTCATGCAATCAAGTTATTTGCCATGAATGTTCATGGAAAATGAGTCTCATGTCCTAAATTTTCACATATGAATATTCACTCTAGGGGCAGCATCTGAAGTCCATTGAAGTTAATGGAAAGACTCTCACTGACTTTAATAGGCTTTTCTGATCACGGCCTGGAAGTGTTTACATAATTCTCCAACGAAGGAAAAAAACTAGATGGTATTATTTCATCTGGCCAATTGCAACTACCCAACATAGCTCAAATATCAAAATACTCACAGAGAATTGTTCACAATCAATCCATAGATTTTTTTTTTAAATCACAATAAATAATCTTTCTTGAATAACAAAACCAGGGAAATCATGATCTGCCCTCTGATAGTCCGTTGGCAAAGACAGACTGAGAGCACCAGATATATTTTCCATGTAGAATTATTTATGCTGCTGTAGTTTGGAGTCCTGTTTTCTAGTTCCATGCAGATCTTTTCTTCTAAATGAATGTTATGAATGTCTGTTTACTTAAGTTTTTGTGTAGTGGGCCTATGGTTGTGCATGTGTTTACAGAACATTTCCAAAGGAGTGGAGGTTCTTTCATCTTTTCCCGTCAGGTTCTTCTTTTCAAGTATGCTCAAAACTGTTGTTTCCCTAATTCTCATTGAAATTAGGATTCTGCAGTGTGTGATACTTCCCTATTATATTTCTGGAACAATGAACAACTGCTAATGATTGGAAGCAAAACAACTGAAATAAGGTGTTTTCTAAAATGATGGTTCTAGTCAGTGCGTCTGAAATAAACAGGATGACATATTTATGGGTATTGTGTTCCCAGAAGTATAGAGTGAGCCATAAGAGATTGTTTTCATTACTGTACCCTCTGATGCAGACAGATGATGGGGCCAATCTGATTCAACCCTTAGCTTGCTCTGACTTCCAAACAACTATTCTTCTCTGCATATGTGACAAGTAGTTTACTAGGCATTAACAGAATAATACTAGACTTAATTTTGAACCATGTTTGATTAATATGGTCGATCAAAGGCAGTGATGACATACAGGGTGAGGTAATTTACATGCTGTGGTATAAGTTGATTGGTTTTCAGGGAATGTGCAAAACTAGCTTATGTGGTGAGAAGGAATAGGTGATGTAGCAGGACTAGTAGATAAAACTTAACTGTACAATAAAACAGCCATAATCACCACCTAAAATATACTATACTGTTAGTTGCTTCTCTTTCTACACTCCCTTTCAGTTCCTCCATGTGTAAGTTGCACTTCATTTTCACCTCCAATGAATGCCAATTACTTGTATTCAAAGAGGACCCTCCATGTGCAGATATCCTCATGCTACATGCAAGTAAGGCACTAGCTGCCTCTGTAGGCCTGGCCCCTTTCACCAGGACTCAGGAGAGGGCTCAGTACAAGGACAAGATGCATGTGGGGAATTGAGGCGGGGACTGGGTGGGCAAAGAGTCGGGTATGAGTGAGGATTAGGCAGGGTCAGGGCTGTGTGAAACTCATCGGCATTACAGCTAGCCAACATTTTTTTCCCATTGGATTTGTTTTTAATGAAAATTGTTTTGTATTTTTTTTTTCAAAAGATGTCTCTTTTATTCCTATGCAAGGAAACACTGCCTCCGCAATGATAGCCAAAGTGGGATAGGATTTTCCTTGAATTCTCTCTCTCACCAACTCCTCCTATAGTTTTACCTTGTGAACCTCCAGGGTTTTGCCATGAAATGTTGCCTTATACCATGTGAAAGTGAGCTGAAAAGAATTCAAATTTAGAAATTTTCGAAGAATAAAGGAGAGATATTTTTTTTTTCACAAATATTTTCATGCTAAATGTGTCCCTTTTTCTGAGCAACTCTCTCGGCCTCCATGTTTTTTTCTAACCAGGTAGAACAAAACCACTCTCCTTTTTCAAGATATCTTTATAAACAGAACTGTTTAGGTAGACTGTAGCTGCAGGCAGAAATAGAGTTTAAAACTTATTTGATTAGCTTGAAAATGAAATAAATATCTTAAAATACCCTGAGAACATTTCATTTATTTCTCTGATCATAATTTTATATCTAATTTTAATGCCTTTAGTGAATTGTCTGTATAATTTATATTTATCTGCATAGATACTGAGCCATGCCTTTGAACTTTATGGTTTTAAGAATTACAACCTTCCTCCCACTCCCCCCAAAAGAAAACAAACAAACAAACAAAACACAACAAAAGAGAGACTGTGACATTAAAATCTGCCCTTGATTCATTAGCAGTAAGTGATACAGAAAGCAGGCAAAGTTGTAGTACAGATTTCTTTCCTAAGCATGCTGGGAGACCAGAGTTACATAATGAGGCTCTAGGGCTTGTGAAGTATCAGCCTAGCTATGGCACCTTGTCCTGACCCCTTAGTGTTACACAAAACCTGAAACCTGAATCTCCTTCTCCTGTTCCATTCATTATGCAACATCCCTATGTAGCCGTACCACCACCAGAGCAAAACAGAGAATGATCTGTGACTTTGAGAACCACAGTTAATTATTTCCTGCTTCCCTTTGCTCCAAGGGGGAAATATTTTGCTAGTAATCCAGGACAATAACAGATTGCCCCCAGCTCTGCTGGCTGGTATATTGTGGAGTTGAAACTAAGGCTTCAGCCTTTCCTTCCCACCGATGTGGAATGGGGACTAGCAGCCCAATGGAGATTACGCTTCTCTCTAGCACTGTGACCCATGATGAATTTAGCCCATACGGGGTGTGACTTGTGCCTTGTGCTCCCTTCCTCCCTGTGCAGTGTCATGAAAGCAAGGCACAATCCTGCCATCATATAACATCCAATATAACTTCCACTATTTGATAAAAAAAAATTACATTTTCATAATGAGTGACAATATATTGGGATTTATTGTGGAAAAACAGAAAACACAAAACTAAATTTTCCTCACCTTGAATGTGTAATTGCATTATCCTATTGAAAAGTGTAATATGTCAAGTAGGGTAGTGCTGAACATTTGCTGCTAAGCCCTAATAAATTAATCATGTCAGTCAGTCAAATATATGAGATGTAGGTATTCTAGAAGAGAGAATATAAGACAGCCTTATTGTTACTGGATCCACAATTAACTACTTGGGGCCCAGTTCTGGGCCACATCCAAGCTCTCTTCTGTGTAGCTCAGAATGGGGCGGGGGAGAAGTTGACAAAAGTAGCTGTATTTCACCTTTATGCTTCCCCAGTTGTGGTGCCAGTTGAATACTGGACCAGATCCATCATAAATTAGAGCAGCCTTTTATGCCCAGCTAAAGGACTGATCCAGCTGGTAGGGGGTCACCAGATTATAGAAATTCTATGGCCATGTGCCCTTTCCCTAACCGTGCCCCTCTGCCAAGCTGTGGGAGGAATGGTGTTATAGGAACCACTCTGATAGTTTTGTGGCACCGGGGGCATTCCTCTATGCTAGAGGAATACTCCCTAAGCCCGTTAACTTGCCAAAGCAGCATAAAGCTATTGTAGCAGAGCCAACGAGCTTCCCTTTAATATGTAAACGGTGCTCTTTCATATACCACTGGCATGCCAGGTCTTATTAATGAAGGCAGAATTATGGTAAAGAGTGTGAAAAACATAGGGACAGTAGAGGCTGATGCCATAGGTGGTCAACAGGAAACTAATTTATTGATTAATAAGCCACTTCCATTATTTGTTTCAACCAGAAACTTTTTTTTTTTTTTTTTTTTTTAGTGCTTCATTTTAAGATCTGAGGTAACCAGTAATCATGTCCTCATCCATGATATCAGCTGCTTGTTTCCTTGGCAAAAGTATTGTGTCTACTTCAGTGATCCAGAATTCAGTCACACAATAAAGATAACAGCAACTGGGCAGCTGTCTATCTCTACACATTCTTAATCAGACATGAATGCATCCTGCCACACAGACTGGATTTAAGACTCCTTTTATATAGCTGTATTCTGTGTGCTCAGTCTGTGGTGATGATAAAGCAGAAGCTGCTCAGATGGCAAAGTGGAATGGCATGTGATTCTGCACACGACCAAAAGCACTATACCTTTCTCCAAAATTACAAAAATGTAATCCCCTACACACACAGCCAGAGAGATCTGTGACTAAACCTGACATTAATTTTGTGCCCTTTTAAAAATGTAATACAATGTTCTGTGCAAATGACCAGATTTTGGACATATTTAATTAGGTGGGTCATCACATGATCATCATCCATCTTCATATTCTCAAAGATGGAATTTCTCTCTCTTTCTTTCTCTCCTCCCTTTATCTTCTCCCCTGCTGTTTTAGAAGAGGATTTCAAATGATTCAAGCTAGAATTCACAACTCATGCACATAGTACAGTATGTTTAATTCCAAGAGTTCAGTTTTGCCTTAGCATTACAGTGTTTGGATTAAATCTGAATTTAAGGTTCAACTTCAAACACAACCTCTTCACCCTTCCTTGATTAGTTTAGATTATGTTCTATTTTAGCAGCAAGAGATTAATTCAGGTGTCTGCTTCTGCTCAAGTGAAGGTACAGTACAGAACTGCTTTTGCTCTTCTCCCCTTATTCCCCCAGGGTTTACATTTGTATTCCAAAGCTGTTTTAAGTCAAGAATTGTGCGAAACTGCTTTATCAGTCCAAGGGTAAATGAGCCTTAAAAGAAATCTTTCTTTCAGCATAAATTCAAGAAGCTTTATTACCAGGATAGACGCCATGCAAATAACAATGCTATTTTACTAAAGATGCATTTAATAATGTGCTTGCAATAATAATGTTCTGCTAGTAAAATCTAATGCTTTATGAAGGTTGAAGAGACTTTTGTTTTACTGTTTCTTGTAAGATGCAGTTCTAAATAAATGGAGGTGAACAGTTTTGCCTGTATATCATAAAATATGAACATTCTGGGAAGTGGATGATCATTGTTATTGGAGGAAAGGACAGCATATATCCAAACTTCCAGCTTCACATCTCTTGCATCGTGTAAACACCTTCAGGCGTGGCATCTGTTTGTCTGATATTTATTGTTTAGATTACAGTAGCACCCACAGTGATCTTGGTGCTTTCCCAATACAGGGGAAGACATGGTGCTTGCTCCACAGAGTGTGCAATCTAAAATGACAAAGACAGACAAAGAGTTGTTGAGAAAGGAATCCAACTTACGAACAAAGTGTGAAGCCCCCGACATAATCTATCAACAGGGTGAAAAGGCAAACCCTCTCCCCTCCAAAGCCCTGGTTGGCTACAGAGTTGACAGGAAATCCCACCCTACTTTCTGCTGCTTTCTTTCCTCTGACTGGAGATGGGGGCAATGCTGTATGATCAGACATGTGCTGGTGCTGCTACGGGACAACAGGGTTACAGTCTGAGCTCTGGGTTGAGGGAAAAGCCCAGGAAGCAGCCTGGGTGTGTGGCCTCTATGAGCTTGATTGATACTGAGTGGTTTCAGAGTAGCAGCCGTGTTAGTCTGTATCCGCAAAAAGAACAGGAGTACTTCTGGCATCTATATGCATCCGAAGAAGTGGGTTGTAGCCCACGAAAGCTTAAATTTGTTAGTCTCTAAGGTGCCACAAGTACTCCTGTTCTTTTTATTGATACTGAGAACCATCATTTTGCTCAGCTCATAGAAGAAAATAGGTCCCTACCCCTAAGGACTTTACATTCTAAATTACACTGACAATACAGTTTAGACTTATTATACACAGGATCAGCTGAAATTTGAATCTCTGTATTGATGAATTATCATTGGTAGCTTAAATATGTCTAGAAATTACATGTTGAGAAAAATACACCTTCTGGACTGGCTGATATATTAAATATGCCATAGCTTTTCACTGTGATTTCACTAGAATTTTTGGCATCAGATTATGCATGGAGAACCAGCTGCAAAATAGTTAATATTAGTGGAAATCAGGTGGTCACCTCCTGGTTTGGAACACTAAATGTTTGTCCCTATCTGCTTCTGTCATAGGTTTCACCCCCACTCTGAACTTTAGGGTACAGATGTGAGGACCTGCATGAGAAGCTCTAAGCTCAATTACCAGCTTAGATCTGGTCTAGCTGCCACCACCCAAATAGTTTGAGTCACTTGGGAAACTCTGTCTTCCCCCCCAAAACCTTTCCCTCCCTGGGTAGCCTTGAGAAACTCCTCCACCAATTCCCTGATGAACACCATCCAAACCCCTTGGATCTTAAAACAGGGAGAAATTAACCATCCCCCCTCCTTTCTCCCACCAACTCCTGGTGGATCCAGATCCACCCCCCTTGGATCTAAAAACAAGGGAAAAAAATCAATCAGGTTCTTAAAAAAAAAGGCTTTTAATTAAAGAAAAGAAAGGTAAAAGAAAACTCTCTGGGAGAGATTAGCATACCAGTTACTCTCACAGACAACAGATTCAAAACACAGAGGATGTTCCCCTGGGCAAGAACTTAGTATACAAAAGAATACCCAATTTGATTATTCCCTAATGCCCAAGAGAAGTTACAAAGAAATAAACATAAACCTATTTATTTCCTTCACTAATACTCACTACTTGATAAGAGGCTGAATTCTGGAGCTTTTCCACTCTGGTCAAAACTGAAAGTAACTCAGACAAAGGGAACTTCCCTCCTTCCTTTTGAACCATCTTGTCCTCCCATTGGTTCCTCTGGTCAGGTGTCAGCTAGGCTAGGTGAACTTCTTAACCCTTTACAGGTAAAAGAGGCATTAACCCTTAACTATCTGTTTATGACAGCTTCACTTTCTAACAATATCCAATTACTTATTGGCCAAAGCCTAGAATCCAAAGTGTTGGGTGTCTGCCAGCTAGTAGAATAGGCTTTAATTGCATCTCTAGATGTTGGATTTAGATTTAATAAAATAAAATAAAATAAAAATAAAAAGGGACTTACAATCCCTTTGGGGAAAAAAGTCATTACAACCATTCATCATAATGTGCTAAAGCTCTGTGACCATCCAGAAGCATAACACTTAAAGCAGATTTCCATCATTTTGAAAAGTTCTGGAGCTGAATCTTGGTACTATTAAAGTTAATGGAACTCTTCCCATTGACTTCAATGGGACCAGGATTTGGGCCAACTTTAACAGGGACATATATAGCTGCATAATACAAATCACTAGTCAATTATTTAGAAATGGGAGTAATTGGCAAGGTAATGCAATTTGCACTTTTGGGGCATACTGTGTGGGTGCGAGTTAAAATCTGGTGAAACTATTTTATTTTACATCTTCTTGTTAGATATTTTTTTCCCACTATCCCCAAGCTCCTTCTATCTCTTCTTAAATCTTATTGGTGGTACTCAGTTTGCATAGTCACTGCATGTCAGTAGACCTGATTCTAATTGTGCCTATATTGTTTATGTGCTGGTATAACTTCACTGCCTTTAATGGAATTAATTCTGTTAGCAGAAGGATTGAGAGCAGAATCAAGCCCCAACAGACCACAAGTATTTTTCCACTTACATGCATTATCCAGCAATGTTACACCTGGGGCCATATCTTATTGTTGTTTTTAAGTAGAATTCCTTATTGATTTCTCTGGGGAGTTCATCTCAAAAGTCAATAACATGATGTAGTCCTGATGTGCAACTTACACCATTGCTTAGTTTGGCCTAGGGACTTCTATAGGATTCACATCCCATGGCAATAATACAGCAGCCCTAAGCACATCAGCACGTCTGCTCTCAGCTGTGCAAGTGAGTAACATGTAACTGATCTAGAAATGAATTAACTCCAACTGGCTTTACAGCTGTGGTTGAGAGGTGTGAATTGCCTGAGAATCTGTAGTTGTGGAGTGCAAGAAGTGGGAAATTCATTTGTAATTCTTGCCTTTGAAACTGTACTGTTTTCATGTTGCCTCCTTCAACAAGGTTAAGTTTTCCATTGGTCTGTCTCAAGCTATGTCTACGGTACAGACCTCGCAGTGGCATAGCTGTACCACTGCATCTGCTCTGTTGTACGTCTCCGTGTAGCTGCTCTATGCCAAGTGGCGGTAACTATGTCAGCAGGAGAGTGTCTCCCACCGACATAGTGCTATTCACACCTGGGCTTCTGTGGGTGAAACTTATGTCACTCAGGGGTGTGGTTTTTTCACACCCGACTGACAAAAGTTTTACTGACAAAAGTGCTAGTGTAGACATAGCCTTAGAGTCAGAATTTCTGACCTTCTGAGGCCTACGGAGCTCAAGGAACTGTCAATATTAGGCCCTATATTTCCAAAAAAATTTAAAGGTACATTGCATCATTGAGAAATCTCAGTGCAGGGGGACAGAATAGTTAAGAGGTTTTTTTCTTGGTGTATAGAGATTTCTACTTCTAGGCCACCAGCTCAAATGTGAAAAAGTCAGTAATGACTTAAACTTGTCCTTATTCCCATCTATTTAGAGCCTGGCACACTGTGCCTGTGTTATATAGGAGGTCAGACTAGATGATGGTCCTTTCTGGCCTTGAATTCTATGATTCTATGAATTGTGCCGTCGCAAAGTGGAGTCTGCATAGCAGGTGTAAAATGGTATCCTCTTTACTTGATAGTGTTTTTATATCCAATTTATGCTCACTTTGTGGATGGGTAAATGACTATGCAAGGTACAAGCAGTAGCGATTTAGACACTTGGCCTATATCATATATTCAGTCCCACTAACTGCTTCATTTGTGGACAATCTCCAGTAAGAAGCACAGAAATTGACTAGTGCTTTGGGCAAAACCGATGCATGTTATCCTAGTGTTGTGTGAGGTTATATTGTCAATTACTATATTATAACATTTCAAACATTCCAAGTATTCTTTATTCCTTTTTCCCCCAAACTCAAGTGTGATACTGGTAGACTAGGTGCCAGCTCATGCCAAGGTCCCCATGTCTCAGCTGAACACAAATATATAGCTGGACTCAGTCTGGCTCATGTGTGTGTTAGCATTGTTAAAATAGATATTAGACTTATAAGACTGTGTTTAGTGTTTAGATTTTATTGAATGCTTGTGAGTTACTTCATGCATTAATCTCACTTATAACATCTGTATCCCATGTTGTAAGGTAATATTTAAGCAGTTGTATTGTGAACTTCTGTGACTGTGCAAGTCATCAGACAGGAGAGAGAGAGACATATTAATTAGTGTGAAGGGCTGATCTTCAATCTTCAACAGAAGGTGCTATGTCCTTCCCAACAGGAAAGGTCATTCATTACCAGACAGGCTATTGTGGGATGTTAAAGAGGACAAAAGATGTTTGTTGTTCTGTTCTCTCCTTCCCCTCCCCCCGTGAAGATAAATCATGCAAGTGTGTTCCTCTCATCAGCTGAGTTTACAATTCAGAGCACCTGGCAGGACAAAAGCCCCAAACAAAAGGAATGAGGTATCTCTATGCTACATGGACTTGGGGAAGGGGGGGCGGGGAAAGGGAGGGTGGCGGGGAAGGGAAGAATTTTCTAGGCATAAGCAAGAAATCCCCAGCTGCTTCGCTGGGTTAGCCCCCAGGGACATATAGAGTTTGCTGATTATAGAAGATTGTATTACCTTTTGAAACTTAAGATTGTAACTCATTTGTGCATGTACAGTTATGTGCTTTAACCTTGTAAATAACTATCTGGTTTCCTTTTCAATAAATCTTTATATACCATATATACTCGTTCATTAGCCCGTTCGTTTATAAGCCGACTCCCCAAGATGGATAAGTAAAAATAGCAAAAACTGTATGACCCTTTCATAAGCTGACCCTATATTTCAAGGGTTGGCAAACTTTGGCTCCTGGACCATTAGGGTAAACCGCTATCAGGCCTGGACATTTTGTTTACCTGGAGCATCTGCAGGCACAGAGCCCCTCAGCGTGCCACTTCCCGCAGCTCCGTGGGGCTCCGTGCCTGCAGACGCTCCAGGTAAACAAAACGACAATGTATTAGATATTCAATTCAATGATTCCATAGAGTTTAAAATCATCAAATTTTGGTGTAGACCCATTTATAAGCCGACCCCCGCTCTTTGATGTGTCACTTTTTTACCAAAAATATTAGGCTTATGGAACAAGTATATACGGTAGTTTATTATAGGATTGGCTGTAAGCATTGTCTTTGGTGTAGGATCTAAAGTGCAATTGACCTGGGATAAGTGATTGGTCCTTTGGGACTGGAAATAACTTGAATATTGTTATGGTTTTTGGTATAAGGTATCTATTACAAAGGTATGCCCACCTGGGTGGCAATATAGTTCAGAGTACCCAAGGAGACTGTCTCTGACTCCATGTTAAGGCTGTTACAGTGCCTGAGGAGTTTACACTTGATAATTGGTTAGTGAAACCTAAGTATAGAACTCACAACCAATTTGGGGTTTGTGTCCTGCTTCCTAACAGCCTTCCCTGAGGTTGGTACATGCGCCTGAGCCACAGCAGGTAGCGTTACACCAAAAACCATTCACAAGCCTAAAATTCTCGTAACTCCTCTCCCCTGCCCTGCAAATCGTTTAGCTAAACAAATCTCAGTATAGTTCTGTGTCTCCAAAACCAATGAAGGGCTGTAAATAATTATGCAAATGACACCTCGTCTTACAGGCTTGTCTCTTTGGAAAAAAGGCTGATCTCAAGAATCACTTGATTATTAGCCCATTTGTAGCAAAATAATTTTGCAGCATTGTGATTCTGTAGGTGTTCCATGTGTGTCTGTAAGTACATTTCTGAGGCTTGTTATTAAGCTAACCTCTGAGTAGGAAGGCAGATTTCTATGGAATATTAATGGGAGCATTTTGGAATTGTAAATAAACATATTTGTAGCAAGCTAGATGAAGAGCAGAACGATAAAATTGTTATAAAAGTCTAATTAACATTTTAACTGTAAAAAGCTTGCTGCTTTGATACCACAAGAGAATAGTCTCAGACAGTAGATAAAATTAAATATTCCCATGTGGGTTTACTGCAGATGAAACACTGCCATCAATATTTAATGGAATGTGTCAGAATTTACCACCATTTGAAAGAATGCAAATAGGGGTTACCATAGAAATCACCTTGACAGAATATTGCACAAAATGCAACACAAACTACCCCTCATGAATCCTCGAAGGAGTTAGTCTGTTCTCTGTCTGCTACCCTTTCATAGCATCTTTTGATAGGAAGAGGAAAAAAGGAAAAGTGATTTTGTGCTGGTGTGCATGTGCCTTGTGGTCTGATATAAGCTGGCAATTGTAAGTAGGAAATAAAGATTCTTATACATTTAATTCCAAAACTACGGTTGGTTACATTACAGATATGGTGTCTCAGTGCAATTCCATAGAATAAGTGTCATTGAATGCCTCAGTAAAACCCCCCAAATCCCAAACATTAAATACTATGGAAATCAAGTTTACATAAAAATCCTCATACCAATCTGAACATCCAAAACTCATAGAAACACATAACTAGACCAAAAAATTCTCAATGGTCAGTATCCCAACGACCTTATTTTTGCCCTGTAACAAATCCATCCGTAATGACATCAAAGATTAAATAGTTGAAATGAAACATATTGTTCTCCACATAATTTGCATGAAGTGGTCCAAGATACCGCAGGGTCAGTAGTCCATGCCTAAAATAAAATAGCTTCCTCCACAACGTCACATATAAAGGTCCATAATCTTTTCTTGGGAAATAGGATTTAGCAACAAAACTGATGTTCCTTCCAAAAATGTATTGTCAGCTGTTTTAGGATACCACTAAGCTAAGGAAAGACTCTCATCTCCAAGACAGGCCCAAAAAAGAAACCAACAGAACTCCACTGGCCATCACTTACAGTCCTCAGCTTAAACCTCTCCAAGGCATCATCAGTGATCTACAACCCATCCTGGACAATGATCCCTCACTTTCACAGACCTTGGGAGGTAGGCCAGTTCTCGCCCACAGACAACCCGCCAACCTTAAGCATATTCTCACCAGCAATCACGCACCGCACCATAACAACTCTAACTCAGGAACCAACCCATGCAACAAACCTCGATGCCAACTCTGCCCACATATCTACACCAGCAACACCATCACAGGACCTAACCAGATCAGCTACAACATCACCGGCTCATTCACCTGCACGTCCACCAATGTTATATATGCCATCATGTGCCAGCTATGCCCCTCTGCTATGTACATTGGCCAAACTGGACAGTCACTACGCAAGAGGATAAATGGACACAAGTCAGATATCAGGAATGGCAATATACAAAAACCTGTAGGAGAACACTTCAACCTCCCTGGCCACACAATAGCAGATGTAAAGGTAGCCATCTTACAGCAAAAAAACTTCAGGACCAGACTCCAAAGAGAAACTGCTGAGCTCCAGTTCATTTGCAAATTTGACACCATCAGATCAGGATTAAACAAAGACTGTGAATGGCTATCCAACTACAGAAGCAGTTTCTCCTCCCTTGGTGTTCACACCTCAGCTGCTAGCAGAGCACCTCACCCTCCCTGATTGAACTAACCTCGTTATCTCCATACTGATTTATACCTGCCTCTGGAAATTTCCATTACTTGCATCTGAAGAAGTGAGGTTCTTACCCACGAAAGCTTATGCTCCAATACTTCTGTTAGTCTTAAAGGTGCCACAGGACCCTCTGTTGCTTTTTACAGATTCAGACTAACACAGCTACCCCTCTGATACTCTCATCTCCCAGTTCACCATTATCCACATTCCCAGTTCATTCTCTTTATTCTGGTCTATGATGACTGTACATTTCTACACTTGATTTCTTACTTCAATAAAATGTTGTTGCTATTATCTCATTTTCATTTTGGTAAATGTAATTATTACTGAGTCTTTGTCTCCTCTAGAAGTATAATCCTTTACTACTGTAGAATTGTTTTAGTCCATTCTGGGCAAAGAGTAGGGGACTAAGTGTTAATATTGCAGGTATTCAAAAGGTTCTCTACAGGTTAGACTCCCTTATTTGCAGTGGTAATGAACACAGTGTAAATACCTAGACAGGTACTTGTGCATTTGAGGGTTAGCAGTTCTTTCTACATCAGATGTGCAGTGTTTGATTCTTTTTTTCCCTCTATCTGCCTTCTCTGAGGTACTGGATCTTCAGACAAAACTGAAAAGCATTTATTGTTCCTGCTCTATATAATTGTGTCACACAGATTAAAACAATGGCCAGCCATCTTTCAATCTCATTTCAGAGGGGTAGCCATGTTAGTCTCTTATCCACAAAAACAATGAGGAGTCCGGAGGCACCTTAAAGACTAACAGATTTATTTGGGCATCAGCTTTCGTAGGTAAAAAAACCCACTTTTTCTGAAGAAACATGTTTTTTACCCATGAAAGCTGATGCCCAAATAAATCTGTTAGTCTTTAGGGTGCCACCGAACTCCTTGTTGTTTCAATCTCATCTCACAGGAACATGATGGTAGTATATATTAAGAGTGTCTGCTGATCCTAGGTTCTTGCACAGCTGAGATGAATGATTTTATTGATACTTAGGTTCTTTATAGCTCTGATCCAAAGCCCAGTGAAGTCAGTAAGAGTATTTCTATTGATGTCAATGGACATTGGATCAGGCCTTATATTTAAGAAACGCTGTTAACTCTTCTATACTGCCTAGGCACTTCTGCCCTCCAGATTTGTTGAGGAGCCTTCCATGATCACCAATTCTGGAAGCTCAGAAAGCCCACTTGATATGGTGTTAGCTGAATATACTGGAGTTCATAAGTATGTAAACATCTAAGTTAACCATAAGATAGTTGGCAAGTATTAGGAGATAGTGAACAGGCTCAAGCAGATTAAGTGACCTGAGCCTCTCAGTGGAACTCAAACTGAATCCTTTTTTGAGGTTTCAAAAAGTTCTTTTAATTGCCCCCATTCACACTTTGAGGGACCAGCCTGGCCCAGGAGTGGAACTGATGAAATACCAAAGGAGAATCTGTTCTTTTGGTATTTCCAGCCTGACTAGAAGCAGGAAGTACTGGAACCATTGCAAGAAAGTCTATTCCTATGAGATTGCCAGACTAATCTTGCAGGTTTAAGGATGGTTCAAATAGGCATCTGAATTTGTGAGTGCTTATCCAGTTTCAACCTCTGAACCTTTTGAGGTTGGCTTGCCATGGACAAATTTATCAATAGTACATTGTACATATTGGGCTGGATGTTTTGCACCACTCCTGTGATACAAAGAAGCCAAAAAGGAGTAGCAGGAATGCAAACACCTTTTATAGTGGCCCTACATCCTTTAGGACTGATTTGCCATGGAATGGCACAAAGAAGACAGAGTGTACTGGTGAATCTGGCTCATTGCTTCCCTCCACAGATTGTAAAATAAAAATATTTCATTAGATGTTGTGAAGTACAGTATTTTACTGGAGTTTGGTGTAGTTTTTAGTGTTTTCTTTACCCTTCTGAGTTGGATAAAGCCACTCAGGATCTTTCTTCTAGCCAGAAGGAAGGGCAAAGGGCTCCAGGCTAGTTCTGCAATCAATGCTAATGTTGTTCTTTAGTCAGTTTGAAATAAGACCAGTCTGTTCCTCTGGAGTCAAAGATCCTGAAGTCATAATACCAACATCTCCCAGTACACAGCACAGTGTTCTTTTAACTGTGCTTTAGGCTTGTACACTTTTAAACTGTTTAGCTCAACCAAAAAAGTTTCCAACTTGTTTTGTTGTTGTTGTTGTACAGGTATTCTTATTCTTTCAGACATTGTTACACTCCAAGAAGTGCAGTACATCCACAGCACACTATGGCAAAGTGTAGTGGTTCTGTGGTTGTCCCTGCCCTTCAGGCTCGGAGGGAGGCCACTCTGCTTCACTATGTCACACAGTGAAGTCAGTTAGCAGGCTGGGGCTCTGGTCCTTTTGTCAGGGCAGCACAACACACAGTCTATGGCCCAGCCTCCTGGCTGAGCCAGGCAGTGATCTATAGCTCTGGCCCCTTTGGCTTGGGCAAACAGCAATTTACAGTCTAGGGGCTCTGACCCTCGGGTGGGGCAGAGCCACAAGCCATCTGTAACTTCAGCTTTTGGGCTGGAGCTGACAGCAAACACAATCTGGGGCTCTGACCCTTAGGCAGGGCAGAGCAGGGAGCAATCAAGCAGTCTTTAGCCTAGTCCCCTGGCGAAGGCAGACAGTAAACACAGTCTGGGCTCTAGCCTCCTAAGTGGGCAGAGCAGTAGGTAAGTAAGCAGTCTTTAGTCTAGTTCCCTGGCTAGAGCAGACAGCAAATACCGTCAATGGGACTGAAGTCTTTGGGTTGGGGTAAGCCACAAACAAGGCACAGTCCTTCTGACCTAGGGTGAGTAGGTTGCTACCCCAGGGTTGGGGTCCGTGGCTGGGGGATAGGGGGACCCAGGCCTACTTTACTCCACTGGGTTCCAGCCCAGGGCACTAACAGTGGCTGGGGATCCCTCCGAAACACGCTGACTCATATTGTGACAGCACCACCTGACTAATGTCTGGTTCCCCGGGGCTACTTCCTACCACAGTCCATTGGTGTGGTCTGTGGGTCCTCAGCCTCCTCGGGGTAAGTGGCGGATGGGAGTCCCAGCAACTCTTCCCCACTCTGTCTCCTCTGGGGGCAGGGCACTGCATGGTCTGAGGTCTGGTCCAGAGTCCTGCAGCGGGTTAGAGACATCTGCCTCCTTCACTGGCTCTGTCCCAACTGAGCTGAAGGGCCCACCTCTTTTACTTCCTGACTCTCCCCTTTGCTTCTAGCCTGTAGGTGGGGCCAGCTTGGCTCTGCCCATCAGGGAGAGTGTAGTGGTCCCTCCCCATCAGGTTTGGAGGGAGGCCACTCTATCTCATTTCACAAAGATTATATATAGAAAGTTCTTTGTAGTGATATAGTGTGACAGCAAGAAAGACTAATTGGCTGTTTTGTTGGTTTTGCTAAGAATTTTGCTGCAATTGTCTCTTGCAAGTGAAATCCATCTAAATGGGGATGGTATAAAAGAAACATGGGGTGGGAGTCTATTATCCTCTTCCTCCTACTGTAACTCCTGTTGACATGTGGGAGTAATGCACACTAAGGACTTAATTACATATATACATGGAAGCCAGAGAGCTTTTTAATTGTCTTTTCAAATGGCTTTATGTCAGGCCTACACTGAAGAGAGATTAGCTTTAGCATAAGGCAGAGCAGTGCAAGCCATTACTTTTATTTTTTATATTATACACAAATGATGTACAATTCTATCCAATTTAAATATACTACAAATATTTATGTTCAAAACACTCTTCCAGGTTTCCACATACTATATTACTCCAAACAGCCTGTTGTATATTTCCATATTACTTGAGCCTTTTGAATTTGTAGATGCCTATAGTGATGTTAAAGACAAAATTAATCATATTCTAGATTTCAAAGGGCTAATCTGCCTCTCTTTCTTTGGCTGATCGTAAAGTATTACACACTGAAGGGATGTATCTACATTCTAGTATATAGCATTACCTCCTATGGATCTTAAAACCTCTTTTATGATGAATGCATCAGCTCTATTTGCTACCCAGAATATATCTGGGTGATCAAAATCTTCCATTTTAAGTAAACATCATATGAAATTGTTAGAGCATGTCTAACATATATAATAATCTAATACCATTACTTATGGGTACCTTTCACTAACCCAAAGCCAAACAATATACCATCATGTTGAATAATTCCATCTGTTGTGTCAGGAATATGGCTAGGTCCCATATGGGATTTTCAACCATGGGTGCTATTGGAATAGAGCGCTTGGGGACATAAGAATGGCCATACTGGGTCAAATCAAAGATCCATCTGGCTCACTATCCTGTCTTCTTACCGTGGCCAATGCCAGGTGCCCCAGAGGGAATGAATGGAACAGGTAATCACCAAGTGATTCATCCCGTCACCCATTATCAGCTTCTGGCAAACAGAGGCTAGGCTATTAGCCATTGATAGACCTATCCTCCATGAATGTATCTAGTTCTTTTTTGAAGCCTGTTATAGTCTTGGCCTTCACAACATCCTCTGGTAAAGAGTTCCACAGACTGACTGTGCGTTGTGTGAAAAAAATTCATTTACTGTAAGTGGTAGTATTAAAGGCCTCAAACTAGTCTATGTCTTCTTAGCAAGATCGTCAGAACAGCTTTCAACTTCAGAATGTTTTGAAAACCTTGTGAAGATAGAAGGTCTCTCAAGTGCGGTTTGCAAAATGGTATAAAATATGGCTAGTTTAGTTATTCTTGGACCAGACATGTTAAATTGGCATTGTACCACTCTAGCAGCGCAAAGTCTTGATTGATTGTGGCCTTCAAAGTCATCTATGGATCAGTATTCATCTACATCAATCACTGCATGTCCTTCAACAACCTACCAGGAGTGAAGTATTCCATGGGACAAGTAGCTCACAAAGCCTAGGACAAAGTGTGTGAATTCTGGGGAATATTTTTCCCCAGGTGAGGGTTTTTGGCAGTGGAATGAGCCTCCAGAAAATGTCAATCTTGTTGCTTTTAGACTCTTCTCTTTGATAAATCATAGCTAGAACGATGGGCTGAGGGATGTAAGGAGTAGAAGGGAGCAAAGACATAAAGGAGGAAAATTATATATGTTCTCCCAAGCAGAGCTATCTACAACTAAGGAAGGGAAAAGAGCAGAAAACTACGTAATGTCTAGTAGGGACTTCTCCATGCAGACCCAATTTATCTGGGAAGTGCTTAGATACTACAATAGACAACTTTTGAGATACACAGAGAGATTTCTTGTAGGCCACCAAAGAGTTGTCAGATTGAGTTATGGTCAGTAACTGATCCAAAACTGAATAACTGAGCTAAATGTAAAAGGCTCTGTGTTGGTAGTCTTTCCAAGTCTCCTTTCAATACTGTCAGATTTTTTTTAAACGTTTACAAAAAGTTTTATAGACAGTTCAGATAGTTTCATGATATATTTGAGAGTCCATTATAGCCCATTATACACTTCTAATCCTGTTAACATAAAACCATATTATGTATGCTTCATAGCTGTACTTGACTTCTAAAATGTCTTATTGGCTAAAGTGTGGTATTTAGAAAGCTAAGTCCACAGATGCACCCATGCTCCTTTGAATAGAGAGAAAATAAGCATGAGAAAGAGACAAGTGGTAGTCAAAAATAAAATGTTGAGAAGTTTTTAAAATAGATCAAGCTCTGTAGTTGAGAAATCAAACGTGCCAAACTTTTTTTTAAATTGAAATTTCTCCCTTCATTATGAAGTAACATCATGTTCTGGTACAATGTCTCATGGAACTTCCTTCAGGAGGGATGTTCCTTTTTAATGTCCCCTGGGTGGACCTGTGCCATATAGGCACAATATAGTCCTTGTCTGTTTTATTACATAATTATCTGTGGTGGATTCAGCTGAGCCTGAATGGCTGATTTCCAGTATTTTTATAAGGGGGGCCACTGATGATGACCCTAGCCTATGGGATTAAATCAGAAATAGACCACAGGATCTCTGGTTCATAAACCACTAGCCCTTCACACATGAAATAAAGAATATCCAGTAACTGTAGTGACATTAGGGGTAATTGTACTCTATGGGCCAGTAACTACTTGGTGATGCACACTGAGCCATTCTGCTACTCTTCATGTGTGATGGGGGAGAAATTTAACACAGATTGGTATTGATTGAGAATTAACGTGGCAAAGTCATGCTCTAAGCAGAAAGTCAGTTAACTATGGGGCACATCAAAATTTCAAAGCCTTACGTGAACATTAAGGGCCAGGTTATGTGATTAAAACAGAGGTCTGCATTAGGAGTGGTATGGCTCAACATCACTGCATGGGAGTGGGAAGGGATTGTGGTTTCAGGTGCAGATCCTCCCGTCTCAGAGCTTTCTGGTACTGTATATAGACCACTCCCTAAGGTGCTGCATCATGTTGCTCCTGTGTACTTGGCCAGCCAAACAGCTTGAGGCTTGATCCAAAACTCATTGGAGACCATGGAAGAACTCCCATTGACTTCAGTAGTCTCTGGTTCAGGTCGTTGGTGTGGAGGGGGTAAGATTATAGTGATTTGGTCTTGTGAGGCTCCCTCAGTGCTCCCCTGAATGAAAGGACTCTTATTATGGTGGGATAAAAAGAGGGGGAAGTGCCTGTGCCCCACAACCCATCGAACCTGGAAACAAAACACAATCTAGCCCATAGCAATTAATCCTCAGGGCACCTTGTATATGCTTATCCTCAATTTAATGATGGAGATGTTAAGACATGCAGAAGTTGTGATTTGCTTGAGAGGCAGCGTATTCCTCATGTCTCGTTCTACCCAACTTTCGTGTAAGGACAATGATTCTTATCGCAGGTGAAATCGAAAATAGACAGATGTCCACAACTACAGATAGGTATCATTAACCCCACCATCCAGTTAGGTAAATTGAGACACCGAGAGGAGAATGACAAAAGCTTGGTCTCTTTCACCAACAGAAGTTAGTCCAATAAAAGATATGACCTCACCCACCTTGTGTTGTAATGCAGTCATTTAAATTCTGCTTGCCCATCTGTAAAATGAGATAAGAATCTGCCCCAGTGTCCCTACGTAATGTTAACAGATGTCCCAAATTAAGCATCTCATTTACCTAGAGTGTATACTTCTGTTGTTTTGAGTGTAATCTTTAAAATAACATTTTTTTGTTTTTGAAAATACCATTCCTTGCTGGATCTTCTCTGATAAGCATTAACAATTAATTTTTTTTTACTTGTACTGCAGAGAAACAGTTTAGGCTGTACCCACAGTTTCTCTCCTAATCCCAGTTCCTCCATCAACAGTCCTCACTAGTTAAAATCATACTTGCCGAGCTGAAAGGTAGCACCTGCAAAATACACAACTACCAAAGTATGGGAAATTTGGAAATAGGAGATTCATTTCTGACAGGGCACAAGCAAGTCTAGAAGGAGGTTCCTTTCTATATTTTGAATCTGGCCAAAATTAAAAGCTTTTGTAATAGAACTTTGTGCACTTGGCAGAAATTGTGACTGATTTCCACAATTTACCCATCTGCAATACAGACATAGCATTGTTTAGGGATAATATAATTTTTCTGTCAACTCCCTAAACTAAGTGCTCTGTTTTTTTTGCTAGTTCTCATACTTGACCTGTATCTATTTCCTATTTCTGCACCAATTATGCAACCTGAATAGGGAATCAAAGGCAAGATTGTTGTTATTGTCAAGATGTTGTTTTTCAACATTTCCTCTATTTTACTGTAGACAATCAGCTTCCAAAAAGCTCCTCTTGCTAGATACTAAAATATAGGAAACAGACACCTCATCTACATTTTTACAAATAGTAAACAAATTGGACATTGAGGTGAAATAGGTATATTTTTTAAAGAAAATCTCAACCAAAGTACATTCTTTACTACAATGACTTTACAAATTCTGCCTCTGCTCCTTTGTAAGAGAGAGAATTCCTTGTTTGTCTGACGTGCTCCATAGATAGATAACTATTTGGAGGCTTGAGTTTAAGAAATGCAACTCTTCTGCAATAGAAGGCATACACTGATGGTAGTTCAGGTAGATTCTGTGCTGTGTCTCCCAAGAGATACAGCACAGAAGGCTCAGTTTAGAGGGGAAAGCCACCTTTATGCCACCTTTGCATCACCCATAGTCTTCCTGTTTCAGGGGATAGTGTGGCCTGGAGCACAGGTTAAGAAACTTTAGAGGCTGATCTAATTTACAGTGGCCTTCAGTGATCTCTTTGTGTGTTGCCCCCAAAATGCTTACCTTTAGTAAGACAAACACTCTCATCCCCAAGACATACCCTTTGCTGCCAGCCCCACCCCTAGAATACTCCATACATAGGTGTCTATTGGAGGGGTAGTGTAGGATCAATTACATGGGCCATATGCTGCTCCTTTATTATGGGAAATTCACACCAACCAGTAACAGCATATTTACGGTTCTGAGGGCAAGGGACGTCGGAGGGGCAAAATCAGCCCTAGAGTTGGCAGAAAAATAGAAAAAATATGTTCTTTCTGCAGAATAATACAAAAATTCAGTTTCTTGCAATAATTCCATTTTGTGCATGCCTGACAGGGTTTGAGACTGGAAATCGAATAGGCTGCTGCAGTCATGGCAGGTACATTTGGTGCAACATAGGTAATATGACAGAGCTCTATGACGGTAAGTAATACAATTCAAGAAATAATCTGTGCGGAACATATTGCTTCTGCTGCACATGTCAGGAAATGGACTTTGATCGATGCTGTTGCAACACAAAACCATCTACTAAAACTTTTTAATTATGATGACAGTGTAAAAATGTAGAGGGTGCTCACTGGCAGTGTTCACGGCCTTTATAATTAACAAATTGACAGTGTAGGTTAATTCTGTATGCCGCATGCTGTTCGTGTTTTATAATTCTTTTTAGTTCCTGCCATCAGCATATATATAAGCAATAAGGCATGACAGGGGGGCTGGTTATCACCACCTCTAGGGTGTTAAGAGGCATCCTCTAGAGGTGTGATTATCTCATGATAACCACACCACCTGGAGTTACCATATTGCTGCTATAAAAATTCATTAATGGAAGAGAAAAATGTGTGTATTTGTGCTAGAGGATAAAGTTAAGAGTCCAGAATGCTAAATAGCAGTATCAGAAGCTGTGGTTTACATCTCTTCAACTCCATAGGGGAATATTCACCAGCCAATTGTGATGCTTTCTCGGATTTCTAAACTAGAATACAGTTTTGGCACCATCTCTGCAGCAGCACAGTGTGATGAGCAGGAATGAAGCAGAAACAGCACAGCTGAAAAGTGGATAGCCCTTGAGTTAGGTAGAGATTTTGAACTGTTTTCACAGAGGGAATAGCTACATTGGCAAAAGTCAACCCAACATCCAGGTTTTCAAATAAGAAGGAAACTCAAGGAAATCACAAATCAAGATTAGATAGGAGTGGCTATAATTTTGAATTTAAAATCATTTAATTTCAGTTTGGCTATATGTTTAGAATACATTTAATGTGAATTCATCAGAAAAGTATGGAATTAAGTACATGAGAATAGAATAGCTCATTATCTACTGTTCTATTCTTGAAATAGTTTGGACATATACAATAATAAAACAAAATATTACTTTATATGGTAATTACTCTTATGTTAATGGACTTTTATGCTCAATGACCTCTATAGTACTGGCCCTATAAGTGCTATCTGCTCTTTTTCAATTTTTCTTCTTCCTCCTCCTCAACAGTCTAGGTGCCTTATATTTGTTTCCTTTCCTCTCCTTATCTTTGCTTATATTTCATTCTCTCCTTAGGAGCATGGGTGAACTAAAAGCTTTAGGTATACATAACGAAGGATGGTTTGTTGCTTTTATCAGTAAGTATGTAATATAGAAGAAATATAATATTTGGCCATTTACTGGTGTTGCAATTGTCTCTCTGATCTCCTGGGGCCACTTAGAAGTGGTGCAAAATAGATTAGCTGTCAGGCTTCTCTAGTTTGTACTGAGGAGCAAGCCCATGCCTGGCATCTCCAGTATTGGGGGATGCAAAGGTGGCTAAAGCTACCACCATGTCCCCATTCCCACAGCCCATTGCCCCAAGAAAAGCTTGGCCAGTCTGGAACATCCCAGACTGGGTATTTTACACCCATTTTGCACTCACTGGGCCAGATAGATCTATGATTCTATGATCTATCTGGCCCAGTGAGTGCAAAATGGGTGTAAAATACAACCCAACCAGAATGGTCCATTTTCCCACAACTTTGCACAAGTTCATAGAATCATAGAAGATTAGGGTTGGAAGAGACCTCAGGAGGTCATCTAGTCCAACCCCCTGCTCAAAGCAGGATCAACCCCAACTAAATCATCCCAGCCAGGGTTTTGTCAAGCCAGGCCTTAAAGACCTCTAAGGATGGAGATTCCACCACTTCCCTAGGTAACCCATTCCAGTGCTTCACCACCCTTCTGGTGAAATAGTTTTTCCTAATATCCAATCTAGACCTCCCCCACTGCAATTTGAGACCATTACTCCTTGTTCTGTCATCTGCCACCACTGAGAACAGCCTAGCTCCATCTTGTTTGGAACCCCCCTTCAGGTAGTTGAATGCTGCTATCAAATCCCCCCTCACTCTTCTCTTCAGCAGACTAAATAACCCCAGTTCCCTCAGCCTCTCCTCATAAGTCATGTGCCCCAGCCCCTTAATCATTTTCGTTGCCCTCTGCTAGACTCTCTCCAATTTGTCCACATCCTTTCTGTAGTGGGGGGACCAAAACTGGATGCAATACTACAAATGTGCCCTCACCAGTGCCGAATAGAGGGGAATAATAGCTTCCATCGATCTGCTGGCAATAGGGTGACCAGATGTCCCGATATTTAGGTGTTTGTCCCACGTCCCGACCTATATTTGGTCGGGATGCAATTTGTCCTGATATTTCGCTCCACCGGCAGCACTCGGCATTTTTTTTTCTTCGCCGGCGGACACCCCCCCCCTCCCCCATTGTGTCCTGATATTTTCTTCATCTCATCTGGTCACCCTAGCTGGCAATACTCCTAGAAATGCAGGCCAATATGCCATTAGCCTTCTTGGCAAGAAGGGCACACTGTTGATTCATATCCAGCTTCTTGTCCACTGTAATCCCCAGGTCCTTTTCTGCAGAACTGCTGCTTAGCCAGTCAGTCCCCAGCCTGTAGCAGTGCATGGGATTCTGCTTAGAACTTCTGGGAGCTCAGCCTTGGACTGCAGGAAGAGCAAGAGATTCATTTGTTTGTCTGTAAGACCAGCAGAGTCCTGTGCCCTGGGAGCCCATGGGGAGTATGAGGCCAAATTCAGGTATGTACTCAGGGCCAAATTTATTTCAACAGCATAAATCCAGAGTATCTGAGCTCTAAGTGTGGGGAGTACAAGGAGGCTGGGGAGATGAATTCATTTCTTAGTCCAAGGCCAGGGTGTGGGGTTGCTACATAGTCCGGAATATGGAATGTGACTGTTATTCCATATGCAACGTTTATTTGCATGGCAATTATGCAGAATAATACACAGTAAGTGTCATTATGTTGCTTTCTAAGCCACACTACAAATGACAGGAAAATTAATTTGAGATTTATTACCTGTTAAGTGAAATTGCATGCTCCTCTGTCAGCTCATACAATTAGCATGTAGTCACCTGTGGCTGGACCGTTCCTTCTCATTCTGCAAACACAGGGGACATAAATCCAGAGGATCCTCGCACTGGGGAATAGAAGAGTTTGTGGCATCATGTCTGCTTTTCTGGAATCCTGTAGAAGCCCCTCAGTTGCGGCTGTGTGGGATTGAACCACCGTGTGAATTTGTTTTAGGGCAGACGGGTGGAGGTTCAGAGTGCTGGAAGCCCATTGTCTCTGGCTGACCCAGAGATTTCCCATTTGGAAATCTGATTAGGAGTTAATGATGCTTGAAGCCCCCCTACAGCTGCTACTCTGCAAAGACAGCAGATCTTCTGTAGGATCTGTGCTGTCAGATCTGTTTCAGGAGAGCCGTACAGAAATACCAGGCTTCCACACTGATACCTTCGCCTCTGTGGTTTCCCAGGATCCCCTGGGGCTGGATGGAGTGTGCCACCAGCTCTCTCCATGTTACTCAGACCATTTTGGAGGTCAGCATCTCAAAGCCTCCTGGCTCTTCTCCCCCTTCACTGATATTTAAGAATAAATTTGGTTAAACTGTCATGAAATCATAAAGCCCTTGTTTTCTGTAAGTCAAGCTGTTAATTCCCTGGAAAATATGTAAGTTGGAAGTGCAAAAACAACTGTTTGCCTAAAAGATGTAAAAAGGTAGCACCCAGGAACCAATGCTAATAAAACCGAGCTGCAGGTCATCAGTGTGATTTTTGTTTCACTGTATATTAATGCTGCACAGGACTGGGATACTGCACACCACCATTCCCATTGAATAGCACTAAATAGCCAAAGTAAATGAATTAATTCACTCGTATTACCCTTTTGTCCTTTCCAATTTCCTAGTCTGATTGATGGTGTTAGTTTCTGTGACCCCCTCCCCCCGTTTTGTAGAAGTACTAACCTAAACTTAAATTTGTCCTATGAAATGTCACTTTGTACAGAAATCCAGTTCTTTCAGCTTTCATGTGGAAGATTATATGGTTCATGAGTTCTACATGGCAAGTTTTTCTTTATTGTGAGCGGCAGCTCATGGTGAGTTTCACAGATCGTGAGCAGCTCTACCTTTGATGGATGTTACTACATTTTCTTAGTGGCTGGTTTTTATTAGTTTCAAAAGATAACATCCATACGCTCTGGTGTGTGTGTGTGAAGGGCATTACACTGAAAGATTAGAAAACCCCCTCTCCCCTTTCTGTTAAAAAGTACTTTATCAAGGATAGATATGCTTATTTTATGGTATTAAATACAATAGGGAGAAGGGCATTGTTGGAAAAATGGACTGGGAGCTGAGACATCTTGTCCTTCCCTTAGCTCTGTCAATGACTGGCTGACTTTGGGCAGATCATGCAAACTCTGTGGGCCTCTGTAAAATGGGAATAGCACTAACACTGCAGAGTATTGTTGTGGTTTAATGTTTTTTAGAAAGGCAAGAGATTTCCACCAGAATATAATTTAAACTGCATTGACACACTTCAACATTGTTGTTTGGAGGCTGTACAAGGTATATTAACCCTTTCCCCAAAAGGGAAACAGAGGCTAGGGACACCATTCCTTACCCATCCTGGCTAATAGCCATTAATGGACTTAACCTCCATGAATTTATCCAGTTCTCTTTTAAACGCTGTTATAGTCCTAGCCTTCACAACCTCCTCAGGCAAGGAGTTCCACAGATTGACTGTGCGCTGTGTGAAGAAGAACTTCCTTTTATTTGTTTTAAACCTGCTGCCCATTAATTTCATTTGGTGGCCCCTAGTTCTTATATTATGGGAACAAGTAAATAACGTTTCCTTATTCACTTTCTCCACACCACTCATGATTGTATATATCTCTATCATATCCCCCCTTAGTTTCCTCTTTTCCAAGCAGAAAAGTCCTAGCCTCTTTAATCTCTCCTCATATGAGACCCGTTCCAAACCCCTATAACAGTCCTATAACAGATGGGAGCTGTAGGCCTCAAGGAAGGAAGGCTTGGGAGAGAAGCTGCATATAAGAGCTCCTTTTTTGCTCAGTGTGGTGAAAGATCTGAAGGGAAGAAGGTTTGCTGTTGGATCTCTCAAGTCAAAGGGCATGGGAAGGGCTTTGGAAGAGCCTGGAAAGAGGCCTAAAGGAACAGCCAAAGGCCTAGATAAAGTACCCGGAATATAGTGTGATGATTTGGCTAGAGGCAGAGAGAGAGCCCAGCCCTGAGATGGGAACGATGGGATTAACTAGTGGCATTGCTGTTCTACTCAGGCAAGGGGAGGATAGGTAGAGAATTTGGGTGAGATTCTGTGTGCACCTCGGAGCCCAGAACTATCAGCTTGGGGGTGAGCACTAATGTTTTTACAGTAAAAGCTTCCCAAGAGGGGGTCCTATATATAGGAACTTAGAGAGCTCTACTTTCAGAAAGTGTTTGAAGACACAGAATAGTGTATGTGGAGGAAGAAGCAAACCCTGGATGTTGCACTGTCTTGATTCTCTCTTTCTTTTTATGCTTGAACCTGAACAGAGGTGGCTTTAAGCACCCACGCCATCAGGGCTATTCCAGGGTCTGGAAAGCCACTAGTGTAGCTTAGACAAGTCACTGAGTACTGTGACCCTGCTCCTGACAAGAGGTTTGCGAGGGGGCACCCAGAAAGCAGCTTTATGGGGCCTGTGTCAGAGGGAATCCTCTCTTGACCAGAACCAGGTTTTTAGGGTCCGCTTATGCTGCTCCAGCCCTGTGTAAAAGAGTTGAAGAGTGGGTGAGGATGTCACCCTTTGATTTATGTAGATTTTCACGTGTTGGACTTTCTCACAGAGGGTCTGCAGTGGTTTGGTTTGTCTGACTGGAAAGCTAAAATAAATACCCACACCATGAGGGAAATTTAAGCAATAGTGCATCTCCATACTGAAAAAGTAAGCCAGGACTTGATATTTTAGTACCAGTGCTACCTTTGACTGCTATGAGTGATGTTGCGGCATAAGAACTTCTGAATGTTAGTCACAAGACTCTGTGTATTTCTACAGCTGGCATGAAAACTAAGTAGCAAACTCCACAGTTTGAAGTAATCCATAGTTGCTATTAGTTTTGGAGACACACACACACACACACACACAGGGCCGGTGCTACCATTTAGGCAAACTAGGCAGTTGCCTAGGGTGCCAAGATTTGGGGGAGCCAAAAAGTGGTGCCCCCAATTTTTTTTTACAGCGTTCCTATGCCCCCTCCCCGAGCGCGCGGTCGCCGCTCCACTTCTCCCGCCTCCCAAGCTTGCAGCGCAGTACCTGAAATTTTATCTGGAATTTTGTCTAATTCCCAAGATACAGTGCTTGTATAGTAACTTCCACCCTAAAACTTGTCATACATCAATCACCCTTTTAACTTCCAGTATTTAAATAACATGAAATAATATTTTGATCTCAAGTTTAACACATCAGTGTAGAGGACTGTGAAAGTCTACATGGTCACTAACTCTCAGGAAAACCATCAATTTGAATTCACATCCTTTCCAAATCTGTTTTTCAGAGATGAACTAGTCAGTCTGAAATGCAGTTTTAATACTCATCTGAACTGTATAGCTTGTACTTTCTCCTTAATAAAATAAAAGCAGGGTTTTTAATCAAACCACCATTTCACCTATTAGCACTATGTCAACTTCAAAGATACTCTGCAGGCAGTGAACAGCTTCAGTACTGCCAGTTTCAAGTAATTCAATGAAGGTTTTTATGACCCTCACATTTCTAGGGCATTCAAGCATTTTTTTCTCATTCATTTTAAATTTACATTAACATTTTTTAAAAGAGTGTTTTCTAAATGCTATAAAATACTCTTCTCCCATATATTAAAAAACAATAAAATAAAAACTACACTGTAGCCGAGGAAATTGCTACATCTAAGCTGTTTTGGACTCCCATCTCTTTAAGATGTTTAAAACAAACTAATATACTAAATAGCCCAGGAGGGTTATGGCTTGATCGAAAGCCCAGTGCAACTAACGACTCCCATTGACTTCAGTGAACTTTAGATCAGGTACTTAGTGCTGAATTCAGCTCTCAGGCCCTGATCCTGTAAATATTTAAGCAGATGCATAACTTTTCTCATGTTGAGTTGTTCATAGACTGCAATAGGGCTAATTTTATGAGTAAAGTAACACACATAATTAAATGTTTGCAGAATCAGGCCTAAATAATTAAACTAATTGCAATACAAATATATCTGCACAATTTTTGAAAAAATGATCAAAATATTTTGTAAATGAAATTAATTACCATCATTTAATAAATGAACTAATAGTGCAGCAATCTCTGTCACATATCTGACTTCTCAGGTGCTGGAAGTAAACACCTTTGGTTTCATGCTTTGCTGTGCATCTGAATTGCTTGTGAGATTCACACAATACTGCTACACTGCACTATTCTTTACACGTATTCCCTAATGTAGGTGTGTGTGTGTATGTTTACAGCTAGGAAATGGAAACCATGATGAGGCTTCAGCAAAGCCATTTATATAACTTTGAAAATTATAATTATATCTACATACAATATGTAGCTGCATAGGGTATTATGTAGTGTAGCTACATGTAGCTATAATAATATGGAATACTTCTTCCCTTTATTTTCATATTATAGCGGTTTGTAAGACAAGCCTTCTGACTGAGTCCCCACTTGCCCCCTCTCAGTTACTCACAACATTCTCAAGCATATTCCTTTTGGGATGAAATTTCCCATCTTTGTCCCTGACCATAGGTGAAATTTTTAGGTAAATTCTGAGAGAAAGTATGAGCAGCCTTCAGGTTGCTGCAATCTGCTCCAGGAGTGGGGGTAGAAAATCAAAAAGGCATTAATCACTGTTGGCTATCAGCTTTCTCCTTTCCCTATCTCTTGGGCCACTTTGGGTGGTTGTTGGGGAGGAGAGCTATTGTTGCTAGCCATTCTTTTAGATCTGGGATGGCCAGTCAAGCTCCTATCCTCTTCTGATGGTTCCCATAGCCCTGCATGGAAGCAGGTAATGGGGTAATCAAAGCAACTTTCTCCTCCTTCCCACTTGTGAGGCTGCAGGCAGCCAGCAGGTAAGCGAAACTAGTTGCTCAGTAGAGCTCCCAGCTCCCATCAGAACAGCTTCAGGGGAAGAAATGGCCCCTACTTCCTCCCCATAGTGACGGACCTGGTTCAAATATTTCAGTTCAAAAGTCACAGTGTGTGGCTCAGAGAACACATTTTCAAGTCATAATCAACTACAAATTTCCTTCTTAACAAGGTAGTGCCCGAAAAGCCATTAGTGGTCTGTGGGCTCTAAGCATTTAAATATTATTGTACTCTGCCAGTTTTCTCTTAGTGAAAGAAGCTATTTTTTTTGCCAGGGTGGGGTGGGGAGGGTATGTGAAGGGAACTCTGTTGTCTCTTTGTAGATTTGACTTAGGCAGGAAACCTTAACAGACAGTAAAGACACAGTATTATATTAGCCAGAGAGTTAGTGGGTAATTGGAAGGCTGAGTTGCCCATAGAGGATGCTATAGTTAGCATCACATAAGTAGCTTGGACCTATGAGGCCCAGTCATGCACACAGTTATTTTTCAGGAAAAGCAGTGTTGCCAACTCTCATGATTTTATTGTGAGTCTCACAATGTTTTCTGTTTTTACTTAAAGCCACAATAATACATACACAATTGCATTTTTAATGCAATAGGCCCCAAAGTATTAAACTAGATTAAATAAAATTTAACTTAATTCAGTAAAGTTCATTCAGGATGTTGGAGGATATTGTCAGTCTGTCCCAATGACTATGTGAGAATCTCAGCTTTCATTAAAATAACAAAAACAGTAAGTCTCTAACCCTAATTGTTGTGGAGAAACGCTTCAAAAAGGGTCCTAAGTACACCTTGGTAGGCTCAAAAACCAGAAGACAAATGAAAAGAATGCAAAGCATGTTATATTTTAAATATCTCATGACTTTTAAGCCAAACTCATGGGTTTTTGTGGAGCCAGACTCAGGAGTTTTGAACATTTGGGATGGGCAATGCTCGGGAAGTCCCAATGAGAGGAAGAGGAAGGATGTGTATGATTGGATGCATGGATATTTTGCTCACTAAGTGTTTTCACCAAACTTAAAGTCAAACTAGAATGAAATTGTTTTTGAGGTTGGAGATTCTTCCCAATCTTTGAGGCCCATGGGAGGTGCCTTGTAATCGTGTGTTTATCTGTCAGCATCAGGCAGGTACCTTTACAGAGATTACAAGGCTATGTTGGAGGGTTTAATGTTATTGAAATGCTGAGGGAAAGGGGGAAAAAATCATGTTTTGGAGGTGGAGTTCCCAAAGGTTACTCTACTCCATCTCAAGTTGTATTTGCTTGCTAGAATCCTGCTTTTTAGATAAATGACAAAGACAAGAGTTTTGAAGCTGAAAGTGGAAGCAGATGATGGAAATCGTTCTAATCATTAAAGTGAGATACAAAAAGAGCAGGATAGGAAAGTGGTCCTCTGTGTCACAAGCAGGCAAAGCTAATAAATCCATTCCTGACAGTCAGGTACACTGGATTGTACAAATTATATGCTTTTATCTGGGGAGAATTTTTGAGGAAGATTAAGGTTCTAATATGAAAGCTTTCTGGTGAGAATTATCAGTTGGAAGGAACTGCATTATACATTGCAGCATGGGGACATTGTGCTGAGGGTGTTTTTTTTTTTTGTTTGTTTTTTGTTTTTCCAATTTTGCATCTTTTATTATATGCCAAAATTCACTAAAGCCAGATTTTTGCTTGTATACATGTTACTCCAAAAATTAGCTGTATAGGCAAAGACTTTGTTAGCAATTTGATTGTATACTTATTTTGGGGTTTGTTCAGTTCAACCAGGCTGCAAAAATAATTAATGTTGTGTATAAGCAAAAACTGAAAAGAGCTGCAATGTTCAAGGAGTTTCCAAATATTACTGAGTATTCGGTTTTTTACTTACTTGAATCACCTTATAAAGCAAATTTCATGCTTATTTTAAACAAGAAAAATAATACCATAATAGCTGAACAAGAATGGAGGTGCTCACAAGCTCTTATGACTTCAGATCTGCCTTGAATGTCATGCAAAGAGAAAGAATGGCTAATGGACAGAAAGAAATAAAAATGACATCTCCCATTTCAATTTCTTTGTGTATTTTGAAATACAATTACTTTATTTTGGGGTTATTGCTGAAGTGCGAGGATTTTTAAATTGCAGAAAAAAAAACATGTGAAATGCAATCCCTCTCCTCCCTCCCTTTGTCCCCTCGGCCTCAGTGATTAAAATACTTTGAGGTTTTAAATTCTTATTCCTTTGTTGTGATTTTTATGGTGGCTTTGAAGGTTACTTTGTAGCTTTTTTGTATTTTCTTTCCTAATAGTTTTATCAGGACATGCGTCTATAATAGAAAGGGCATTTAAATGAAATACAGTATTTAAATATGAAATGGAAAAGGGAATAAATGTAAGTCTGGAGTGTGTTTTTCTCTGTCATTTGTAGGCACAATGGAATGACTTAGAAGAAACAAACAAAAATAGAATAGGAGGCACCCTTAGAAGATGCATTTGGCAAATATTAATTTTCTTAGTTTATCTGTTAGCTTATCTGCTAGTGGATCTCTCACCCTTAATGAGTGTTGGCTTTGGTTTTAGAACACAAGTAGGTTAGTAGTTGACACATAAACTCTCTGGAAAATAAAAGAAGGTAAAGTGAACCAAGATCAGTGATCAGGACCCATTTGTGCTAGGCACTGCACACACCCATAATTAAACAGTCCCTGCTCTAAAAAGCTTTCAATGTTGCCATATGTCCAGACACAACAGGAAGACAGAAATAAATGCAGGGGACGGATGTAGGACAAGTTATCACTGAAGCTAGTGTGTTGGGTAGACTAAGTAGCAGTCTCAGCACACTAAATGCTTAGCCATTGTCATGGGCTTTGTAATAATCGGTGTGAGTCATTTTTATTGCATTTCCTGTATTCTTTCCTTTTCAATTTTTAAAATGCAAACATGCATGTGTTTTTAACAAAGTGCCTAACAAAACAAGCTGAAAGACTGAAGAGACGAGGAGTCGACACAGGTGAAATAGAGAAACCTTGGCAGAATTAGCTGCATACGCTGATTATAGTTTTGTCAGGAATAAGGGCCAGCAGCTAGCCTGCTTACCCTCTAGCTTAACCCTTAGGCAGTCTAGAGCACAGCTGGTCCCCAGTTGAGCTGCCTGATTGTCCCAACCATCTGATTGGTGGAGGGGAATCAGCAGACCCTGCTCTTAAGACCAGGTGCAGCAGCAGGGTAATGGCTGCTTCAAGCATTTGCCTAGAGTTGGGATTGCTCCTGTGCCTGCTTCTTCCCAGCCCTGGACCAGCCTTACCTCACTCCAGGTAACCTGGCTCTGACCCTGGGCTCCAATTTCTGACTTTGGCTCTGAGCTTCAGTGCATGACTCTTGCTCCAACTACTAAGAATGACTGTCCCTGTCCCAGTCCCTGATCAGTTTAAACAGATGTGAGCAAATAATTCAGAGCAAATATTGTATGTGATGAATTTAATTGTTTTGTGTGAGCAATTTAAAAAAAAATATGTGAAATCATTTGCAAATAGTTTGAATATTAAATATTCACACTTTTAAATGTGTTGGTTGCTTTTTGACTGGATACAGAGTTCACATGGTACATTTCCTGTCACCTGACTGGATGAACATAACATTAACTTTTCAAAATTCAATTTCTGTGAATTTTCTCCAATCACATTAACTCTATTGTTTCATCAAACTTTCTGAAAGCAACTATCATGTCAGAATATTCATGAGAAGTGATCACCACTAAAGAGGTACAAACACAGCCGAAGATAATCACATTTTTGACCAAATATTAGAAGAAATTATTCAGGGTATTTTCCTGTATCTCAGTTATGCTATTCTGAAGATTGTTTGCTTTACAGATCTATGAAAATGCAAGTGTGGTATATTCAAGTCTGTTTATAAGTCCAAAATATTAAAGGCTTTATTCAATGGTATGTCTCTAACTACAAAATATATATTTCAAAATCAGGAGCTCAAATACAATCTAAGAGCCAGACCCTACAAACACTTGGTTACCTGAGTAACTTCACTGACAGGAGTAGTCCTATCTACTCCTCATAAATTACTCACGTGTGTAACTGTTTGCAGGATTGGACAGAAAGGGCCATAAACATTTCATTTATTTGTATTATTGTGGCACTAGTCATGGACCAGGACCCCACTGTGCTAGACTCTGTACAAACAGAATAAAAAGGTTAGATACAAACAGGCTGATGGAGGGACTACCAGGAGATAATATTAGTCAGCATGATAGGCTGTAGTCTCAGCACGCCAGCACCCTGGTTATTTTCAAGGTGTGTGTGGTTTTTTTGTAGGAATCATGGGGAAAAAAGAGTTAGTTTTGCCAGCTGAAGATCTGGCCCTAGGAGCAGAGAGCTTTCCTTCTTTGCTCACCATGGCTAGTAACATTGTTTCTCCCTCTCAAACATTCATGTATTCAGTGATCAAGTTCCTGAGAATGACAATATTTAGGGGCTTCATGGAGCATCCTCCTGCCAATCATGGCTTACTATGTAAAATAAAAAAGCTTGAGGATGGGCTTTATTGCTATAGAATAATAAACATTCTGACTTTGGACATATGTTTGTAGCAGGGAAAAAATGGTACACATGCATGCTGTCTTGCCTGAGACCCATGACAGATGACCAGACCAGTTCTGGCTCCCTTGTACACATGTAGAGATCTCACTCAACAGAGTCACCATGACAAAAGTTGCCAAGAAGGATAGTGAGATGTAACCGAGGAAAAAGGGTGTATGGTCTGTGTGCTTAGCCAAGTTGCCATATGTAGTTGCCTCTCTATCCCCTTGCAAGATGTATTCCTACTTTACAGGGAAATCAGTTGCATCAGGGAGGTTCCATGGGCTGCCAATAGGGGATGGAATTCACCGGCGGTGGAGATAACCCATGGAAAGGTCCTCTGCATCACTTTAATCCTGCTGGGGATGTGCTGCATACTCCTCCTGCATTTGGAAAAGGGTCTCTGCCCTAGGCCTGCAGAGGCTGGTCGGCCAGGGCCAGGCCAAGGGAGGAGTTGCAGATCCATGTTTATTTGTGCTGAATCTAGTGCACCTATTATTCTATACTTTTGGCAAAGAGGAACCACAATAACTATGCAAATTGGAATAGCAGCCTAGAGAGGTGGGGAGCGGGTTTTCACAGCAGTGGAGGTTCTATATGAGTAGAGTGAATTACACCTGGCCGTAATATGGGTGCATGCAATTTTTGAAGCATGTGAATGTTCGGAGTGAATTTTGCCTGTTTTCTGTGGTCAGCAAGAACTACTTTGTACTTACAGGCCCATGGACTGCATTATCACAACCCCTGAGGGCAGGTTACCTAATGGCTGTGTAGGCATGCACAGTGTTTGCTGGGGAACATATATTGATGAGGTAGATCTTGAGATTAGCTGATTTATGTATATAGCTAGAGAACAAACACTGGTGTCCATTAGGAATTGTAGCCATATTATTGATCAGTCACTGTGGGCCAGATTTTCAAAGGTATTTAGATACCTAAAGATCCAGATAGCCACCTAGTGGGATTTTCAGAATGGCTTAGGTACGTAAATACTTTAAAAAACCTGGTCCTGTGCAATTTATTTCTGTAACTTGCTGACATATGTTATGGGCCACTGAATAGGATTTTTCTCTGTCACTTTATTACCTGTTTCAATGATCACAGTATCATGAATTTTCTTGCTTTTTTGTTTGCTCCCTCATTAAAGACGACAATATTTGTTATTGGAGAGTTCTTCCTGACTTTTGTCCATAACTGACTTTATCATTAATTTAATTTTGGGGTTTGTGTGTGTGTGTGTGTGTTGGGGGGGGGGAAATAACATCTCTTCCCCCCCTCGAAAATATAGCAGTCACCTTTTTTCTGTTAAGGCGAATGATGTTTTGCAGTCTGCTGTTTTCTGCAAGGTGGATTTTAAGAATTAAGAAGCAAAAATAAAGCCACGCGGGGGGAGAGATGCCCTAGATCTAGTCAGTGTCAATTAAAAGAGAGCCTCTGATGCAAATACCACATCAGCACCAATTTTGTCACTTAGAACTTTAAGATCAGAAGCAATTACCTTCAATAGCACCTTGTTTTTATGTGTCTACCCTTCATAGCCTTGGCTAGTAACTCGGCCTACACTATAATTTACAGTGACATCTAATTTCAGCAGATCTGCAAGCAATCTAACTGAAGATGGAGATACCGAGGAGTGAGGACTCCAGCTTTATCACTGCAGATATAGATTCATTATTATTTTTTTTTTTTTGCCAATTCAGAAAGCGAATCTTTTAGGAATGAAGGCTGTGTGTGTGTGTGTGTGTCTGTCTGTTTTGCATATCTCATTACTGGAATTATTTCTCAGTTTAGGCAAACGATTTCTGCCTTTAACTAGATGATTAAATATTCCAAAGGAAAAAAAAAATCCAGCCAAGTACTATCAACACTTAGTAGATTTACCATTTTAAAGTGTCTCTGCAAAAGGGGGGTGGGGTGAGGAAGAGAGAGAAAGCAAGCATTCATTGCTAATCATTTCCTTTGAAGTATGATAGAGACCTGGTGATTTTGTATTGTGTGCGAAAGTCACAGTATTAGACTAAGATTATTTTAAGAAACACTTTTATCATTATCTAACTGACAGAAAGGGCAAGCTTACCAGCCATGCAGTTTGATGTTTCTTCATGGAAACAATAAAAGAACCCCACAATGGTGTGATTAATGACTTGCATCCACTTTCTCTGATCCCCAAACTTGAATACAGAGAACACATAAGACCTTCACACTATTATCCGCCATCCTATTCAGATGAGATTAATATTGGCACAACTTCTTTTTAGAAGCATGTTCCTTGAGCCAAGGAATTTGAATATCATAATGGGTACAGTTATGTAAAGAGGATGTTGATTTTGATGAAGCTATGAGCTGGCAGGGATAGCTTTGTAACAAATACAGTTGTTTTACAGTAATTATAGACTGTATGGTAGTCATTTTACTTGTTGCAAAACTGCTTAATCTTTTAAATTTGTAATTATTAAGGGAAAAGTTCACAATTTTCCTTTTTTCTATCCACCTTTTGAATAGGTTTGGACCAGATGCTATAATTTAGTCATTTAACAACTTCTTACAAAAGAAAATTTAGAAAATGTTTGCTTGTGTATCACTACTATCCTGTTTTGAGGCTGCTCTAGGTCACCTTCATACACTCTTAAACTTTGTTGTAAACTTCATAAATCAAAAGATTAAGTGACTTTTTCTTCTAGTCTAGTTTAACTCTTTAGATAGCACATGGAGCAGGTGTTGGCTTTGGAAGGTATTTTTAGATTGAATCAGATGGCGGCAACAACAGGCATGGATAATGAAGAATAATAAAGTGCTACAATCTGGTGTGGATCACAGAATTAGTGTATTTTGGAGATAAGATTGAGGTTGCAGTGTGATTTTTTTAGTGTATCCCATGCACGGTGCCTATTCTGTGCAAGTAACGTATTTACACAAAGAATGATTACAGAAAATATGAACTGAGCTGAACTCCTTTATGGGGAAGTTTATACTGATATCTGTCACCACAGTATCGAGTAGATCAGCTCTTTAAAAATAATCCAGATTGATGAAGGTACAAAAAAAAGACTTGTTTACTTTTTCAGCCTCTTGAGAAGACAGCTACTTTTCAAAGGTGCTTCTCTATGATCAACGTTGTAGATGGGGTGGAAGGTTGGTGGGGAATAACAGTACTACAGGGTACACGTTTTCATGGGCACATCCTTAGATAAGAGTTTAAAAAAACAACAACTCAGGCATTAAAAAAAAAAAAAAGTAGCTGTTATAGTCTCCAGTCTACTGGTAGTAAATCTTCTATTGCAATGCAGCTGTACTGGCAGGATTAGAAATTCATTTTGAAAGCTGTAACACTTTTAATTCTGCACTATACATTGACCTATTAATTTTTAATTTTAGGGAGAACACACTGACTTGATCAGAACCTACATCTGCATCTTGCCTATAGGAAGTACTCTAGTGAGAGCTAAGCCAGCTCTGGTTTATTTACTCAGTAAAGTAATAACATTAACTTGGACAACAAGAGTTGAACTTGAAAACATCCCAAGGACCTTCAGGAACATGGAATCCTTCAATTTTCTGGATGCCTTTGGACTTACATACTGAAATCCTGCTTGAGATAGATGATGTAGCCATAGGAACCAGGCATCAATCTTGATTGGGCCACCACCTTCTCCAAGTGGAGATCATGGCCTTTTTACTCTGCCGTCTACGATGTTGAAGCAGATTGACAGCACTGCAAGGGGTACTTTCAGGAATGCAGTGGGGCTCTGAAGAAAGCAAAATAAACTTCTTCCCAGAATAAGATCTAGGGTCCATTATTGTGGGGGCAGGTGGTATTTTGGGCCCCCTAAAGTTGTTAAAGAAAAAAAACAACCTTCCAGAAGTCTAGGTACTAGTTAGATCCCTGGAAAATCTTGGATTTTAAGTTTTAAACAAGTAAAACTTGGCTACTGTGTCAATATTTTGTCATTGTCTCTTCCACTGCTGAAGACTAGATAATTCTGTACATATTTTGACTTTTTTGACAATAATTTGGGGCCCCTTGAAGATCGTGTGGGGGGAGGGCAAATGTCCCTTTTACCCTCCCCTGGTAATGCCAGGCCTGTCCTACAGGATCTGCAATATCCCAACCAGTGGAACTCTTCCGAATGGACTGGCTAATCCAACAAAACTACATTAACCAGAGCAAATACTGCTCACGGTAAAGATTTTGCATTTTTCTTCACTAAGAAGAGCAACTGGATCTGAGGCAGTCTTGTTTGGTATCGTCTGTCCTGGCTAGCAGAGAGAACAAAGACCATTTCACTCAAATGGAAGCCTGGAAGCTCTGAAAATGTTAAAGGCACCACACATTAAACAAATATTTGACACTCATTGCTCCTGAAAGTGAACAGGGAGCAACTGGACACAAAACTCCCCAACCATCAGTGCCTTCTTCCAAGAAGGAAATCTACCAATAGGTCCTGAAGCACTGTACCATTTTTTTTTTTTTTTTTTTTTGGACAATAAAAGAAACACTGTAGGTGAAATTCTGGCTCCACTGAGGTCAATGACAAAACTCCCCAAAATATTTTCTGGTTTTTTTGCTGACCTGCTTACAGTCCTATATCTTCACAATCAGAATGCACAACAGGACATAGCAGATACATGGATAACCTTCTGATATCTATGGCTTGAGGAAGGGAAAAATGTCATTGCTTTATACAGTTGGATCTGTCTGGACCCTTTGAAAGAGTCAGTCAGAAACTGGTGCTAATCAATACACAATATCCAGCAGAAGAGGGAAAGTGCAACATTAGGATGGCTTCAATCATCCCTCTCAGGCAGGTCAAGAGAATGGTGACGGGCAAATGTTCCTCCTTCCCAAGAATGCTCATCTATGGAATCCCTGAGGGAACAGTCTGCTTCCTCTGCTTTTCAGCATGCTGCTGAGGAGGAACATTGTTGAGGAGGTGCATTTCTGCAGTTTTTCAACAGTTGCCAGATGCTGGACAACTGTGTGACAGTGGTGTTAGCATAGGCTGGGAATGACAGAGTTATATGTTATGTAAATATTGTTGACATACCCCCATCAAGTGCCACAGTTTCCCCCAGCAGCTGGGTGTAAATATTAGGTGGTAGGTCATAGGAGAAGGTAAGCTTTGTATTACCACAGCTGAATGCTCTTGTGGCAGAAGTGTAGTTTCGTATCACTAATATTAAGGCCCTCAGAATGACTGATTCAAACCAAGTTTAGAGTATTTCCTTACACCTCTCAACCACTCTCGGGTTGCAGCGCAGTATCCTGTGTTCCACTCAATCAAATGTTGAGGACGGATCCACGAGAATGAAAATAGACATTGACTGTTTATCCACTGGTAGAAGAAGAAAACCCATCAATGCTAACAGAGTTCTAGTTCCAAATCCTGGCCTGGTACCTGATTGTGGGCAGATGTGCTAGGAAGAGGCGTGTCACTGTTTTCTCAGTAGGCTTGCTCAGAAAAGGGAGATTTGATTTGGGGTGGTCGTTAGTTTAGTCTGTTGCTTCTACGGAAGGCTTTTCTTCAGGGATGGCCAGACTACAGCATGTTTTAAAGCAGGAGATAGTGCCAGACAGGACCCTGGCAATCTTAGGCACTCTTTGCTTTTGACTCTTGTTTTACTAACCAGAAAGTCTGATTTGTTAGTGGAATAACACATCTTCCAACATGCACAGGGATTCCTATAGTTTGAATTATCTGAATTCAGAGAAGAAAGGTATGTACAACTCTCTACATAAATATGGTGCATGAATAAATGTTTGTAAATTAGTTTGTACTTGCAATTTTAGCAGGTTATTGGCACAAATACATATACTACACATGAATTTTGATTATCCATTAGCAAAGCTTATACATACACATAACATATGTACTTAGATGTACACAGACAGTACTAACATAGCTTATACAGTTTATTACTAGATAGTATGGCATCATTAAAATGGGTGCCTCGATATTGTGCAGAATCATTTATAAAGCTTTTAGGTGGTAACCACTCGCAGTAGTTAGGCTCTAAGGAGATTATTCTCATAAATTAGTCTTGCCTAGAAAGTAAAGGATGAAAATCTGTTGATGTTGAGTTAAAAACAGACTGGATTTATCATACATTGTGACTCAAACTTATGTCTGCAACACTCCTAGATATTGTGCTGGATTCCATAGTTGCAAGATGAGAGAGAGCACATATTCCCCCTCCTTCCCATTTCTTATCCAGAACAAAGCAATTATATTTTAGAAGAAACCATTTAAAGGACAACCAATTTCACTGCAAGCGTCCAGGAGTCCAACAGTTTAACATGACTCTGGCTGAAATGACATCTGTAAATTTGTATCTCTGCTGCAGTGTGCCTCCTAGTGTTTTCTGTAATTTTGTAGCAGAAACCATATTACTTACTGCCCACTGAGTTCAATACCCTATTTCAGTAGCTATTGCCATAATGGACATATCACTGTGCACCAAAGCACTATGCAAGCTTTAAAGCAGGTGAGTCTATATAAACGTATCAATTTCTCTCTCTCTTCACAGATAGCGATACATATGTAGATTTCTATAGATACAGATATAAAAATACTGATGAAATGATCCAGTGTATTACTCTTGAAGTAAAAATTCTCTCTTAATGACTGAAGAATTATTTCAGAGAAGCAGAATTTTCTCTACAACATGGCATACACAATGAAACTCATAGCTTAAAGAATATATGATGCTCCTATCAGAGCCTTACAGTTGCTAATATTTGAGGTGTATGATGGCAGTTATTATCCAAATATCTTACTCTCTGTATTGAAGGTAGAATACTGAGGGCCAAATTCTTTTTGCCACTCAATTTGAAAGCAGAAAATCTGGCCCTATGCATTCAAAAGAGTGTTGGATTACAGCAAGGTTCCACAAAATTTGCATGAAAAAGTGCAAACCAATTTTCCAAATGCACCTATGGCCAGATTCAGAGTCCAATGAACCCAATGGAAGTGAGCATGAGATAAGGCCCACCGTGTCTGATGAGAGATGACCGCTTGAAAATAATTAATAGAGGGAGCTTGGCAATCAATCTAGCCTTTTGGGGTATGTCTACACTGCAATTAAAAACCCATGGCTGGCCTGTGCCAGCTGACTCAGGCTTGCAGGGCTCAGGCTGCAGAGCAGACTTCTGGGCCTGGGCTTGGGCTGGAGCCAGAGCTCTCAGGCCCTGTGAAGTGGCTCTACTACAAAATACTGATTTCACCAATGACCATTAAGTTTCCATTGAACCACATTTGCGTTTTCCAAGTCATTTAAGGTCCTTTTATTTAAGTATTTTGTTTAATTTCTAGAAAAAGAAGCTCTGATATGGGTCAAAAGAAGTGTGTTCTTGCCCAGCTCTGTCCTCTGTGGAAAAGGATCCCAATAAGTTCCTCAACTCTGCAATAGTGCATATCTTTCTGGACAGCTTCTAGATCTCAATGATCTGCTCAGATTGCCTTTCTGTGTGGGTTTTTTTGTGTGTGGTAGTTTACAGCAGTTACATCCTTAATACATAATGGAATCCAGAGAATGTGCAGTAAGGAAAATTCTTTCTGAATTTTACTAATGATTTTATATGAGTTCTTCAAGATGTGCCAGCCTGCTGCTGATTGCTTGTTTGCCCCCCAAAACATGATCTTCCTTGCCAATCATCATATTAAGAAGAGCTTGGGGAAAAACTCAGAATTCAAATTCCCTATTCTGATTTTTTTCTACTGATCTCTTGAGTTCATTTCATATGCTTTAGATCTCTGAGCAACGTCTAATCATAACAGGGGGATCCAGTGCATGGTATTCTACCTTTTCCTTGCAGAAAAAACCCAGAGGGCAGTGGCTAGAATAGTTGTCTATGAATCTGTGTCGTTTTAAAAGACAAATATTTGGAGTCTGGATTGCAAATGTGAAGATATGCATAGTTTTGTATTACAGATGGCAATGCATCTCCAAAATATGGAGAATATATGAAGCTTGCTAATTTCAGCAGGTTGTACAATTTTTAGCTCTACTCTCCCTATTTTTAGTATGCTCAACTCCATTGATGAAGTTTTATTTGCTTGTATGTTATGTACACTATGTGGTAAAGCCTTTGGTTAATTTATGGTACAAAATGCACAAATCACTAATAATAGGTTCTTTTACTCAGGTGGCTACTTGAAAGTTCTCATAAGGAATTAGATTGAGTCATGAGACAGGAAGACTTTACTTAGCACCCAAATTCAAAGAAGTATAATTGCAACCACAGAAAAATAAAGTATAGCAAAATGTCCTCCTGCATTGCGCATACTTCCAACTTTATGGTTACCATCAGAAGTGAAGGTGGAAAGAAGTTGGATTGACGCAGAGGTTTCCACCATCCTGTCCATCTGATGTCTGAACTAGGGGTTGATCTGACCATCTTTTCCTTACATACCCACACTTCTGGGACCATATATGATTAGGTCTTGGCCTCTTGCCCATGTTTGTTCTAGAGCAGAGGTCGGCAACCTTCGGCATGCAGCCTATCAGGGTAATCCACTGGTGAACCGCGAGACATTCTTTTTACGTTGACCATCTGCAGGAACGGCCTCCCGCAGCTCCCAGTGGCTGTGGTTCGCCGTTCCTGGCCAATGGGAGCTGCGGGAAGCGGCAGCCAGAATGTCCCTGCGGCCCGCGCCACTTTCAGCAGCTCCCATTGGCCGGGAATGGTGAACCGCAGCCACTGGAAGCTGTGAGGGGCCATGCCTGCGGATGGTCAATGTAAACAAAATGTCTCACAGCCCGCCAGTGGATTACCCTGATGGGCCGCGTGCCGAAGGTTGCCGACCCCTGTTCTAGACGCCCATGATTAGGGTTCCAACTGCTAGCTTAAGCTATTTGTTTAAATATGATTCCCAATGGTTTTGAGATGTAAATTTGGTTGCTTCCAGAAAGCCCCTAAAATCTAATTAAACTCAAAGTGTTTCAGTTTGTGTTTATAAAAAGATAATTTTTTGCTTAATCTTATATCCCTAGGTCAAACATTTAGGCTAACTATTCAGGCCTTATGCTAAATGCTAGGCCCTGTTAGGCCCCAGGTTTAATCCAAAGCCTATTTCAAATAATTTTACATCTTATTTTTCTCTACTTGCAATTTTGTTTTTATTCTCACTTCCTTAATCATCGTAGAATCATAGAAATGTAGGGCTGGACCTCGAGACATTATCAAATCCAGCCCCTTGCTCTGAGACATGATCAAGTAAACTGAGACCATCCCTGAAAAGTGTTCGTTTAACCGGCTCTTAAAAACCTCCACCAATTGGAAACCTATTTCAGAGCTTAACTACCTGTATAGATAGAAAGTTTTCTCTAATAGCTAACCTAAATCTCCCTTGCTGCAGATTAAGCCCATTATAACCTGTCCCACCTTCAGTGGACGTGGACATGGAGAACAATTATTCACCATCTTCTTTCTAACCTCCCTAACATATTTAAAGATTGTTATCAGGTTCCCCCCCCATGGGCTTCTTTTCTCAAGAGTAGTTTTTTAAGCTTTCCTCAAAGGTCCACATCTTTTCCTAAAGTGGACACAGTACTCCTGAGTACAGCTGAGGCCTTACCAGTGTCTAGTAGCATGGGGCAATTATCTCCTGCTCTTTCTTACCATTTTAGCTTTTCCTAACATATAGTAAAAATCTGCTGAAAATGCAGGATTTGCTGCAGAAAATGATAGAGTTGAACATGATTTCCAGCCAAAATAATATATTAGACAATGTTATCTTGAAACAGCCCGGGTACACTTAAAAGACTTGGGTTTCTGTACAACAGTTTCATACAGTTCTACTCCTGAGACACAAGTGGTTGTATTGAACTCAAACTAAAATAACACAAACATCCCAGATATTGTGCATAGTATTTAAGTGATACAGCATACATAGTCTAATATTTATGACAGACTCTAGACTTGGACGCTAGTTCTAGAAAATACGGTTTGCCTTCCAATTTGAACAAGCCTCAGGGAGTTGCAGAAACTGCCTTTGTGGCAAATGGATCAGTTCTAAGAAAGCTAAGAAAAGAAAGACCTGTTCCTCAGCTGCACGTTGTGGAGTCTATTGCCTCAAATTCTTGGGGACTTCAGTTTCCACACTTAGAGACATGAATGTCTACTCCATGTCTTGGCTGGAATAGTGCCTCTGGGCAGTTATGGTTGAGTAGACAGATGGACTTTCAGTCTATCCTACAATGTTCTAACTTTTATTGGTTTAAAAGTAGAGTGGCTAAAACCAAAACAGCAGCTGAACTCTGGATCAGTAGGCAAATCGGGAGCCAAATACTCCCATACTTGAATGGGGGGTGTGTGTCAAAATGCAGATTTGGCTTATTGGAGAGAGAGTTTGTTATTTGAACCAATCTGGGATTTTGGATCAGGCTCATCTAGGGCAGAGAGAGGTTCTTGTATTCAAGAAGAAAATCGTGTTGGATCATGTCCTTATTTTGAAGCATTTGAAAAGCATAACAAATAATAGTTACTATATAGAATACTTGTACTGATATAGTATATCATTGCCTTATGCTAACTACAGTGTGGGTCCATATATCATAAGGCAGCCAAATTTACATCTTATTCACCTTCAGAATTTCCATTTATATTTACAGCTGTGAAGCCCAAAAGACTGGTGCAGGAGAAGTGGCATAAGATTAATTACATTGGCTCAATACCAATCCTCCCAGTACAGCCTCTCTGAATTTTGGGACCACTTTGAACTGGCAGTGTGGCACAAAGTGGACCTAATGTAGGAAAGAATCTGGGCTCTGGCATATACTATATGTCAGTTTACAATTGAATAAATACAAGCTAAGTGCTTTGCAGTCTTACAGGTCATAACTGTGCTAGGATTTACTCTTTTGACTTCATTGCAATATTTGTGTCTTTCTTATACTGACATATACTGCTTGCAGTACTGTGAGATCTAAAAGGATGTCTTATTGAAGCAATGAATCTATTTATATGACTGCAAAGAGAAACATGAAGCACACTCAAACTAATTTATGTAGATACCTTGATATACTTTTAAATATTGACTTGTTTGTACCTATTCATCAGTAGCATCTGCCGTTACCGTTTCACATACAGTGCTCCATCCCACTGACGTTTAAAGAGATTTAAATGACAAAAAGCAGATGAACAATTTTTTGAATCAGTTGGCTCCTGTGGCTTTTTTGAATGCCTATTTGCTTTTTATGCATTTGCTTTTTGCTTACAATGATTAAGAGATAACACCAAGAAAAAGCAAAACAAAGCCTTGTTTGAATGTACTGCAGACTTGTTATTAACCGTAGCCAGGGACGTTTTCTTTCCACAATGAGAGAAGATAAATTATAAGTGACAGTAGTCTAGCAGACAAGGTATGTATGATTGATAAAAGTGAGACTGGTGACTGACTTGATGGCTTCCAAAATGATAATATAAAAAGTCTGAGCTAGTGATTTATATTTTAAAAATGCTTAGCAACATGATGTTGGTGTTGGGCCTTCTTTGTTGAAAGCACTTTCAGATTCACATTCTGCAGAAACAGCCCTTTCAAGCCATAGGCAAGCGTTAAAAATAGCACTTTAACTTTAAAATGTAGTTCCCCGCTGGCTCAGCTCCTGAGATGTAGGCTTAATTTTCTAAGATGAGATAAGAAAGTCACAAATGTTGATGCATCATTATCTGAAGTATACTGTACGTTTAGTTTTTATATGGCACAATAGTGCTAAAGAGGCAATGCAGTTTGATGAAACTGCAAATAAATGGGGACTGCTGACAGATGGAATTGGTTTTAAATAGGCTTTATCTGTGTATTTTGATGTGAATAAATCATATGTTTTTAAGGACTTAGTTCTTTATGCTATTGTTGTGCAAAGTTTAGAAAAGAAGGCAATAATTTTAATCTTTTCTACATGTTACTCCAAGATAGTCCATGTGTCCTAGCTGCTTCTTTCATCAGTCTCCTTTTATATTTTTTTTAGCAAAAATGTTATTAATTTACTTTACTCCTCCAAAATATTTGTCTGACTCAATACATTTTACTGTCAGTACTTCTCCTCTTAATAGGTTACAATTCTGATATGGCAGAATCATGTACTAAATTGAATCCTGCCTGCTTTACATCTATTCAGCCCTGTAATCCATGCCTGCTGGTCCTGTTTCTAAAATTTGAAACCTCTGTCCAGTTTTCATCCAGCTGCTATTTAAAATAAATATTTTTGTGGCTTTTTTTCTCTTCTCCAAAGTGGATCATAATAAATGCATCCTAATTGCCATAGGTTATATTCAACCCCAGACCAGTACCAGGTAGTCTATATTTTGAAATATTTACAGATGCTCACTGGGTGTGCATGGGAGTGACAAAGGCTGGTTTTGATTGCATCCAGTGTCCTCTGTGCATCCTCTCTTGCAAGGGGTAAGTTTGGATGTGGCTTTGAGGATGAGCTCTGTGTTAGTATCTTCCAAAGCAATCAGGGTTACTCAAGGGCTTCTACAGATGCTCCAAACTTAGTCATGTTTCTAACCCACTCAAGAGGTGTGGGTTAAGGTACTCAAGCAAGAGCTGCTTATTGGATGCCTTTCCCTTCCCCAAAAACATCAGACTTCGGGTAGAGCTGGTTAAATATAAGAATTTCTGTCCCACAGGAAATTCCAATATTTTGACATTTGTTTTAAAGCCAAGAAATTCAAAGTTAGGCCTTAGTTCCAGCATTAACTCAAATTGTTGGCCTGTTATTGATGGTGATGTGAATAAAAGGAAGAGGGCTTCACTTAGCTTTGAATTTCCTGCCTTTTGCTAGTTCTATTTCTATTTGCTACTTCTATTTCTTTGAAGAGCTTAGATTCACCGAATCGAAAAGTAACATAAAAGCCTCAGCACCACAGTCAAACTAACAAAACAGACATTTGAAAAGACAAGTGTTGCTCTATCTTTACATCACACTACCCCTGCACTATGTTTTTCATGCAGTAATCATACACTTTTTTGTCTAATGTGGGAGTTATTTAGATATTTCATATATAGCTCAGTATGATGATTTTTAGGCTAATTTCTCTTTTAATATTAAAAGAAGGCATTTCCATTTACATTTATGCAAGACAGAGCTCAGAACAAAATCTAGAGCAAGAAATGTATTAAATATAATTGGTTAAGAATAGGATTTACTCAGAGTGAAATTTTGTGCTGAGACCCATCACAAAGCCTACGTGTCATCACTACAATTCCAGTGCTGGCCCTTTGTGCAGAGGTGAATTTCACTTCTGTTGATTAAAACATTGTCATATTAAATCAGCTTGGCTGAAGAAATAATTGATCATTCAGAAACAGCCATTGAGTTCTTCCAGTCTGATCTTTCACTTTGAAGGACTGCTCATTCCCACTAATGTCTTATCTACTGCTGTATATCTTCAGTGATGTTGTTTTGCCCAGTTCTCTTATTGATAAGAATGTCTCTCTTGTATCTAACCCAGGGGTTCTCAAGTCTTTTCTTCTCATGGACCATCTACCGAAACATTCACAATCACATAATATCCTAGTGGCAACTATATCAATTGCTTACGGTGGTCACCCTGTAAGCATTTCTACTGTCTTGAAGGCTCGAATATTTTGAGAGTTATTTCCTATAAGTAAAATGAGGGAATACCATTACAACCAGTAATCTATCAACACAGAAGAAATCATGAGCACTGTATATGAGAGAGTAGCATTCAGAAAGCATTTAGTGTTTTTTAGCAGAATTTTATTGCAAGTTAGCTGCTGAAAATTAGGAGAAAGAGCCATTCATCCATCTGCAGAGCAAGAACTCTGTGGTCTATTAGAGGTTCATGCCCTGCAATTTGAAAACTTCTGATCTAATCTTCCATTGGCTGATACTATGACAGTATGGAGCAATGTATTGCTTTACATTCTTTTCTTTATCTTCCTGTACCCTCAGGTGCATAGAGCGTCCACCAGTTTCTGCCACTTATTTCAGTCTTGTGCTGGTTTGTTCAATCGTCTGAGTGTTATGTTGATGGATTTGACTTCTTTCTCTACTGTTCTGCATAATGTTTCTCTTGGTTGCTCTCACTTTCCCTTTTCAGATGGCGTTACACTCCATATTCTTTATGAAAATATGTGTATGATATAGATATGACATAATTGAGATGTACTTTATGCAAGATGGCTCACATAAGATATCATTGGGAAGGTTATTTACTGAATGTGTTTGATTATCCAATTTGTATGCCTGTATCATTTCTGTATCTTAAGTTAGGAATATGGACTATGTAACAATTACAACTGGGTGTGTATTGGGAAGACACCCACCAGACCACAAGCCATCAGATTTGATGGGCCATTACGGAGAAAACACGAGACTGTGAAGATACTAGTCTCGCTCATTCCTGGGAAGTGTCGTAGCTGTGACACTACTAGGTCAGGTGGTCTTGTCACCTGATACTAAACATTCTTGGACGTCTTGCAACTTTCCACTAAAAGGAAAGGGGGGTCAGGTTTGGGAAATAAAAGATTCCTGCTTTATGTAAATCTTATTTTAGGGTGAGGAGGAAGGTAAAGGGGACTCTCCTCCATTGCCTACCCCAGAAGGAGGACTTCTGAAAGAACTTGAAGGGAAAGGCAGGGGAGAGTCCCGACTGAGAGAGGGGTCCAGTCTTCAATTAAAAATAACTGCAACTCTTAGCTACAGAAACTCTGCATCCTGCCTAAATTCAACTTTTAGGGTGAGAAACTACATTTTGTAACCTGTTTCTTTAGTGAATCAAGTTTAGTTTGCGTGTTTTGTTTTATTTGCTTAATAATCTGCTTTGTTTTGTTTGCTATCTCTTTAACCACTTAAAATCTACTCTTTCTAGTTAAAAAAATTGTTTTATTTATTATTAAATCCAGTTTGTCTCACTTCTAACTGGGGGGGAGGGGGCAATAAGTTGTGCATAGCTTCCTCCACATTGAGGGAGGAGGCGGATTTCATAATAACCCTTTGCGTCTGCACTCCAAGGGAGGTTGACACCTGAGTGCTGGGGCAAGTCCCAAAGCTTATCTCAGTGTCTGTGTTGTTCTGAAGTTGGGTGTGGCCCTGCCTGTGTGTGTGCTGGAGAAGGCTTAATAGCTTGGCTCAGCAAGACAGGTAAAAAGGGTGCCCAGGCTGGCAGAGCAGGTTGGCTCAATGGTATCTCAGCACATCAGGTGGCATCTTGAAGGGGTGCAAGCCATCACAGTGGTGTAGTTGAGCAGGATAGTATGCACAGCTTATTGCCCTGAAACTGGTGGTGATTTTAAGTTAGTTTTAAGTGTGGTGGCTAGAACAAAGTAGTTACTGGTTTGTTATTTTCTGCTTGCTTATTTTGGGAAAGGGAAGTAGGGACAGGAAAATGAGTGAAAGTGAAGCTACCAAGAAGTTGGAGCTCCACAGGTTGCAGGTAGAGAAAAATGAAAAAATCACCAGAGAAAGGTGGAATTAAGACAATTGCATATAAAAGAACAGGAAGCGGAAGAAGCCAGACAAAAAGCAGCCCATGGAAGAGCCATGGAAGCTCTGAAGCAAGCCATGGAACTGAGAGACAAAGAAATGCAACATGAACTGGCCTTAATAGAGAAGTGAAACCGGAACCCCACACCAGGGGGCTCTACCTCACAAGTGGGAGCAGTTGTGTCCACCATATAGTGAATCTGGGGACATTGCTGAATACTTCATCACCTTTGAGAGGCTGTGTATGCTCCATGTGATACCTGACAATCAAAAGATGACCACTTTGGTTGCAAAATTGACTGGGAGAGCTCTGGACATATCCAATAAGATGCCAATGGGGGATGCTTCCAATTATGGCAAATTTAAGGACTTGGTTTTGAAATAGTTTCAGATTACACCTGAAACTTAGAGTAAAATTTAGAAGCCTTAAGAGGGGGCTGGATTGAGTAACGTGGCTTAACGTGGAGAGATTTACTGGATAAGTGGGTGAGGGGAAACGGTATTACAAGCTTTGAAGGAATGTGTTATTTGGTTGCTCAGGAAAAGTTCCTGAATATGTCTAATGATGATGTAAAGCAGTGTTTATGGGATAACAGAGAAGAAACAGTCGAAGAACTTGCTTCTTATGCTGATAGGTTTGAGTAATCCCAAGCACCTAGTAGGAATAAATCACAGGCAGAAGGATTGAAGTATGGTGGGAAGCAAAGTCCCTGTTTTACCCATGGGAAGAAGGAGGGTGGATGGGAGGCTGGACGCTCACCTCCCCAAATTCACTCCTCCAGTCCTTGTCCCAAATCGCCTGTAAAAGCAGAAGAGCCCAGAAGGTGCTATTATTGTAATTCCGCTGAGCACCTAAGGAATAAATGCCCTGTGCTGAGTGGGAACAGGAAGCAGGCAACTCATGGAAATGCTGCTACCCAGATCACACAGGCACCTCAGGCAGTTGCCACTTATCACACATGATTTATAAAGGTTGCCACTGCACAGCCAGGCAGTAAGCACATGAAGGCTGTCAGAATAAATGACAAGGAACTCCCTGCATGGAGAGATACTGGTGCAGAAATTTCTGTGGTCAGGAGCGACCTGGTTCAGGAGAAAGACATACTGCCAGGACAGAGGGCAGAGCTTTTGTTAGTAGAGGGTCACAATATCCTTGTGCCTTTGGCTAAAGTGCACATGGAAGCTGGGAATTTGCAAGCTGAGTTGACCGTGGCAGCTGTCCCTCAGAATCCTACACAAATTCTTCTGGGAAATGACTTTTTAAATGTGGCTAGGGCTGTCCAGGGGTCTGTCAGCAGCAAGGAGGAATCTTGTGCTGAAGCCCCAGTGGGAAGGAGCAAAGCTACAGAAACTGCTGAGGAAATAGGAGAGTGTCTTTTCAATTCCTCTACAGACCTGAAAAGCAGTCTGCTGACAAGGGTGGGTGTGGTTGAGGCCAGCTCTTACCCAGAGCTTATAGATAGGCTTTTCTCCAGGGGGTGTGGGAGTGTTTTGCCTGAGGGTAGGGAGTCTGTCCAGGCTTCTGGCTGCCAGGAAGTGGCAGTTAAGAAAGAAATAGAACTCACTCTAGAAATCGTAGGAAAATGTGTCCTAGAAGAAAGCCCAGAGAAAGGGGGTGGAATCCTGGGGACCGCTGCCATGGTTAAGGATTCCAGGAGCTCCGTAACTGGAGGCAAACCCAATTCAAAGAGGGAGGCGGGTACAAAGCTTACCAGTGAAGGGTCTGTTCTGGCTGTTAGCTGTGAGCCCACTGCTGAACAGGGGGCAGATTCTGCTCTAAAGAACACAGGGGTGTGTGCCTTAGAGGGGTGGGAGAAAGAAATTAAGAAGGAATGTGCAGAAGTACAGGAGTGTCTCCCCACTTATTACAGGGAAGGGTTTGCCCAGGAGAAATTTGCTGGATCTGCATCTGTAATCCCAGGCACTTCACCTGTGGCTCAGGTTTTAAGAGAGAACTGTGTAACTGACCTCCCTGAGGGGAGCAGCCATACAGCTGACCTCTGGGGAACAGAGAGAGGGGTGATGAAGGATACCTCAATCCAGGTCCCACTATTGCAAAATGTTTTTCCTGTTGTACTTGTGAAAACTAACTCTGTCCCCTTAAGGCAGGGGTGGGGAGTTTCTCCCAAGCATTCTGGTGTCAGCAAATATGCTAATGCCCCATCTGATGAAGGGGCGAGACAGCCATTTCCCGCGCAGGTAAACCCCCTCCCCCAACAGCTATGTCTTTTCTTCCATTCAGTGATGTGTTGAACTAAGCAAGATAATGTCATCAGCAAAAAAACAGGTCATCCAATTGTGTGTTATCATTTGTCCAAAAAATTCTTTGGTTTCCTTCTGTGGTTACTTTCCTCACAACATGATTAATGACCACTGAAAACAATAGTGGGGACATAATACATCCTTGCCTTACTCCAGGTGTCACTGAAAATCATTGTCTGATGTTGTCACCATCTGACTGCACATTCAGCATTATCCTATAGATCCTTGATTAATTTAATTCAATTGCACTATGGTTGCTATTACTGAATGGTTCAGCTGTATTCACCTCTTGGACCAGATCCTGTACTCAACTTTAAGTCTTAATCAAGAATTCCCTCTTTCCTTGTGGGTTCGAGGACTAGCTGCTCCAAGAAGCAGTCATTTATGGTGCTTACAAATTTTATCTCTGCATCCCTTCATGAGATGACTGAGACAGTCTGTACCCCTATGTTCACCTCTTTTACAAGACAATTTTGCACAAAGCATACTGTGTAAGGTATCATTTGAAAACTCAGTATTTGCTGATCATTATACTCCTGGTAAAATATTCATGGCAACATTGTATGTAAAGATATAAGATTCCATTGTATGATGTTACCCAGGACATGTTCCAACATGTTCTGGGGGACAGTCACAAACAAATTTCATAAAGATGATGCACAGTTTCCTCTTGGACCCATCTCTGCTCCTAATAACCAAGGATCCAGAAATGCCTTTTATCATCCTTGGCCAAGCAGGGGATGGTACCATTTCCTAATGGATTTAGGTCTGGCCACTGGGAAGCATGTATTCATCACATCCATACTTGATAACTGTAAATCAGTGAAGAAGCTGTTAATAATTTCAGTTATCAGTGTACACCTTTAGGGCATGAACCTGGAAACACTTATTCAAATCAGCAGTCTTTACACAACCTGGTAATCTCACTGAAGTCAATGGCACTACTTGAAGGACTAAGATTGCTAATATGAATAAGGGTTTGCAGGCTTTGGCTGTACATCAGTTGCAGTGGAGTGAACTGTTCACAAACAGTAATAACTTTGCTATTTCCTTTATGACAGATAGGAATTCCATCAGGAATATTGCTCGGGTGACTTAACATATACAGCTCTAAGCAGGAAGAAGGGTAAGGAAGAATTTAAAAAAAGCACAGATCAGCTATTAAAAGGTGTATGTTTAACAATCGAAGAAATAAAGATAATTAAATGGCAATGGGTAATCCAGGAAAAGATGGTGCTTCCCTGCAGAGAAAGGAAACTAGGAGGATATATCTAGTGGAGTCCTGCAGTCTGGTACTTGTCAATATTTTCAATAATGAGTTGGATGACAGTGTGGAGAGTATACTTATAAAATTTGGGGATGGCACCAAGCTAGGAGAAGTTGCAAGCACTTAAGAGGATAGGATTAGAATTCAACACAACCTTGACAAATTGTAGAATTGGTTTGAAATCAGCAAGATGAAATTCAATAGAGACAAGTGCCAATACTCCACTTAGGTAGGAAAAATCAAATGTAGAACTACAAAATGGGGAATAACTGGCTAAGCAGTAATACTGCTGGATCACAAATTGAGTATGAGCCAACAATGGGATGCAGTAGCAAAAAAGGCAAATGTAATTCTGGGGTGTATAAACTGGAGTGTTGTATATAAGACATGGGAGGTAATTGCTCTGCTCAGCACTAGTGAGGCCTCAGTTAGAGCACTGTGACCAGTTTTGGGTGCTACACTTTAGGAAAAATGTGGAGAAATTGGAAAGAGTTCAGAGGAGAGCAACAAAAATGATGATAGGGTTATGAAACCTGACCTATGAGGAAAGGTTAAAAATAGCTGGGCATGGTTTAGCCTTGGGAAGGGAGGACTGAGAGGGAGCCTCTCAGATAATAGTCTCTCAGATAACAGCTTTCAAATATGCTAAGAGCTATTACCAATTGTTCATTGAAGGTAGGAGACGTAGTAACAGGCTTAATCTGCAGTAAGGGAGATTTAGGTTAGATATTAGGAAAAACTTTCTAACTATAAGGATAGCTAAGCACGGGAATAGCCTTCCAAGGGAGGATGCGGAATCCCATCATTGGAGGTTTTTTTAAGACCACATTAGATAAACATCTGACAGCAGCTATATCTACAGTACAAGTTAGGGGGTGATTCCCAGCTTACATATTCTCACTAGCTCTTATCTGAGCAAGTACACTAAAAATAGTAATGTAGTTGTGGTAGAACGGACAGTGGCATAGGTAGCAGGGGCTAGCCACCCCACATTATGTTCCCAGGGGGTTTGGCGGGTTTATACTCAGAGCAGCTAACCCATGCTGCTGCTGGAGATGATTCTGCCGCTACACTGTTTGGCTTGCTAGCTCATATGAGACCTAGTCTGAGTATGTGTACATGAGCTGAAAATCATACCCAGGGGTTCTGCCTCTGTGCTGGGAGGGTTGGATTAGATGACCTCTCCAGGTCCCTTCCATCCCTACATTTCTATGATTTGCCAAGTTACAGAATCACATCAGTGACATTTTTATCTCATACGATTGGACTAACAAATAATTTAGTTTCTAATTTTATCTTCAGTCAGTTATCTTTCTGGAGCAGACCAATTTACAAAAATATATAGGAAAACAAACAAACCTAAACCAAGAGAACAAAATATAGTTTAGAGTATCTGACATGTCATTCAAAATGTGACTTTGTGGTAGTGACAAAATGTACAAAGCAAACGGAAGAAGTTTTATTTCATGATACTTGCTTTAAAGTTTGTAGTAAATATTGTCAAAGCTAAATCATGGACTCCAAAAAAGTAACCTCTGAGTCATGTCCCAGCTCCATTATGCAAATAATATTTTCTCATTATAGTTTATATTTGAGTTTGTGAAATCTGAAGAACATTAAGGTTGTCATTTGCTTAAGAGGATGGAGCTATAAATGTGATTGATTGCAACATTTTGCAAAGTACAAAAGGTAACTGAGTGCAGCTAATTAGGAAAGTAGGAGGAGCTAGCATAGAAGAGGAAAACAATCTGTAAACTACTGCAAAGGCTCTCTAAGTCAGATTTTTAGAGGGGCACGGTATGTTTTGGCTACATATTTTGGTGCTCATGGGAGCTTAGATCTTTTGAAAATCTGGCCTTATATGTCTGAAAGACAATTGAAGATTTGTTACTTGGAGGGACAGGAAGCTTTTGTTTACAACTTCCATTGCTTCAAAAATTGCATTTTTTACACGTTTTGAAGATTATTTTAAAGGTACTAAAAGCCAACTGCTTATTGAAAATGGTGTAAAGCATTACAATAGCTGTCTGTACTTGCTAATCAGAAGCATTCCATCTTGCCTTGTTAAAATGTATCCACAGAGCAGTGTCTTAGAATAAGTTACTTCCTCTCAGGTCAGACAGTCACTGTATTATGGCCAGCTTCTTTACTTTCTTTGTCCAAAGTAGTATGCTAATTGCTTCAGCAGTCCTAGTTTTCCTCAGCATGTCTATAATTAATTGAGGAGACATGGCCTGGATAACCAAAGGAAAATCATTGCTTGCTTTCTATAGTGCTCCCCCTAAGGATTTTCAGAGTGGTTCTAATTAGATGAAAAAAGATGAGGTAACGTGTGAGACACAACTACTTTCATCTAGTTAAGTTTCAGAAGTATTGTTTAACACTGGCTGATTCTACAACTTTTAGTTTTGAAAGATACTTTTTTTTCCCTGTAGCTATCAATGAAACTCTTAATATAAAGGCTCAATATTAAAAACTATTTGAAGAGGAACTTTAGGACATCTTGCTCACTAAATCTGACAAAATAGTGGATGTGGTGGATGGTTATTCTTAGTTGGTGAGTGACACTGTCCTTGAAGTTTTAATGAGCATACAGTATAGGGCAAGATACATGGGGGAAAATCATCAGTTTAACATAAGTGACAGCTCAACATAGGGAAAGGAGGAAAAACACTGAAATGTATGTTTTAATAGAAGAGAACTTTATTTTAATGACTAAAGGCCAACCTTTCAAAGGTATTGACACCTAAAGGTGCAATCAATGGGAGTTAGATGTCTAAGCTTCTTAGACACTTTAGGAAATCCCACCATGCACCTAAATACCTTTGAAAATCTGGTCATAAATCCCTAATTCAATGAGATACTTAAAATAATAAATAACTTTAAGCACCTGTGCAAGAATATTCACGTGCTTAATGTTAGGCATGTACTTAAAGATCCTGATGTCTGGGATGCATAAAAAGTAACTTTCCATATTGTGTTTTTTAAACATATGCATCTCATTGGGCGGCAACTGTACATTTGTAACACTTTGTGGTGTTATGGGAGAAGCTATCCATCCTGTAATCTCAGACACAATTTGATCATGCAGGAAATCCTTGCGGAGTGGTGTCCTGTGCCTCACAAAAGGATATGTGCCCCCTACAAATCCTCATTGATGCAGTGGGGCCATACTGGAACCTCTTTGGCTACAGGAGCAGGATTTGCCCCTGGAACAAATCTGGTTGTACACCTATTTGAAAAAAATATTGGTGGCTTTTTTGCAACTGATTCCAAAAGTGCAATGCCTTGTAGACTGGGGTTGTGTAAAGTGAATTTAAAATCTAAGCCACTTGCAAGAAAGAGGGATTGTGGGGGTTTTACAATTTAATTAGAACCCAGAGTCTGTAAACACATGTATGGTGTGTGTCCATCTGATTCAGTTAAGGAAATTTAGGTTTGAGATTGTCTTGCTGTGACTAGTAATACATGCCATTTCACCTCTTCAATTATGCCATGCTGTTTAGTTTTATGCCTTTAGGCTATCGAGATCAGAAGTCAAATATTATTTCACTTCAGAAGAAATACTGCTCAGTTATATGCCTTCAGGATGTAAAGGAAAGGGACCACATGTGGTGTTAGGTTATTACACAGGAGAAGAGTTTGTCCACAGAAGCACTGCGTTTATACAAAGAGGTTGACCACACGGGAAACAGCTTATCCACTTGATTGAACTGTTGCAAAACTTCAGCCAAACTGCCTTTTGGAGTGTTCAGGAATGTTAAGATGTAGAAGACTTCTGCCCCAGTGTGCTACAGGCTTCATCATTAGATAATATCTCTTTGGCTAACAAGGCTTCAGTTAATACAACTTTATATTTTGAAGGGGAAGAAAACTGGTTTATCCAACCTTATCGAATGACTATTTTACTCTAATAGTCTGTTGTGCTGATCATTCACAGATTCATTTTTGGAGATATGATAAAAAAAGAAACAATTCCCCCTCTATTTGTTCTGATGTGAGGCCATTCTCCTGACGTCTGACAGCAGGATTATTGTTGATTCTATTATAGCTCTCTGTCTCTGCTAAATTATTAAGGAGCCATTTTGACTGGGATAATTTTCCATCAAATGGAGCATTTTTGCATCAGGTTCCACCCTTCCATATTCATCTGTAGGACAGAGGAAAAAAGAGTGCAGAAGCCAGAAAGTCTGCCACTTTCCATAACAATCTGGAAATCCTTAGTATCTGTAGGAAAGCACTCCAGAAAATGGATATTAGTAATGGAAATGCTAAGAGGGATAAAAATTGACATCACACCTCTAAGGTCACTTTTTGTGTTGGCTTAAAGCAGCGGGAGAAACCAGTGGAGAATTCTCCCAGTGGTGAGTTCCCAGCAGGGGAACTCTCTGCTAATGTAAAGTGGGTGGAATCGGCTTTACTACCTCTTGTTCCAGATGCCCTGCACAGCCCCTGGCATAAGATTAAAAAGGAAGGGGCATGTAAGGGGCGGAGCAGGGACAGGATAGGGAGGGATAAAGGTGGGGGCCTGGCTGAGAGGAACTCTGCTGTAGTTAACTCCCTTATAAAAGTGATGTAAGTTAGGGCAGCACCTATTCAGCCCCTACTTGCAATGGAGCTGAGCAGCCCTAAACTACCTTGCAATCTTCCCTTTCCACTCTCTCTGAGCTGAGCTGGGACTGAGTAGAGAATGAAGCCCTGAGTGTTTACAATTATGTTAGCTTCAATGGTTCCTCAAGGCCGTGTTCTAACCCAATGCAATAAACCAGAGTAGACAATCCATTGCAGTTGGGGGATGTGGCAGCTTATGAGGACTTCTGGAGATAGCCCCCTCCCTTATTCTCTTAGAGTCCCTGACATCAGAAAAATCATTCTGAAGCACAACTATAGCAGAGTGCTTGTGCTCCCATAGCCCAATGTCCTATTCCTAGCTTTGCCATTTGAAATATGCAGGGGACATCCATACTGGTAATCTTCTTATAAAAGATGGACCTTCTTCAGTGAGATGTCTAAAGTATAGAAGGAAACATCTAATTATCCTTAATCCAAAAATAACACACTTTAAAATGTAGTTGCGGGGGGAACAAAAAAATATGAGAGGCTGGCCTCTCTGAAGGGTGGAGTTAATGTTTGTCTTTGACCTTTACAGTATTATACTTCCAAAAGGTTGAGTTTCCTAAGGTATGCAGAAAGAGGAAGCTGCTCCTGGGGACTTCTCTACTCCTGTAGACTTTGAGGCCTGTGTGAGGGGACCCCGATCCTGTAGCATTCATTATGCAGAACTCTTCTGCAGAACTCCCATGGAACTCTTTAGAAGTCCTTAGGGGTTTTACTATGTGTGGGAATGTAGTCAGTGAGTGAACTGAGATATTATACCTGAGCCAGGGAAGTCTGTCCCTCTCTACATGTCTATTAAAGTCCTATTTTCATCACCTGTTGGCCCATTCCACTCCAATGATTCATGTCTTGATATGCTCTTTCCACTTCTCTAACACATCTTTGTGATTTCCCCTATGTTGCCTTCTTATGCATAGAATACCCATTTTTAAACTGGTCTGCAAGGTCACTGCCCTTAACTCATTCAGATTCGTCCTGATGATCCATGTCTACATTGACACTCGCAAGTTACAACAGTGATTATAGAGTAATACAGGAATACCATACAAAAAAACTAAACCCCGGACCCCAACTTACAAGATATGGTAAATAACTACCTGGTCACCTCATTTGTTATTCCTCCCACCCTTGAGCTGTTTGTTCTCTCTTTTTTAGGTTGTGAGGCCTTCAGGGAAGGAACTGTGCCTTGTTTTGTGTTTGTACAGTGCCTACCACACTGCAAATACTACTTGAAACAAATAATAAAAATGTATAATGTTGCTCAGAAGCATCTGTGTAATTATTCATCAAAGGCAGCAGGGATGTTCACCATAAATGTGTTGAGTCTTTAAAGTCTACAAAAGTTTTCTAGAACTAGGTTGATACCTTTTGAAGGTTAGAAAGTTTCTTTCTGGTGAATAGTTTTCTGTAGATCTGTAATGTCCTATTAAAATGTACTTTACAAAATGTCAGTTCACGAATAAAAAAAGATTAAAGACTAATATAGGAAGATATTTTGGGTTGTATTCTTTAAAAGATTGTCCACTTCTTCTGTCCTGAGATTCCCTGTCAAAGCACTCATGTTAATATTTTGGAGCTCTGAGTTATGATATAGCCATTGATACTGCACTGTCCTACAGATGTGCTTGGTAGGCTGACATTCCTATCTTTGATTCTGACATGCAGAAATAGCAGGATATTAAAATACCATCATATCTGTGAAAATAATAAGGAACCATGATAATGGGCCGATGTGATGCTTCAGTTAGGCTAATATTAACACTGGGATGTGAAGGATGCCAGTTTCCATTGGCTACATCAGGCCAGATTGTGTGCTTTAGCCCATACTTCTATGCCAGGGATCGGCAACCTTTGGCATGCGGCCTGCCAGGGTAAGCACCCTGGAGGGCCGGGCCGGTTTGTTTACCTGCCGCGTCCAGAGATTCAGCCGATCACGGCTCCCACTGGCCGCAGTTCGCTGCTCCAGACCAATGGGGGCTGTGGGAAGCGGTGCGGGCCGAGGGATGTGCTGGCCGCCAGGGTGCTGATCTATGCAGTCAGTGGGTGGGCAACCCCATGGCTCAACTTTGTATGAGAAGCATTCTTCAGTGTTTTCAGAGGGCTCCTTCAAGGACTCCTGGTCACCTCCAGTTATATTCTTGTTGATTCCAGCTGCTACCATAAGCCAAAGGCCTATGCACAGGCATGGAAGGAACTTCAGAGTAGCAAATAAAAGTAGCCTTTACTTACATGCTCTTTCATTTGAGTAAAAATGACAGTCAGAGATATATTAGGCTCCACTGAGCCCATCTCAACTGAACGTGACTCTCCTAAGCCCTTTTCGGTGTTTATTGGATGGCCATTATCACTCCATCTCAGGCCTTTCCAGTATTGACTAGCAGGGATAGTTTCTCTCTCCATCTTATCATTCAAATTCCTCAGGTGATGAATATATTTCACCAGATTTTTTTCTGTACCTTCTTAATATTTAGGTTCCAAAACATGCAGCAAAATACCTGTGATATTCAGGAGTTGTCATTTGTGTCTGTTCTCCCTTTATCCCTGCATTGTACATTCTCAGGAGTTTCTGGTTACTGATGACATCAGCAGGACCTGTAATCCTCCACAATTTTCACCTGGTGTAGTTGCTCACACTTCAGCAGAGTGAATGTGAAATAACACCATTTTGATCTGTGGAAGTTTGAGCTTTGTGGCTTTGTCCCATCTCTGGAATGTAGCATGATAGCCCTGTTCTGCAGAATCTGAGTATAGCTCTTGTTCTTCCTACTATCTCTGCTGTCATATATATGAGAACTCATTTCTAATAAATATTTGACCTTTCACATATTTGAGATTTTTTTAAAAATCACAGCTCTTAATAACACCTTAATCTCTTGGCTAAAACCATTGAAAATCTGAGTGCAAAATGTTGACTATTCATCTTTGACTTAATACACAATGTGAAAATCTAAAGATCAGACTTATTTTATTCTTTTCACTTTTGTATATGAAATACTGAGAGGTTATATTAATTAACTATATATTTGTTTCTTAATTTTTCTGTTAGAGTTTAATTAGAAATAATAGTCACGTACATGTTTTTGAAAGTATTATATATTTTGCTGCAAAAGGGCATTACTATGATGTAAGGCACATTATTTCTGAGAAATATACTCCCACGGGTCTTGTTCCTATGTCAATAAGTATTTCATAAATGTAATTACTTTATAGCCTTGTGTGCATTTAATGTTTTTTAAATCAATCTCTGAATACACATTAAGAGACTTATTTTATGAATTTTGTCATAAGATATTGCTGTAGAAGAAATTTAGAACTTTATAGTCATAAACATAAACTGATCCACACAATATCCCCAGGGTATACAGAATAGGAGAAATGTGGAAATCTTCATTACTTTAAATACTACTTTTTCTAATAGAAAGATACATTTTCAAAGTGTGTGTTTCTTGGAGAAAGTAAGAAGTTTTTCTATGAGAGGAAAGAGTCTTAGTATCTTACATCATTCAGATATCATTTCTAAAAATTAATGGGCTACATCAAGGGACAATGGAGAATTCTGATGTGACTTTCTTGATTGAATAGAACCTCATTAGGCAGTCAGATCAGTTTTGTTTCTTAATGTGTTTTGACACTGAGGATGAATACATTGTGTTGGAAGAAAATGGGTTTTCCCTTTCTTCATACAAATTTTCCAAATAAACGCTGCACTGTCCTGAAATGCAGAAAGGAGCTGGAAGATGCAATCTGTTATTTTATTTATCTTGATTTCACAATCTCTATTCTTATTATCGATTATCATCAAGCATCATTTCTGTACCAACAACCTTTTCTGATCAAAGTTTACATAGGGCTGGCTTGGCACCTTTATAATTGAGCCCGAGTAAAGAGCAGTGTGTAGCTGCCATACCAGGAGAACAACAGGGACCAAAGTCACAGTTCAGTCCTTACTGCCCACTTATTCCCTGAGGGAAGTAAGACAAGTCACCTCTTTTCCTGGTGCAGATTACTTCCCCTTCTGCATTGGCTCAATAGTGTTGACTGGCACGGTGAAGTCAGAACCAAAGTTCTGTCCACTCCCTGTGCACCTGCACAGGGCGGGGGATAGCAGCCTGGTAGCAACTACTCTCACACTCCTATGCAAGGCTCTGATGATGTGGGTAGCCTGAATAGGAGAATAAAGATGCTCCTTCCATCCCCATACTGCCCTGTATAGTGCACAGCCAGGCTCATGGTTAAGCCCTTTAATGTGTTTTTATTCTAACTTTATTTTAAATCAATTATTGTCACATACCATTCACACTTGCATAATCCACTGGGTTTTGGTTTGTTTTCTCTACCAGATTCCACAGCTGATTGATTATTTTGACTACTACTATTCCTCAGTTAGAAATATCTTGGATGCAGTTGTTCCATAAAGGCATACATCACATCCCTGGCCATGGTTTCTAGGAATTATTGAACAGTACCTGTTGTATATAAAAGCATTGCCAAAGACCCGCTGGGCGATTAGTCTTTTGACACTTGGAAGAATTGTCTCTCAAAGTCATCAAGTAGTTAGATTTGATTGATTTCACAGATGAAATCTCCCAAAGAGAGAAATTGACCTGCTGCCCTGTTCAAATCAGCCAGTGGCATTTTAAGTCATGCAAAGCACATTAGTAAAAGTCAGTGTGGCAAAGGCTGGCACTGGCTGTTTTTGCATATACCCTAAATAAAATTAAGGACTGTCTAGCTGCTGTTTAATGGACCCATTTATAACATTCTTTCAAATTGTTTATCATCTTTAGCGTTCACCCTCCCTATTTGTCTTTGCAACCCGAAAATTCCTCAGCTGTGGCAAAGTCTCAAATGGCTGAAATTCAAGAATTTTCTACGCTGGAGGTGTTGGGGATGGGAAGAATATAATTGTCAAAACATTGTCTTACTACCTGAAAAAAACTCCAGGTTGTGGTCTGTGCTATCCTGACAGAGTTTCTGATTTGTGTAAATTTACTACTAAACAATCACCATTTCCTCTACTCTGGACTTCCCTCAGTGTGTCCAAAGCTCTAGACTTTACTGCGTACAGCTTTTGTCCTTTACCTTTTTTACTCCATCAGTTTGTATGGGTTTGCTTCTCTTCTGAGGACTTCTTGTCTAGCTCACACAGTAGGACTGCTGATTGCAGAAAAGAGGTGTTGACAAGGTGATGAATTAGCTAATTTAATAGGTCTTTTTAAACCTCTCATTTCTTTAAAGTTTTTTCTTTGCATAATATGCCCCCATCTGAAGAATTCTTTTCTGCTAAGAGTTACACTTTAAATCCTTGTCAGAATTTAAATCAGTCTGTAGCCTTTTTTTTTTTTAACTGGCCTCTATGTGATTTGTTCTGATTTGTGAAGTGTGTTGTTGATGTGCGTCAGCCCAAGAGGTGCTGTGCAGAAGTAAGCAATCAATTATTTAGAGATGCTCACTGCTTTGGGAAGCATGTGGCTCCTTAAGCTCCTAACATATAGAAAAGCAAAGTGTTTGTGCAATAGCTTAGATACACATTTCCTGTTTTGCCCACCAGCCTGTTTACTTACATGCTCATGTCTGCATGGCTTATTATCTTTTTTCAATTTTGAACTTTTTTTTTCTTTGTAGTAAGACTACAATAAATGATTTAGGGAATGACTTTAAGCTTTGCCACAGGGGTTTGTCCTAAGCATAAACAAAAACAGATTCTTCATCTCGTTTTGCTAAGTTTGCTTCCAAAGTTGTTGTGACTTCCAGACTCCTGGAACTGCACCTATTGAATAAGATGAAAGAAAAGGACTCAATCCTGCTGAGTACACTGGGGACAAAAGTGCACACTTTTAATCATCCAGTCCCAGTGCACCTACTGCTAGTGGTGTTGTGAAGGATGTTCCTTTCCCAAGTCAGTTGTATTTTGCTATTTAATTATAAATTGCCAACTGTCAGTTTATTATTAATCAAAGAAGATTTCCTCCAAGGAGAGCAAATGCGATCAGAAAGAGGACCATGTTTAGCCTACCCCATAAATTTAAATGTGTTTAATTTTTAGAAGAAAATAAGAGAGTTTTTTACAAAGTTTTTAGTAAAAGACGGTTCATTCCCTTGAGAATATCTGTTTGGGCACTGAGTACAGAGGATGAAGTGATGCACTCCTTTTGTTCGTAGAGGAGAATAAATTTATAGTACCAACTGACCCAAAAGGTACAGATGTAGAGTAACTGTATTTGTGTAACTGTAGATGTGCTGTACATCTTAGTGTAAAACAGAGAAATGCATTTAGGAGCAACTGTGCATCTTCTGCCTTGTTCACGAATGCTTTCCAAATGTAAGGGTTTGTGAATTTTTCTTTCTAGTGGCAAAGACAGGAGCACTATCTCTAGCAGCTCTGAAAGCAACAAAAATGCCATTCTAAAATAAAGTACCATATCAGGAATACCTGAAAAAAATTCATAAATTAAAAAAAGTTCTTGAGTATACTGTTATTTGTTAATTAAGAATTATAATTACTACACTGTACTTACCCATTATGGTATAATGTAATGTGTGTGTATAAAAATAAATACTGTTTCAGTTACATAGATTCTTATAGGAATATTTTTCCACGGTGTGAAACCAGCTAATATTACTAGAATTATTTAATTTAAATAACATGACATGATGAATTGAATACATCTCACAAAGAGAAACTATATCGTTAGAATTAATGGTATTTCCCAGTTTGACTACATCAGGAAAATAACTTTGCATAATAACTAGTTAGTATTAACAAACATATGAGATGGAACTCATAGTTGCAAAAGTTTCTATTATTAAATTGAAAAGAGAGTAAAATCACCTTCTATGAATTTTTCAGTTACCATCAATCCACTCAAGTTAATGTGATAAATACAGACTGGAAATAACCTCTGCCTTCATGCACTCACACCTACACATTGATGTGGAGCAAATGAGTATAGTTTGATAGCTTCAGCAGCAGACCAGAGTTTCTCTGCTTCTCTTTAGACAGACTAATGAAGCAAAGAATTAGGTTTTGCAGATCAGCTATATAGAGTTTACGTGCAAGTGCATATTTTTTGCACATGGTTTTGAATGAGATACAAGTGATTTTTAAATTCCTACTAGTAACTTAGGGTGATATTCTCCCCAGTGTAAGAGGCCTTATGTACCACTTAGGGCAGGGGTAGTTAATTATTTTTTGTCAAGGTCCAAATTTCTTGGGCAAGGTCCAGATTCCAGAGAAAATAATACAAAATAATAATAAGTAAATAAAAAGATTTCAGGGTCTGTTCAAAAGCATAGCCCCAGTCGGCCTATTGACTACCCCTGACTTAGGGCCTGTAGGGATAAAAACTTGCCCCACTCCTTTCCCTTGACTGTCCTGTGAGTGTGGAGGGCTCTCTTGCAGCAGAGAAAGGGTAAAGAAGTTACATTGGAGTTTCCCCTATCCTGTGGATGAGGGATACTAGGGCAACTGAGACTGCTCCCTTAATTAGACCTGAGTGGCAATCATAAAGTGCAGCATGAGATAATCAGCCCCCCCCTTTTATTTCCTTCAGTTTCCAGCACCCACATAAATTACTCAAATTGGGTGCAGGGGAGAGGATTTTAGTCTCCAAGATTAAGTGGTTAGAGCCCTCAGTGGGAGCTCTACCCTGAGGTAAATTTTTCTGCTATATGTGTGGGTTAAACACACACAATCCCCATTTGTTACAGCATCTGTGGATATAAACTCACAAGGTCTATGTGATGCTAAATGAAGCATTTTTAATATATTTTAAGACCATAAAGAATCTTTTCCCCCCTGATTTCATGTAACCAAACTTTTCATAAGGCCAGATTGTGACTACTTATTCACACTTATGAGCAAATGCTCTCATAAGTAGTCCTTCTATGTCCTGTGTGAATAGGGGGTTGCCCCTTAATGATTCTTTTTTCTCCAAATGATTGTAGCTATGAAAAGTCTCTCAATGCTTCCAATACACCAGCTACTATAATATCTAGATGTCAATCAGATGTCTTTGAAATTCTAAGTGCAAGCCCTGTGGCTTGAAGCTCCAGAGGGGAAGGAGCTCTCTCCTCTCTCTATTGGTGAAAAGGGAAAAGTTCTGTCCTACCCAGAATTCCTCTAGTGGCACTTGGGGAGTCATCAGAACTCACATGAACTTTGGAAGCAGCAGTCTCCCAGAGAGGCTTCGAAAGGGGAAAGAACTCTTACCTTGTGGCAAAGAGCTCATTGCCATGCAGTCAGGAATCTACTCCAGGGTCTTGTATGCTCTTAGCTCCCTTCTTCCTGGGGATTTCACTGCGAAGACAATGCAGAATGAAGACATTGCAGTTAGTCGTTGGCTGCATGAGTGTGTGTTCTCAGCTCTGCACAAATAACCGACACAGCAGACTTTGACCAAATTGCCCAGAAAGATTATAAACCCATTTCAGTAGTGAAGGCACCAGGCCAGGTTCATTGTCATGAAAGCACGGTTCCAATATCCTATAGATTCTATAGGACCACTAACACATGTGTGTCCATTACAATGGACCAGCTTAGTGCATGACAGGACTTTCCATTCTCCCCTCGTCTGGACAAAGAAACCACCTTTGAGACCCCTCTTTATACACTGATACAAACAATTTACATATTGTCCCTCTGAAGTGGAACATGTATATGTTGGTTCAAACAAACATCTTTATTCATTACCCCATCATCCTGGCCTTATATTTGAGGGGGTGGGGGGAGCCAGTGTGTACTTATCTTTGGAGAGTGTGTTTGTACCATCTTTGGTATCGGGGTGTTCTGGTACTATCCTTCTGGAATGTGTTTGCATGAGTGTCCTGTGCCTAATTCTTCTTAGGAATGTGTGTGTTTTTGCAATGCCAGCACTCGGGCGAGGCAGTATAATAGGCAAGGGGAGGTGTTGCCTCCCCTAGCACAACCATCCCTGCTGCCCAACACCTGTGGTGTGTTCCCCCCCTCCTGGCTTCTTCCCCTCCCTGCTCTGACCCTTCCCTGAAGCTCCTGATGGCTTGCTGCTGCTGCCTGGAGTCTCTCTTCTCCTCTCCTCCATCCCACCCCTTCCCTCCTTGGAGGTCCCCGCAGCTGCCAGCCACATCGCTCCTCACCCCCTCCCCTATCCCTGTGGGGCACAGTGTGTGTGTGTGTGTGTGTGTGTGTGTGTGAGAGGATGCGAGCAGAGGGGATCCCTGGGTAACTTTACACAGTGAAAAGGCCTTCCAGAGACGGAGTAGCAGAGATCACTGAAACTGTTTAAGAGCCATTAAGTGGTAATGAAGCCATTTAACAGGCATTTGCCAATGCCCAGGAAGCCTTTGGCCACATTCAGCTGGCTTTTATATTGTAGGAAAATGTGTTATTGGGGTTAAAAACAATTTCCAAATGACGATCCTTCAGTTATTCTCTGTACTCAGAAGAAGTAACTGCTAACCTGGCTCAAGGAGGCCCTGACATAGCCAGTGAGTTTATTTCTTGATCGAGTCGTTTTATTCAAACCCAGTTTAAGTAAATGAGTCTGGCAGGGAATTCTGTGTAAGAAAGGTGATTAAACTACTGCCTTAATGCAGGCTGTCAATGACCAGCACTTTTTCAAAAGGAGAGATTAGGCTTCAGGTTGGCCAGGTAGCCTGGCTTTTCGTCTCTCTCTATACAGCATACACTGAATCCCTGCCAGGCAGAAGAGAATCTATCTGGCAATTGAGCTATACCTGTTGCTTGTTCAATTCCCTTGGGGAATGTTGTTAGTGCTTTAAGGTGAAAAGGGGAGATGGTGTCACGGGGTGGGAGCAGCAGCAGAGTGAGGAGGCGAGCAGCAAGCCAGCTGCACAGCAAGTGGTGGTGGTGGGGTTTCGTGATGGGTGGGAGGGTGAAGAGGCGAGCAGCAGGCGGGCAGAGAAGGAGGTGAGTGGAGGAGGGATCTTGGCAGGATGAAGAGGTGAGTGGCGAGTCAGTGATGGGTAGGGGCAGGGCCTAGGGCAGAGCAGGAGTGGAGTGTGGGCGGGGATGTGGGCAGAAGAGGCAGGACAAGGGGAAGTTTCACCCGCTGCCTATGCCAGCCCTGTTCTTTCTAGGTTCTGTGCACTTTCAAGCAGGCATGTTTTGTAAGAGGGCTTGACTTCTGCTCAAAACCTGACTTTTGCTAACTTTGCTTTATACCAGCAAGGCTTGACCACTACTTTAGTTCAGGCCTCAGGCCTCTTATACAAGCCTCATGTCTCAGGCTTTCTTTCTACTACAGAGGTCGCTGGAGAGCCTGTGCAGAGCCCTCTGTGGCAGCAAAATATGCAGACTGAGGACTTTGCTGTGAGAGCCATTACAGAGGGCAGCATAGGGTGACCAGACAGCAAATGTGAAAAATTGTGACAGGGGGTAGGGGGTAATAGGAGCCTATATAAGAAAAAGACCCAAAAATCAGGACTGTCCCTATAAAATCAGGACATCTGGTCACCCTAGGGCAGCAGCAGAGCTGAGTGGGCTCCTGTGATGTCTCACATATCGACAGCCTTAATAAAGTTCAATCGCTAAGCTGCATTTAGGTGGTGGTGCCTTCAGGCTGGACCAGGCAAGCCGGTCTTTGTGACAGACCTGCAAAGAGCAGTAGTTATTCACTGATCAAAGCCATGAGTGGGGTTTGGTGCAATCAAAAGACTGTTACCTGTGGGACACTCTCACAGGTGGGTGGGAAGGGGTCACAGGCAGGTGGGAAGGGAATTAGATCGATTACTGCCAAAGTTACTGGAAGGGGTTGGTATTTTAATCTGTTTGCATATAAATTCTATAGCTGTGTTTTCCTAAGTTTATGTCTGTGTTCCCTTTCCCCTAAATAAAGATTCTCTTGTTTGTACACAGTCTGGGAGTGGTTGTGGAGGAGAAGTTCTGCCTGTTAAGAGCACCTAGGGATGGTATGGGGCTCAAGCTGGGTTAGTTCTTTGTTAAAGGGAACTCCTAGATATATAATGAACCCAGACCTTTTTGCTGCTGTTAGCCACCTGGCAGAAGGGTTACACTGGTAAAATTAAGATAAATCCCCTCAAACTAAATAATGCTTATCTGGTGCTGTATGATTGAATCTGATCATTTATATCATTGATATTACCACTGTTATACAATTGCAACAAATCTTGTATAAAGTATGTCATGTAAGGTGCCAGTGGAAAAGTTATGATTTGCTAAGTATGATTATCTTGTTTATATGCATGTATCATCTTTATATATGAAGTTATGAATATTGGCTATGTACTGGTATCTTACGCATGTATTCCTGGGTAACACCTCCCCGGACAGAATTTACATTAGGGCCAGACTGATGTGCTGATGGCCCAGTAAAGACACTCAGATCATAATGGGCTATCAAAAAAATTCATCCTGCCCAGTAAGCCTTTCCTGTGAATGCCTCAGAAAGAATATGGGCAATGGTTGCCTCTATGAGTCATCAAAGCATGTAAGGACATGTGATATGCTCATGTGCCCCTGGACTCCAACTTTTCACAAACAGAGGCTGTGGACTTTGTTTGAGACACTAAAATTCCATGCACATGGCAGAGGATATAAAAAGGCACATGAGACATCTCCATTTTGTCTTTATTTCCTGCTTCATTTCTCTGGACTGGAGTTCTAACAAGGAAACTCTAAATAAGGACTGGTGATACCAGATCTGTTTGGGTAATTCCAGAGAGATTTTTACAAGCCAGCGGTTTATTCCATCACTGCATCAAACTTGATATAAGGATGTTGTAATCATTTGTATGTATATGATATATCAACTGTTTATAACTTATTTTAGTATTAAACCTTTAGTTACTAAAGGATTGGCATCAGTGTGATTACTGGGTAAAATCTGTGTTATATATTGACTTGGCTAAATGGCTGATCTCTTGGGATTCTGAAGAACTCTATATCTGATTAAATTGGTTTTCAGTAACCACTCATCATGAAGTCCAGTGTCTGGGTGGTGAGCCAAGGGCTGGAATGCCTAAGAAGAGGGCATTTTTGGCTTCTTGTTAACCAGTGTAGTGATACAGCAGTTCACTTTTGTTACTGGCGTGATATAATTTAATGATAGAATAATCACCAATTCTGGGTGAGTCTGCCCTATTTCTCAGGAGCCTCTCCTGAATTTGACATCCTGAGTTGTGACCCTCTGATACACGGTGATAGCTTAATTTTGAAGTTCTGTAAAAGTTAGTATGACATCAGATTGAGAAACTTGTTCCTCATGAAATGAGAGCAAGATCTTTGATACATTTCAGAAGATTTAACTGATAACATTTTATGCTCCAATTACTTGAATTTCCCCAGCATGTTTACCCAGAAATAGTAGAGAAACCAAGTTTTTAAAATGCAGTACATGATTTTATTATTCACTGAAAACCCCTATTCCCTTCTCCGGCATACTGAAGTACTATGGAAAGTAAATGGGGAAGCAGAGTAAACAGAAAACAAAAATATTATATATTAGGTAGTGATTCTACAGATATGCTGTGAAGATTTGGCTACCACCCAAATTACGCTACTTGCCTGTTCTCTATGGACTCAAATATGTATATATTGTATCATCCACAGACCCCAGGAAAATCCCAGGATTTTCCCAAGCTGTCATAGTATTAGTTAGAAATGTCCTTGAAAGCATATACAAATTGTTTTTTATCCTTTTGGCAGTATTTAAAATATACAGGGCTAGACTAAGTCAGCTATGGAACCACAGATCATGGGCTCTGGGCTGGCAGGGGCCTATGGAGTCAAGAATCTATGGTATGGGTTTATCATCAGAACAAGCTGGTGTTTGCCATTGGAACTAGGGAACAGCAGGGAATATTGACAGGACAAGGAGCCAGGAATACTGCAACACAGCTTATTCTAGGTTCTACCCTTAGCTCACAGTTTCTTTCACTTTCAGATACTAGCTAGGAGCTCAGCCATCTGATGGTGTACACATCCCTCCTCTGTGTGAGCAGGTAGACGATCCTCCCTTTTTGTGTCTAGGCCAGTGGAGCTTCTCATGTCTATTGACCAGTCATGCCAGGAATGGAGGACCTGACTAGGGGCATGGTTGGCATCCTCTCCACACTTCATTATCTGTCTTTGGAGGCAGTGGTCTGAGGGAGGAAGAGTGCTTCAGGGAGCAGCCCGAGCAGCCTCATGCGACTGGTCTGGATGTGTCTATCATAACATGGGCAGGGACTGTGCCATCTTTTGTTTTCACTCTTTATCCATGGGGAGCCTTAACCATTCACCTAGCCATATGACACAGATTCTTACTACCAGTCCAGAGCTGCTAAAAGAGTAAGAAAGTAACAGGGGAAGAGAAGGCGGAGGAAAGGTTCTCAAGTCTCAAATGAAGGGGGGGAGGGGGGGAGGATGGGGAAGGGAGCTTACAGGGCTAGGGATGAGTGCAGTTGATAAGGAAGGGAACTTTCCACTCTGATAAGTGGGACAAATGAGGAATAAGATGTATTCAGAGGGCATTAGTGGGGGTGAGGGGCAGAGGAAAAAATAGAAGAACCTGAAACTGAGTGAGGTAGGATGTGGTGAAATTGCAGGCCAATAAGCCCCAAAGACAACTACAGTTAAGGGAAGAAGGGTACCTGTTTGGGAAAGGCTGAGGCTTCTATGGCTTCGGGTTGTTTAGCTGAACCACTAACATTTTTGAGGTCTCAAGAAATTAAATATTCATCTTAAACTCACATAGAATTCCTCAGAGTGTGTATCTCTACACACACACACACACACACAAGCAACTCCCAGATCCTCAACTACTTCTCAAAATAGCCCCAGAAAAAATATTTTAGCATAGACAACAATACCATAATTTGCTTTTTAAAACCTTCCCAGGTGATTTAACACCTGGCTTGCCCACCTCAGCTGAAAGAGAAAAATTTCAATTAGATGACTGATAATTTTGCTGCCACAAATACAGAAAAGCATTTTAATAACACTGATAACTGTGAATTGCTTCACAGCATTATTCGAAAAGGTTTTTAGTTTTAATTGCTAATCTGTATTAATATGAAAATTGTTTAAAAACCTCCTCCCCAAATCCTCTAATAGTATATGTGCCCACAGCATTTATATAAATGGATTTTTTTCCTTTTTCCAATAGGATAAATCTGAAAAGAACTCTTTCAGGGGCACAGATTCAATTTAGATGTAATAGTTCCTAAATTCTTGGTATGGTGCCTATGGTTACTGAATGCATTATGTTGCAGGTATAGTTACATGAAATTTAAAATAAAAATGTAAAGCATAAAATTGTTGTGTGAAACAACGGTTTAACCATTAATTAGCACTGCTAAAATTAGAACATATCACTTGTGTCAGTATCAGATATTGTTGCCAACTCTGGCAATTTTTTCACAAGTGTTGTGATAACTGATATTTTTTCTTCAAGCCTTAGCTTCCTAAGGTGAGTGATTATGTGAAACTTTCAACTTTCATTTTTTTTTTAAAAAGGTAAGTTTATAACCCTCCATGGTTGTGGGGAAAAGCTTGAAAAATGTGAACTAAGCTGTGATGCTGGTAAACAAAGTGCCAGCTCTGGCCAAGGCCATTGGTGTTAGCTAAGAACTGACAAACTCATAGCTGGAAACCAAACCAGCACACCTGTATGTTTTAGTTTTGTTCAAAATTGGTATTAGTCTTATAAGAATGTATTTAGACTCTATGAAATGCTTGTAAATTGCTGCATGCATTAATCTTACTTGTAATATATCTGTATTTCATGCTATAAGGGAATATGTAAGTTTTGCTTTAAAACTTTGAAAATGTTTGCTCCAGGCAAATGTTTGAACCCAGGCACAGGTATCATCTCCCCTATTTTCCCCCACCCATTCAGGAGGCCTATCAACATTAAATGGGCCATTAACAAACATGACAATACAGAGGATTGGTGAATGGCCCTATCACTCCTTGGAAATGGTACATGCAGAGGAGCTCATTTCATGGACTGGAAGGATAAACGTAAAAGATAAAACAGGGTCACAAGACATTTTTTTCATCTCTTTGCTGTTTGAACTCTCACAGGGCCAGAGACACTAAACTCAGGCAGAGATCCCTGAACAGGGTCGGCTCCAGGGTTTTGGCCGCCCCAAGCAGCCTCCCCCCCCCCCCCCCCCCCCCCCCCCCCCCCCCCCCAAAAGCCGCGATCGCAATCTGCGGCGGCAATTCGGCGGAAGGTCCTTCACTTCGAGCAAGATCGAGGGACCGTCCGCCGAATAGCTGGACCTGCCGTCCCTCTCCGGAGTGGCCGCCCCAAGCACCTGCTTGCCAAGCTGGTGCCTGGAGCCGGCCCTGGCCCTGAAAGGCATCTTGAATTGACAGATTACCACATCTGTCTTCTTTTGGAACCAAAGATGGTAACTCATTTGTGCATATATGCTTGCTTGCTTTAACCTGAAAAAACCCTCCTCTTATTACAAGTTAATAATCAACCTTTAGTTAATTTATTACAGGATTGGCTGTGAGCATTGTCTTTGGTGTGAGATCTGAGATACAAATTGAGCTGAAGTATGTGACTGGCCCCTTAGGACTGAAAGCAACCTGAATATTTTGTGATCTTTGGAATAGGTGGCGATTTAATACTAAATCCAGTTTGCCTGGATGGCAAGATAGACTGGAGATCATAAGGGGACTGTCTGTAACTCTATGGTAAGACTGTGATAGTGATCCAGAAGTTCACATTTGTTACTGGGTTGGCAAAATATAATTATAGAACATATTACTGGTTTGGGGTGCCTGCTCTATTTTTGACAGTCTGCCCTGAGGTAGCCACTCCAGACAGCAGCTATAGACATCAGAACAAAAATAAAAAGAACCTCAGATTTATCATTTTTGAAATCCCAAGATATTTAAGACAATCTCATGATTTTTTGTGGCCTGAATGTTGATTGATGATCACTTGGGGTTGATGATAGTGGGAAAAAATAAATGGGCCACAAGTCTTTATTGGGAGGCATGAAGCTTTATGTTGCAGGGGGACATGTGATTGGTTTGGATCCAGGCCCCATTTAGGGCCTCATCCAAAGCCCTCTGAAGTCAGTAAGATTCTTTCCATTCTTTGCAGGGGGCTTTAATCATACACTAGTCTCAGTCCACCATTTTTAATAAATAAATCTCATACCAACCTCTGCTTTCTCTGTAACACAACATTCTATTAACAATGCACACATGTGCACACGTGGCATGTGCACACACATCCCCTCTCTCCTGCCTCCTTCCTACTACACATGCACAAAATCTAAAAGGAATTTTTGAAATCATTGGGAAAAGTTACCTATACATATTCTTTATCACTTCTTAATTAAATTAAACAAAGAATTGAGAAGCTGGAGGGCACGTGGTGATGTGGGAAAGGAAAATTTGAGGGGAGAGGGCATCTTTGTTCTGATTATTGTCTGAATTCCTGTGGAATTGGTATGAAATAGGATTAAGACAGAAGATTCTGATTTCCTGATGTTTTCTGTGAATCAAATCAATATCAAAGCCTCAAACAAAGCTGAGCTGCAATGCTCATTTACAGAAGTGAAGACAAAGTTCAGATTCTGCCACCCTTATTCACATTGCTAATATCTTACGAAAGAAGTAGTCCCATTAAAGCCAATAGGGGTATTTGTGGAAGAGGGTACTATCCAGTGAAAGAAAGTGTATCCCAATCTGGCCCTCCAACACTGTACTGTGACAAATCCATCTTCTGGCATTGTAGTGCATTCTGTGTCAGAATTATATTGTCTATTGAGGCCCCAGTCCTGCAAGCTCATCCTAAGAGGGCAGGTGTCTGCTCAAGTGTCAGGACTGAGGGGAGCAGAAAGGTGGCTTTAAGCCATCTTTTACCCCAGTCTCTCCTCAGCTGCATGAAGGGCTCAGTGCAGCTGAGAATCACTTTAAATGCAAGAGTCTATGGATTGTTAGGTAGCAGATTGTGTCTTGACTATATGTAGAAGTTACAACAAGTTATGGTATATGACTTTCAAATATGTCAAAGACTAAAATACTAAACCATTAATTCACTCTGTTCAATGTACTATTTTGAAACAGTACAAGATTTGTTTCAGTGACATCAATTTATTGCAGAAAAGTCCAAGGAAATAGATCTCAAGACTCTTAAGTGAAATAAGTGTGCCATAACGGACATTACCAAAATATATTTGTCAGAATACATCAAAGTGCACTGGGTAGTATATCAATATTTTTTGAAAAGCTGCTGTACTTATGATATAAATAGTGAGTTGTGCAATGGTTTCATGGTTGAGTGCTTTGATGCGCTACCTTTTCCCACCTGATACTCAAACCCACCCAATGCTTCTTGCCAAGATTCACCTCAATTTTTTTCTGAATGTACTAGATAACTTAATAGGTATTTTCCATCTCTTATTTTTATAAGACTGTAAGAAACATGTTATTTTTACTGACACATCAATTGTAGGTATCAAAACAATCATTTTTCTAATTAAAAAGCATTAATTTTGTGGGAAATGTATGAATCATTAGTTAAAATGATGTTTCTTGAAGGTAACTAAACAGAATATCCTCATTTCTCTTCTCTAAGGATTTTTGCTTAGTAGCATCTACTTAGTAGCTTTTAGTAGGAAGGTCTGGCAACCATCACTCATTCGCTATCATGTTGGAAGGAAAAAAAATTAACACACTAATATGAAATGGGGAATAACTGCGTAGGGGATAAGTATCAGGGGGTAGCCATGTCAGTCTGTATACACAAAAACAATAAGGAGTCCGGTGGCACCTTAAAGACTAACAGGTTTATTTGGGCATAAGCTTTCGTGGGTAAAAAACCCACCTCTTCAGATGCATGGAGTGAAAATTACAGATGCAGGCATTATTAACTGATACATGAAGAGAAGGGAATTACCTCACAAGTGGAGAACCAGTATTGACAGGGCCAATTCAATCAGGGTGGATGTAGTCCACTCCCAATAATTGATGAGGCAGTGTCAATTCCAGGAGAGGGAAAGTTGCTTTTGTAGTGAACCAGCCACTCTCAGTCTCTATTCAAGCCCAAATTAATGGTGTAAAATTTGAAAATGAATTTTAGTTCTGCAGTTTCTCTTTGAAGTCTGTTTCTGAAGTTTTTTTGTTGAAGGATGGCTACTTTTAAATCTGTTATAGAATGTCCAGGAAGATTGAAGTGTTCACCTACTGGCTTTTGTATGTTACCATTCCTGATGTCCAGTTTGTGTCCATTTATTCTTACACGTAGAGACTGTCCGGTTTGGCCAATGTACATGGCAGAGGGGCATTGCTGGCACATGATGGCATATATCACATTAATAGATGTGCAAGTGAATGAGTCCCTGATAGTGTGGCTGATGTGGTTGGGTCCTCTGATAGCGTCGCTAGAGTAGATATGGGGACAGTGTAGTCAACGAGGTTTGTTACAGGGATTGGTTCCTGGGTTAGTGTTTCTGTGGTGTGGTGTGTAGTTGCTGGTGATTATTTGCTTCAGGTTGGGGGCGGTCTGTAAGTGAGGACTGGCCTGCCTCCCAAGGTCCCACATGTTACATCAGCATACAGCTGCCACAGTTAGTGCATCGCTTGTGCACATGCATGCTTGGTTTCTCATGTTGGTGGTGCCCCGTACTCACCAGGAGTACTTGTATCGATGCAGAGTGTGGTGCATCATGGGTAGGTAGCCTATTGTGCAACTTGCCACCATCCAGCGCTCTGTCTTTTGGGAAATTTTGGCAATGCATGATGGTGCCAAAACAAGTTATGCCTCGGTGACTGGAAGCCTGGGGCAACGGTCTCCATCTCATTATGTATCCCAGAATTTCCATCCCTTTTTTTCCCCAAAATCTCACAAAACCCACATGGTCCTCCTCAGTCCATCATCTCTGACAGCAGCATGGAGCCTGTACAGCTCTACACTATTGTCATGAGTGTTGCAAGCACAGGGCACACAATCTGGAGTGTTCACAGAATCACAAGAAGAACTGAATCAGTGGGGAACATGATGATTCCTTGGGGGGACAGATTGCTGTGGGACATACTGAGAACCAATTCAAGGTTGTTGGTGGCATTCCTGGAGCAGCTGCAGATGGTGGAGTGTCATTTCTGGGCCTGAGAAATGAGCACTAATTGCTGGGATCACATCATAATGCGGTTTTGGATAACAAGCAGTGGGTGCAGAACTTTCAGATGTGCAAGGTTACATTTCTGCATCTGTGTGCCAAGCTCGCCCCAGCCCTTCAGCACAGGGACACCAAAATGAGAGCTAAACTGATAACGGAGAGGTGAGTGCTGATCACACTGTGGAAACTTGCAATTCCAGATTGCTGCTAATCACTCAGGAATCAATTTGGAGTCAGGGAATCCATTGTGGGGGCCATTGTCATGCAAGTGTGCAGGGCCATTAATTACCTCCTGCTATGCAGGACTGTGACTCTGGGCAATGTGCAGGACATAATGGATGGATTTGCAGCAATAGGGATGGTACGCATATCGCTGGCACCAGACCAGTTTGCCACAGAGTACCTCAACAGAAAGGGTCACTTTTCTATGGTTAAGCAAGTATGGGTGGATCACCAGGGAAGCTTCACTGACATAGACTCATAGACTTTAAGGTCAGAAGGGACCATTATGATCATCTAGTCTGACCTCCCGCATGATGCAGGCCACAAAAGCTGACCCACCCACTCCTAGAATAATTCTCTCCCTTGACTCAGCTGTTGAAGTCCCCAAATCATGATTTAAAGACTTCAAGTCGCAGAGAATCCTCCAGCCAGCGACCCCTGCCCTATGCTGCGGAGGAAGGCAAAAAACCTCCAGGGCCTCTGCCAATCTACCCTGGAGGAAAATTCCTTCCCGACCCCAAATATGGCGATCAGCAGAACCCCGAACATGCGGGCAAGATTCTCCAGCCAGACCCGCATTGACCATTGATACTAATTACCTGCGATGGCACGTTATTGACCTATTGACTAAAATCACGTTATCCCATCAAACTATCCCCTCCATAAACATATCAAGCTTAATCTTAAAGCCAGAGAGGTCTTTCGCCCCCACTGTTTCCCTCGGAAGGCTGTTCCAGAACTTCACCCCTCTGACAGTTAGAAACCGTAGTCTAATGTCAAGCCTAAACTTCCCGACGGCCAGTTTATATCCATTTGTTCTCGTGTCCACATTAGTACTGAGCTGAAATAATTCCTCTCCCTCCCTGGTATTTATCCCTCTGATATATTTAAAGAGAGCAATCATATCCCCCCTCAGCCTTCTTTTGGTTAGGGTAAACAAACCGAGCTCCTCGAGTCTCCTTTCATACGACAGGTTTTCCATTCCTCGGATCATCCTAGTGGCCCTTCTCTGTACCCGTTCCAGTTTGAGTTCATCCTTTTTAAACATGGGAGATCAGAACTGCACACAGTACTCCAAATGAGGTCTCACCAGTGCCTTGTATAACGGAAGCAGCACCTCCTTATCCCTACTAGAAATACCTCGCCTAATGCATCCCGAGACCGCATTAGCTTTTTTCACGGCCACGTCACATTGCCGACTCATAGTCATCCTGCGATCAACCAGAACTCCGAGCTCCTTCTCCTCCTCCGTTACTTCCAACCGATGCGTCCCCAGCTTATAACTAAAATTCTTGTTAGTCATCCCTAAATGCATCACCTTACACTTCTCACTATTAAATTTCATCCTATTACTATTACTCCAGTTTACAAGGTCATCCAAGTCTCCCTGCAGGATATCCCACTCTTTCTCTGAATTGGCAATACCTCCCAACTTTGTGTCATCCGCAAACTTTATCAGCCCACTTCTACATTTGGTTCCGAGGTCAGTAATAAATAGATTAAATAAAATCGGACCCAAAACTGAACCTTGAGGAACTCCACTGGTAACCTCCCTCCAACCTGACAGTTCACCTTTCAGTACAACCCGCTGCAGTCTCCCCTTTAACCAGTTCTTTATCCACCTCTGGATTTTCATATCGATCCCCATCTTTCTCCTTCAAAATTTTTTCCAAGACCTTGCATATTACAGATGTTAAACTAACAGGCCTGTAGTTACCCGGGTCACGTTTTTTCCCCTTCTTGAAAATAGGAACCACATTAGCTATTCTCCAGTCCAACGGTAGCACCCCCGAGTTTACAGATTCATTAAAAATTATCGCTAACGGGCTTGCAATTTCTCGCGCCAGTTCCTTTTAATATTCTCGGATGAAGATCATCCGGTCCGCCCGATTTAGTCAGTGTGGGCTCGTCAGGAAAGCTGCCTGATGCATGCATCTTTAAGAACAAAAGACTGTTCAGAAAGCTACAAGCAGAGACTTTGTTTCCCAACCAGCAGATTGCCATTGGGAATGTTGAAATGCCAGTAGTGATCCTGGGTGACCCAGTCTCTACCCCTTGCTCCCCTGGCTCATGAAGCCGTACACTAGCCATCTCGACAGCACTAAGGAATGATTCAACTACCGGCTCAGCAGGTGCAGAATGACAGTTGAATGTGCTTTTGGTCATCTGAGGAGTCTCTGGCATTGTTTGCTCACAACATTGAATCTCAGTGAGAAAAATATCCCAATGGTTATAGCTGCGTGCTGTGTTCTTCATAATGTATGTGAAGCAGAAGGGGGAAAGTTTCTGCTGGGGTGGAGGTGGAGCGGCTGTCTGCTGAATTTGAACAGCCAGACACAAACACTATTAGAGCTCAGTGCAGAGTGCTATGTGATTCAGGGAGGCTTTGAAAGACCATTTTAAGAGTGAGCCAGAGTAGTGTGTGGTGTTGTAGTGTGCTCTACCTGGTCTTGCTCTTTTGTGGCCTGGTAGGAATTGTGTGGTGATTGAGGTACATGTAGGAATATAGCATTGTCAATGCACCTATTAATTTTGTTTGTGAATGATCCTATGAGTTGTGTGACATTTTGCAGTAACAGGTAATTGGTTGCTTTCAGAACTGCTGAGCACTTGGCAGCATATGTTTTGAACTAATAAAGATGAATTATGTTCCAAATAATAGAATTTCATTTTGTAACAAAATCAGTGCAAAACACCCATGCAAATTTAAAACAAATACATTTAAAACTTAATAAATTAAGAACATTCATGTCTTTTTCAGCTACACATACACTGACATGTGAAAGCCACAGTTGGTGTATGTGAAGATGTGATTGTCCTAATGTCCCCCAGGGCAGAATGGTAGGGGTACTGCAGAGACCCTGATCCCATGTGGAATGCAGGGGAGGCATAGGGAGGTCCCAATATTGAGTTATCAGTGGGCTACAGAGGGAGGTGAGACCGGGATTGTGGAACCTGCAGGTCCACCAGAGTCTGCAGCATGTGCGTTTGCTGCCTGAGAAGCCCCATTATGTCCTGGTGCATCTCCCGCTCCTTTTCCTACTGGGACTCCTGGGCCTCTCTCCTCTCCATGTTTTCCTTCTCCAGGCTGTTCACAGTATTCATCCTCCAAGCCCTGTGCTTGTGGTCTGAAGCAGGACTGGCTTGCAGGATCTCCTGGAACATATCCTGAGTCCTCTTCTTTCTACTCCTTATCTATCTCAGGTGTTCTGAGGGTGTGGCGCAAGCAAACCATAAATGAACACCCTCCCCACAGTATGTTGGGCAGTGTCCTTTGCCTCGGTTTCCCACCATGCAGTGTGAAAGCCCTATGGATGAACGTCCCTTTAACACACCACTCCCCTTTCCCTCCTTTGCAGTGGGTTGTCCAAAGTCAGTGAAGCCCCAGAATTCAGGGATACATTCACGGGGGTTCTTCTCCCACCACTAAAGGGATGGAGGAGGTTGAGCAGTGCCTTTGTTGCTGCTGCTACCTTTGCCACTGCACACTGCTGCTTGTTGCTTGCCTCTACTGTTATCTCTGCTGCTGCCTGCCTGCCTGCCACCTTTGTCGCTGCTCACCACTGCCACTGTTGTCTCTGCCACGCCTTGCTGCTCCTCTGCACTGCTGTGTTCTGAGATTCCATCACTTGCCCAGCTCTCCGTGATTTCATTGGGTAGCAGGGAACCGTACTGCTACGGCAGCCCTGTATTTGTCTTTCACTGAACCGCTGTCCCCACACCAAGTCTAAGGCTCAGGCCCTAGACCTACTCAGCTGTGTTAACCACTGAGCAGAAGAAAGGACTCTAAATTGAGCCTGATCAGCTCTGCCTTTAAACATTAGAGGGGGAAGGTCAAATGGTAACTAGAACTCTTTAAACCACCAGGAAGGAACAGCTGTCCCCACCACCTCTTTTACTTGGATTTGGCATCAATACCCCCTACTTAGTGAGTGAAGTTAAAATTAGGGTGAGCCCCTCAATTAGGTGAGTACAGTTCAGCTGCCCTTTAATCATACAGGAAGGACGACAATATTTCATTATCATAGTAGGTGTGTCTGTAAATACGGTGTGCTCCTGAGGTCTTCCCCCTCCCCACCCCAGTTCATTACTAGATGTAAAGGGACAGTTCATTCAGCCCCTCCTTACATGTGGAACAATATGAGAGTACTTTTGTTGAGCATGAAAGAAGGTAGCCCGCATCTCATGGAACCATTCTAGTGAATACAGCTTGTGCTGGGGAGGTTCAGGCCTAAAAGATTTTAGCTCATTCTCCATGGTAACAATTCACATTTCATCCTGTAATTTCAAAGCCCTCTTAAAGCTCTGATGAAAGTCTCTGGGAATGCCTTTAAAATTCAGTATAAACAACAGAGGGGCAAATTCATCCCTACTTTAATTTCAGTAAAATCAGTGGACTTACAAAGAATGAAGGCCATACTTCATTGGGGGACTCTATCCTGGGAAGCAGTGACTATGAAAAAGATTTGGGAGTCATGGTGAATAATCAGCTGAACATGAGCTCCCCAATACAATGCTGTGGCCAAAAGGGCTAATGCAATTCTTGGATGCATAAACAGGGGAATCTTGAGTAGGATTAGAAAGGTTATTTTACCTCTGTATTTGGCATTGGTGCAACTGCTGATGGAATATTGTGTCTAGTTCTGGCATCCACAAAGCAGGAAGGAAGTTGATAATCTGGAGAGCCATTAGAATGATTAAAGGATTAGAAAACATAGTCATCATCTCAAGGAGCTCTGTTTAGTTTAACAAAGAAAAGGCTAAGGAGTGACTTGATCACAGTCTATAAGTACCTACACAGGGAACAAATATTTGATAATGGACTCTTTAATCTAGCAGACAAAGGTATAACAAGATCCAATAGCTGGAAGTTGAAGCTAGACAAATTCAGACAGGGAAATAAGGTGTAAATTTTTAATAGTGAGAGTAATTAACCACTGGAACAGTTTGCCAATGGTCATGGCAGATTCTCCATTACTATCAGGTTAAAAATCAAGATTGGATTTTTAAAATATGCTCTAGCTCAAAAGGAATTATTTTGTGGAAGCTCTATGGCTTGTGTTATACAGAAGGTCAGACTAAATTATCATATGGTCCCTTCTGGCTGTGGAATCCATGAATCTACACCTGTGATGAATTTGGACTGTGGATTATGAAAGTGGACTACATCTACTGTAAAGAGACATGAAAAACAATTAGCATACAATTCCTGTACACTTCAGAGTATAAACTGGAAATAACTAGGCCAATGGCAAAAGCCAGATGTTGCTGAAGTCTTCCCATTGGTATCTTCTCTAGGATCTTGCTTAATGTGGTGTTTGAGTCAGGGTGTAGTTCCTGAGATCTCCATGATGGCTCCCATGCACACTGGATAAAATAATGCTTGTCCTGGGAAAAGGAAGGGAAGAGGAAAGGGTTGGTAATAAGAAAAAAAGACATTGGCTTTGTTAGTCAGCTATGGACCAAAATGGCTCCTTGCTTACTTTTACTAACTAAGAGGGGAAGTGGGTGTGTTTTGCAGGGTGAAATTCAGATACTCTGGAGCTGGGAGAACTAGGTAATGGGTTTCTTTGCATTGAAACGTACCCACAGTTTCAAGGTGGAAATCAGTCAGAACCGTGAATTTTGTATGATTATGTTGTGAAACCTTATATTGTTCCAGAATTGCTTGATAGCTTGGCCCATGTTTTAGAATTTGGATTAGATTACATATGTAGCTGAACTTTTGTATTCTAACCTAAACTGAATGTCTAAAATGTCTAGAACATTTGAGATTAGTCCAGTACCTATTCATATTGATCTGTGCGTTTGTATAAAGGAACAAAATGTGTGTATGTGAGAGAGACTCCTAACGCTCTACTAAATCAAAAATAAATTTAAACACACTAGTTCAACAAAGGCCAATGTTCAAAATAAACCAATTTTTTAATATAATTGTAACAGGGAAGCCACCTCCTGAGTGCCCCTTCATGGCTAGAGTTGGCTCTGAAGCACCCTGCTTCAATTTATTTTCCCCTCTACAGTCTTTCTCATGATTAACAGTATCCCTGCCTGGGGATGATTTAATAACAGAAATAATTCAAAACAATCTTTGAGGTCCCAGAGTAAAGTCTGTCATCAAAACACAAAAATTCATACTCATCTCTGGCATCTTTTGCCACATGCAGCGCTCTTCTTCTGACCCAGTATGCTCTTCACAAAGCAACCATGCCCAGCCCTTCCTAGCTGGAGCTCAGCCTTTTGGTTCTGGCCTCCAGGCCCAAGCCCATCTCCTGTAGGCATCTCCTGCTCGCTACAGCTCTCCTCTGCCACAGCTTCCTGTTTCCTGTTCCCCTTTAGCTCTTTATAGGGGACACCTGTCCTCTATAAGGCCCCAACTACGCTATTAAGGAGACAAAAGTGGGCTGATGCAGTTCCCTCTTGAAGGGCCCAGTCCATCCTGTGGGGACAATTTTAAAAGATGTCCACTCTTCTGTCTTCCATTGCTTGTCACCAACATTGTTGTTTCCTCCAGAGCCTGTTTCCTTCGTAATATTCAATATGTAAAAAGCTTAGTTAGACATCCCTATGCTCCTATTGGATTTTTGTGGAGGTACAAAATGACAACCTGAACCCGAACTGTAGAATATGAAATTGCAGAACTACTAAGTGTAGTATGTAACATCACTGAAACAAACACCTGTACCAGATGAGTGGAACATAGCTAATGTAACGCTGATTTTTAAAAAGGGCTTCAGAGGCAATCCTGGAAATTGCAGGCCAGTAAGCCTAACTTCAGTACTGGGCAAACTGGTAGAAACTATTGTAAAGAACAGAATTATCAAACACCTACATGAACATGATTTTGTGGGGAAGAGTCAACATGGCTTTTGTAAAGGAAAGTCATGCCTCCCAATCTGTTAGAATTCTTTGAGGTTGTCAACAAATACGTAGCTAAGGGTGAGACAGTCAATATAGTGCACTTGGGTTTTCAGAAAGCCTGTGACAAAGGCCTTCAACAATGGCTTTTAAGAAAACTAATATAAGAGAGAAGTTCCTCTCATGGATCAGTGACTGGTTAAAAGAAAACAAATGATTGGAATAAACTGTCAATTTTCACAAAGGAGAGAGGTGAACAGTGGGGTCTCAATGGATCTGTATTGGGACCTGTGCTGTTCAAAATATTCATTAATGAACTGGGAAAGGGGTAAACAGTGAGGTGGTAAAATTCAGAGATGATACAAAATTATTCAAGATAGTTAAGTCCAAAGCTTACTGCGAAGAGTTACAGGGGGATCTCACAAAACGGAGTGACTGGGCAATAAAATGGCACATGAAATTCAAGGTTGATACATGCAAAGTAATGCACATTGGAAGAAAAAATCCCACCTACACATACATAATGAGCTCTAAATTAACTGTTACAACCCAGGAAAAAGATCTGGGAGTCATGGATAGTTTTCTGAAAACTTCATCTCAATGTGCAGCAAAGGTCAAAAGAGCTAACAGAATGTTTGGAACTATTAGGAAAGAGATAGAAAATATGACAGAAAATATCATAATGCCACCATATACAAGTCAGTGGTTTGCTCACATCTTGAATACTGTGTCCAGTTCTGGTAGACCCATCTCAGAAATATAGTGGAACTGAAAAAGTTTCAAAGAAAGGCTACAAAGATGATCAAGGGTATGGCACACCTTCCATCTGAGGAGAGATTAAAAGATTAAGGGTGATCAGCTTAGAAAAGAGATGACTAAGGGGGAATATGACAGAGGTCTATAAAATCATGAATGTTGTGGAAAAAGTGAATGGGGGAAGTGTTATTTACTCTTTCCCACAATACAAAACCCAGGGCTCACCCAATGAAATTAAAAGGCAGCAGGTTTAATACAAACAAGAGGAAGTACTTTTTCACACAACATGCAATTAACCTGTGAATCTCATTGCCAGGGGAGGTTGTGATGGCCAGAAGTGTAAGTGGGTTCAAAAAAGAGCTAGATAAGTTCATGGAGGATAGGTCCATCAATAGCTATAAGCCAAGATGGGCAGGGATGAAACCTTATTCTCGGGGCACCCTTAAACCTCTGACTGCCAGAATCCAGGAGGAAAAGACAGGGGTAGATAGCTCCAAAATTGTCCTGTTCTCCCCCTGAAGCTCTGGAACTAATCACTATCGGGGAGGATACTGGGTTAAATGTACCATTGGTCTGACCCAGTATGGATGTTCTTATGAGGCTCAATTTTCCTAGAGTCCTTAGTGAGGACTACTCATGTTTTTCTACTAATGGCAGATACCATACTGTTGTGTGTATTTTTATCTGCTTGAATCTTCTTCAGAAGTTAAGCATGCCTGTAATAAAGAGATCATTTTATTTCTTCATCATACTAATTGTTTTCAAGTTTTCTATATGAGGCAACAGAATTAACTGAAATGGAAGCCTACAGAAGACTGCACAAATCATTTGAAATTATACATTATTGCAGGGGAAACCTAATAAGATCTAAGTGTCAATGACCTTCTCTCTCTCTCTTTCTCTCTTACACACATATCCTCTTTCTCTCTCTCTCTCTCTCTGAGCTGAAGATAGAAGATAGCTGAAGAAAAGCACTGTGTAAGCTCGAAAGCTCGTCTCACCACCAGAAGTTGGGCCAATAAAAGATATTACCTCATCACCTTGTCTCGTTCTCTCTCTTTCTTTCTCCATCCAAATATGTATGTGTCCATATGTATATAAATGGAGAAAGAATGAGCAATAAACTACCTGGAAATTCTGGTGATAAAAAAGCCAGCAAAGTACTTATATCAAGTAAGTAGGATGTAGACATTTGTAATATCCTAATGTCCATTCTACAAACACTTCTGTGGATGTTTAACTATAAGCACATGAATTGTCTCATTGAGTTTATCCTCATGTTTGCAGGAGCTGGGCCATATGCCTGCTGATTGGTTAATGTAAACCATCAATGGATCAGCAGGTTTGCTGAGTCAGAAGCAAATGTTGCTTGTCTAATGCTTGCCCCAGCTCTTGTGATGATTGATATAGTTAGGAGGGAAGCTGCCTGTTTTCCTTGCTAATTTGTTTTCTGATTGATAGTTCTTTTGTGTGTATGTGTCACTTTTATGTATGATGTATTTCCACTGTAGACGGTGTTTTCCATCTGTTCACCATAGTGCCCATTGGTCCCAACAATTCATGTATTTGTAGCAATGAGAGAGACAGAACTGATGGCTCGTCTTCTAGGATGCAAGTCATATATATCCCTTGTAACCAAAGCTTTACATAACACAGTGTTTTGAAGATCTCACAGATGAGCAAGGTCTGAAGAGATTTTGGTTTTCAAATGTTTCATTAATGCATCTATTTCCTGAACCTGGTAAACAAAATGTAAACAAATCCTAATCAATAGGCCAAAGGCTTTTTGGTGAATGTCTCAATTCTAATGCAATTTGATTTCAGGCAATCTAAATATTTGAGCTACATATTCTCTGTGGCTTACTTTTTTATTAGAAAGTGCTATTTGTTTTAGGTGAAAATATTTTTTTTTCAATGAAGAAACTTGGGGTTAGTTTGTTGTCTGGTGTGTGTGTGTGTGTTTGTAGTGGTTTGTTGCTGCCGGACTGAAATATACCATGTGGTCTGTTTGTTTGGCGGAACATGTGCTAACGGTGTGGGTGCTGAGCCTAGTGGCCTGCTAGGCAAGGCTGAGAGCTTCTTAACGAGGCTTTCATCGCTAAGCCTGTTAGCACCCATCAACCCTTAACCAAGGTTGGGGCTACTCAGGAAGACCGGCGCTTTAAAAAGGCCACTCCTAAGCGACCAGAGGAGCTAGCGAACAGGAACGGCTAATGGGGAGTTTTGCGAGAGAGTTTACAGAAGGGGTGTGTGAAGTGGGGGCTAGATACACGTACCATTCCTTAAACTTCTTTAAACCTACGGCAAAACCTCAACAAAGGAACTAACTTCAGGAGTAAAAAGAGAATGCAGGCAGAAGTCCAGCCACAGAGTGGGGGCTATCCAGTTTATTGCACCCAATGCAGCATGTATGATTACCTGCACTGTGGGCGTATGTGTGCATTCAGTGCAAGGAGCTCCTGGCCCTCAGAGACCATGTACGGGCTTTGGAGACCAGGATGGCTGAGCTGGAGGAGCTAAGGGAGACAGAGAGATACACAGATGAGACTTTCCAGGACACAGTAGACTGGTCCCACCCCAGTCTGACAGCCTCTGTGCTGTTGAGGAGGATGAAAGTCTTAGGGAAGGAGAACATCCAACTGGAGCAGAGGGAAATGATCCCATAGTTGGGACACTCCTTCCAGATGATGATGTTGTATCCTCTCTCACCAAGGATACCTCTCCAGGGCAGAGAACTCCAGTTATTAGGAAGAGACAGGTATTAGTAATGGGTGATTCGATCATTAGAAACATAGATAGCTGAGTTTGCGATGACCGGGAGACCCATATGGTGACTAGCCTGGCTGATGCGAAGGTTGCGGCTCTCTCGAGGCATCTAGATAGATTTATGAGTAGTGCTGGGGAGAAGCCGGTGGTCATGCTACATGTAGGTACCAATGACATAGGGAGGGTGTAAGGGTGTGGACTCACCCCTGCAGCGCCCCCTGCTGGTCCGTCTCTGGGAATTAGCTCGTCCCAGCTCCGAAGCGCCCTCTGCAGGCCGGTGATCCGCCTGCCACTTGGCCCCCTGTGTCCCTCCCAGACCTGGTGCCATGTTATCTGGGGCGCTGCCCCCTGGCAGTAACCCCTCAGTCTTAGGGTCACCCCTCCTTGGGGAACCCCCACCCACTATTCCCACCTCGCCTCAGTATAAGGCTACTGCAGTCTACCCCAGGGCATGGGGCTAGATGACTGGCAGTAGCCTTATACTGAGGCGAGGTGGGAATAGTGGGTGGGGATTCCCCGGCGAGGGGTGACCCTAAGACTGAGGGGTTACTGCCAGGGGGCAGCGCCCCAGATAATCACTGGCAAGGTTGGGTTTGGACCTGCTGCCTTGGCCTACCCCTGGGCTGCCCTCTTTTTTGAACGCTGTAATAGTCTTGGCCTTCACAACATCCTCTGGCAAGGTCAAACATTCTTTAAATGGAAAACGAAGCAAGCACTGTATGTGACTGTAATCACTAGGCACAAACATATCTGAGTGTCGCCTGCGTTCTTTTGCTGGGGGCCTGAAGGACATTCATCAGTTCACTGCCGTGGCAATGTGCTGGCTATCAAATCTAGATATAAATTTGTAATCGTTGCTACCTACCCAAGCCATTCAAAAGAACAACTGGGAGGCTGCAGGGAAAGGCTCAGCTTTTCCCCGCTGCTTCCCTCCTGCCAGAGCCTTTTCTTGCCTCAATGAAAAGCTTCAGCAGTGGGGAGCTGCTGGAGCCTTTCTCTGATGCCTTCCCACTGCCAGAGCCTTTCACTGACCTGTGTAGCTACTGTGACAGACCCAGACCAGTGGGGTACAGGAGTCTGGTAGAGGGCAAATATACTGGTCACTGAATGAGTAGTTTTCTGTTCCCTGAGTGACCAGAGCAGGGGCTGCACTAGAGTAATCAGGAACCTGCTAGAACCAGTTAAGGCAGGCAGGCTAATTAGGACACCTGGAGCCAATTAAGAAGAAACTGCTAGAATCAATTAAGGCAGGCTAATCAGGGCACCTGGGCTTTAAAAAGGAGCTCACTTCAGTTTGTGGTGTGAGTGTGAGGAGCTGGGAGCAAGAGGTGTAAGGAGCTGAGAGTGAGAGGGTGTGCTGCTGGAGGACTGAGGAGCACAAGCGTTATCAGACACCAGGAGGAAGGTCCTGTGGTGAGAATAAGGAAGGTGTTTGGAGGATGCCATGGGGAAGTAGCCCAGGGAGTTGTAACTGTCATGCAGATGTTACAGGAGGCACTATAGACAGCTGCAGTCCACAGGGCCCTGGGCTGGAACCCGGAGTAGAGGGCAGGCCCGGGTTCCTCCCAAACCTCCCAATTGACCTGGACTGTGGGCCGTTCCAGAGGGGAAGGTCTCTGGGCTGTTCCCCAACCCACATGGTGAATCTCTGAGGCAAGAAAATCCGCCAATAAGCGCAGGACCCACCAAGATAGAGGAGGAACTTTGTCACACTACATACTACAGTGTGGACACAGTGTGCATTTCACTGTGGCATGTAGCTACATGTGTGTTAGGTGTTCCTGCCAGTACTGTGTAGTGTAGACATAGCCTAAATGTTCCAGCCCTGCTGATGACCTATGTAGGTGTCAATATGAAGCCACATAACAGAATTTGTTTATTTTCAGTTTGCCTTATTGAAAATTAAGCATACACACAAATCTACATCAAAATATTGTTATTAAGGTTGTGTAGTCAAGCACGCAAAAGTTAGGAGATCCCTGAACTAAAGTTACCTTAATTCAGCCATCAGCCTTATGATACCGTCTTTTATTATATGATCATTCTTTTTTTTTTTTCCCCCACAGGACCCCTGCCTCATTCAGTGCAAAGAATGGATCTGCTCTGTATCAGGGTTGTTCACTAAAGAAGTCTGTCTGTAGGACTCCTGCTTTATTGGTTACAGTAGTTGTAAATGTATAGTGAATGAGGCAGGGGACTGCAGGAAAACAAATGGTCATGTCTGAGAAAGTTGAATGCTGCTCTAGGGAACTGGATTCTATCCCTTGCTCTGCCACAGAGTTCTTGTGTGATGCTAAGCCAGTCACTTAAATTAAACTTTTAATTGGGTGTTCTTCATCTTCTAGGTATCCAACATGATACCTTAGGGTCTGAATGCTGAGCATTCACAGCTGCAGCTTACGTCAATAGGAGCTGTGTTTGAATATATAAATTTCTGCATAATACTTCCTTGTCCCACACTTTGAAAAATGATTTTACCCATGGTCTCATCACAAGCTTTCAATGTTTCTCCAGTGACTTGGTCTTCACCTGCAGCTTTTCCAGGTTTTAACTTTTTCATTGCGTCTCTCACTTCTTTGTGATGTGAGATATTATGATGTCTAGTTATAGGTGTTTAATGTATTTGTCAAAATCAATAGTTACTTTTGCTGTTTGGTGTGTGTATCACCTCTTGGAAATGCTCTGCCCCTTAGTCGTCGTGTTCTTTTTCTGTTGTTAAGGTTGCTCCTTGTATGTCCTTAACTGGCCCTCCAGCTGGTGTAAACTTGCCAGTTAGAACCATGTTGTGTTGATAAAGTGTTTTGTCACCTCTTTCAGCAGGGTCTTTAGCTTCTTTGATGTTATCCATATATTTCCCATTGTCTCTTCTCGTGCTGATTTTTACTGCTTTATCCTTTGTTATATAGATTTTTTGCTGCTTCTTTTTCTGGAGGTGTTTGAGGAATTGATGTTTGCTTTGGCTTGTTTCCTTTCTTTCACATAGTTCCATATATCTTCACTTATACCAACTTTAGGTTTGCTTGTCTGGAAACTAACTACAGTTATTGCAGCATCTATGATACTGTCACACAGAAGGGACTGTAACAAGTCAATGCTGACTTCTTGTGGTGGATCTAAGTCTTGTAACTTCCAAAATCTGTTTTTCAGTTCAATTTAAAATTGTTGCTGTAATGTCTTGTCTGTTAGCCTTTTGCTGTCATGTTTCTTGGTGCTCTTTAGGTGTTTTTTTTTTTTTTTTTTAAGTTTGATGTTCAGTCTTGCCACACATAAATAGTGGTCACTTCCAATGTTGATCCCTCTTTATGCTCTTCTAGAGAGTTGATCTAAGACCTGGTCTACATTATAGAGTTAGGTCAATGTAAGCTGCCTTACATTGACTAACTCTATACGCATCTATACTAAAATGTCACTACCATATTGTAATTTGCCAGCTACATTGACTTTATGCCTCTCATGGAGGTGGAGTTATTGTGCCTAAGTTGATGTAGTTAGGTCGCTGCAGTTTCTGTGTAGACATTGTATCGCTTACATTGACTGTTGCTGGCTTTCAGAAGCCTTCCCACAATGCCCCATACTGACAGTTAAATTGGTGCAAGTGCTCCTGGTGAGGATGTGCACCACTGACACAAGGAGCATTGTATGGACATTGCGAAAGTGGTTTAATTATTGCTATGGCTGTATGTTGACATAACTTAGGTTGACAAATTTTGTGGTGTAGACATACTCTTAGTTTCCTTCCAATATATAAGTGATCAGTCTGGTTCCTGGTGATTCCATCTGGGGAATTCCAAGTTACTTTGTGTGGGAATAGTGTTCTACTAATTCTGAGCCCTGATACCAGGCACAGTTCTACAAGTCATTCACCCTTCTGATTTTTCCACTCCACTGTTGTCATCCCAACCTTGACATTGCGGTTAATAATGTACTCGGAATGTTCTCAATAACTTTCTTTTAATGTACTTTTTTGTGTGTAATCGTATAGAAAATGAAAACAGTATGCAGCAGGTCTGTACATTCCATTCCTTATTTTGTCACAGTTCAAATTTTCTAATCCTACAGACAAGATTTTCCCTCGTGTTTTCAAGGGCCTTCAATCTAAAACCCTTTGTGTCTTTTAATTTTTTTATATAGAAATTAAGTAATGTTTGTCCTCCTAAATCTTGTAGAGATCAACAGCTATGGGTGAATCTCATTTCAGAGTCCAATACAGAGAATGTTTTAAATACCCTATTTCAGTTGAAGGTAATTGAAATGGGATTTTGGTATTAAGCTATCTGTTTTGGAAGATGTAATAAGAAACCAAATGTATGACCTTCCATTACATTCCTTAAAGAATGAACAATCGAGCATCCAGAGGAACCAAGTAAGTGAAACTTTATTTATTGTATAAGGCTGAGTTAAATAGAGAAGTTTTTTGAGTTTTTAAATCATTTTCACTCATTTGAGTAACTCCAATTTTGATTTAATTTCTTTTATGGAGAAATCTTGCTAAGGATTTGAGGAGATGAGGGAATGCTAGTTACTCCTCTAAGTCCAGCTTTGGAGAAATAATTGCATATGAAGATAGAGTACATAAGAATTTAGACAGAGCTTCCAAATTCCCCTGACCTAAACTATTGGCTCCTGTCTCTGCAGTTGGGTTTTGCCTACTGCCCATGACTACTTTCGTGCCTCTTCTGGGATGAAATACTGTGTATCTGACTCCTATGAGAACTAAGGAAGCAGTCCAAGCCTAAGGGCTGGTCCACACTACCCGCCTAATTCGGCGGGTAGAGATCGATCTTCTGGGATCGATTTATCGCGTCTCATCTGGACGCGATAGATCGATCCCAGAAGCGCTTCCCCGTCGACTGTGGAACTCCTGCTCGCCGAGAGGAGGAAGCGCTGTCGACGGGGGAGCCTGCCTGCGCCGCGTGGACCCGAAGTAGGTATTTTTAGTTCGATATAGGAAATGTCGACTTCAGCTACGCTATTCTCGTAGCTGAAGTTGCGTTTCCTATATCGATCCCCCGCCCCAGTGTGGACCAAGCCTTAGATTTTGAATATAAAAGGAGATCTTTGTGCTGCTTCTCTATGTTGCATAAATCCATGAAGCTATTCGATAAAAAGAGATGAGGGTGGCTGAACTCTGATCTATTACATGTAAATTAGGGCCAGCAGTTTGGCTCGGTACAGGTTGCCAATACTGACACCCTAACTTTGTTTAGCTGAGATCTTTGTTGGGTAGCCAGTTTTTAACTTGTTCCTTTCTTGTTATTTTTATTCTTTTTTTTATTTTTTTTTTTTTTTTTTTTTAATCTTTCAGATTGCTTTATATAACTGTTGCCTCCTGGGTTGTAATCTTCCTGATCAAAGATAGATGATTGTCTTCCTATTTTGACTCTCTTGACTATGGGGTGGTTTTGTTCACTTGACTGAATTATTCTATTATTGCTATATCTGTGTTCTCTCTAAAAGCTTGTCTTTAGTTCAGTTTAAAAGTCTGGTGGTTACTTTTGTTATGAGTATCAGGTAGTTTGGTTTTTAATTTCCTCAATTGTTCCTTTGGCATTGAAGGCAGAATCATCATTGTCTTTTGACATACACCTCCTTTTTGGTTTAGTTCCAGTGGTTCTCAAACTTTTGTATTGGTGACCCCTTTCACACAGCAAGCCTCTGAGTGCGACTCCCCTTATAAATTAAAAACAAATTTTTTATATTTACCTCTATTATAAATGCTGATGGAAAAGCAAGGTTTGGGGATGGAGGCTGATGGTTCATGACTCCCTATGTAATAACCTCATGACCCCCTGAGAGGTGTCAACACCCAGGTGAGAGCCCCTATTCTAGGCAATATGGCACCATCAGGAAGTATTAGGAACAGCTTCTTATGTTGCCCGACATACTTTTTCAACTGCAACTTCGAAATAGCAGTTTCAAAGACTGTCCTGGATTGTGTTTAACATGTGTTACCACTTACCTTCATTATGGTTCTTTCCACTAAATATTTTCTGCTTTCAGGTAATTCCATTTTTCCTGACAGGGACGGTGAGTTGGGCTACAGGTTTGAAGGCAACTGTCTATGTTGGATATTAGAAGACACAATCTGTTTCAACTGGCTGTGGAAGAATGTCTCCATCACATTTGGCCTACTACTAGTTTCGTTTTATTTTTCCTCTGATTCATTTTTGTGTGGAACACAAAATAAGCATTTTATTTTTTGTATTACTTGCATAATAAAAATGATTGTACTTTCTTTCCTGCAACCATGAACACTGATCATTTTGGGTCTTTAGTGGCCTTTTCTGACTTCTTGGGCTTTACTGGTTAGTGGCCCTTTCTGCTGTGCTAAGAGATTAGCTCCTCATATGGAAAGATTCCATATTAATTGATTATAACAAAGTACTGACCTGATTAAATTTAATTTTTTTTTGGCTTCCTTTAAAATTTTTCTTTTTCTTCAGTGCTCACTGTACCTGAAGCTGAATGTAAAAACAATACAAGGGCTCCAGATGGTACAAAACATGGGCGCCAACCTTCTCCCCGGTTCATACTTTTGTGAACACACCAGGCCTGTGCTCCAGTCTTTCGATTAAGGCCTTGAAACTTATTAATGTATCAAGGCCCTGCTACAGTAAACACCAGATTTTCATTTAGGTTCCGCAGAGAGATCTGCGCCCCTCTAGGACAATGCCCAGGATGAAGCACGTGAGAGCTGGGAAGAAAGCATTTTCTTCTGAAGAGATCTAGCTATGGAACAAACTTCCAGAGGAGATCAGATGAATACACAGTCTGAACATATTTAGCAAATACTGCAAAGCCTCTTTTGAGACAGTCTTTCTGCTATAACAAGGGTGACACACAGCATCAATGACCATCCCTATCCTGCCCCCTTCCAATTGCCCCAACAATAAATGTAAATAAGTAAATTAAATAAATGTCCCAAACAAACAAATCAACTGACATCCAAAACACACTTTTCATAACCCAGAAGGGAGAAGAAACAAACTCCCTGAAGTCCATTAGGGACCTTGCTATTGAAAGTTTGTTACACAGAAGGTGACACCATGAGCCACAGTATAAAACCCTAATATATCGGACCTAGTTACTAACATTTACTTTCATTTACATTTAAAACAGGTGAACTGCAGAAGAACAGCAGGATATCTGCAAATATACAGTAGTCCTCAGGAATTTTACTGTAAAGGAGAAAAAATATTATTGTAAAACGCTGCAATTTGTTCCCCAAAGAAATTCTAAAAGCAAAACCACTAGCAACTACCCAAATAATGTAATTTGTAT
>NW_020664393.1:9306002-9320894 GCF_002925995.2 Terrapene triunguis
CATCCTGACTCTGCTTACATCCAAAATACTTACATTAAAAGAATGATATTTTGGTGTAGAGTCAAGCACTAGAAAACTAGGAATTGCCACAGTTACAGCAATCTTATTTCAACCTCCTGGTGCATATGCATTAAAAATTGTCTAATTACATAATCGTATACTATTTTTTCCATTCCATGCATGGGATGGATGTATAAGGAAAAAGAATCAAGGTGGCATGTGCTTTCTTTGGAAACCAAATAAGCTACTTTTAACATTCTTTCCTCATATATCTGGTCATTTTATAAGTAATTTTATTTTTACACCTTAAATTTCAATGTGGCGTGACATTTTGGCAACTAAATGGAGTTTGCCAAGTCTTGTTTTCTCTGCTTCTCCTCATCTAAATAGTTTCACACACATTGGATTCTTCATAAAAACACACACTAGATGTACCACAACGATTTGACACATGTGTACGAGTTTGTGTCATGTCCTGGTGGCTGAGAGAAGAGGAGTGCTCTCAAGAGCTTATTGATGCTTTCACTGAAGAAAGTAAAGATGAATGGGATGTCATCAAGGCTGACACTGAAAGTGGCTGAAAGATGAATAGAAGAAAGTTCAGTGTTCAATCTATTATTTTCCATTGTTTCTCTGCACAATGTAATTAATGTAATCCTATTAATGTAATTTATTTACCATTTAATCTTAAACCTTAAAACATTCAACAGGAATTGTGAAAAGACTACTTGTGATTCTATGAGTACAGTTAATAGATTCTCCAGGAGATCATCCATCTATCTCAGCCTATTACAAGGTGAAAGACTCTTCACCACTGATTCTGTTATTATATATAAAGTTTGAAATGATCTTTGAAAGAAGATATGATTGGGTGCCTTTGCTAACAAAGAGAAACACTAGCTACAAGGCTGGTTTGGAATTAACCTGATTCTGCAAACTCCCAACTACCCAACAGGGGTAGTTAAAGAGTCACAGAGGAAAATTTCTGAGTTTTTGATGGAATGGTTGACTATTCTTTGTTGTTTAACACAACTGTTCTAGAGCATGTTCTAATTCAATGTAATTCTTTTTACTGATGATAAACCCTCTGTAAGTATATTAATGTTCAAAGTAGAGTTTTGGGGGATAGGATGTGGGAGGGGAAAACATATGTATGGTGTTGCACATCTTATAATCAAGGCCAGAAGGGAGTACCATGGTCATCTGTCTGATCTCCTGCATAACATAAGCCAAAAATTTTTACCCTGTAATTCCTGCATTGAGCCCCCAAATGTGTGGTTGAATTAAGCTCCTTGGGCTTTTAGCACAAGGATTGGGGGGTCCTCAGCAGAACCACTGTACAAATAATAATACATAATAAATCTTAACCCTAATAAAATCAATGGCAATATTCCCATTAACTCCAACAGAGCCAGGATTTCACTCCGTTTCTTTTACAAAGATATCTAGTGTAGATTATTTCCAATATGATCTTTTCTAAATTCAACTTTCAGCTATTGGATCTTGTTCTCTCTTTGTTTGCTAGACTGACGAGCCTGTAAGTACCAGACATCTTCTCCCCATGTAGGCAACCTTCTCTTTGACAAGCTAAATAGGTTGAGGTCCATAAGGCTCTTATTCTATGGTTTCCCAGGCCATTCAGGTGCTTTTCTGATCCCTGTCCAATTTTCCAACCTGCTTTTAAAAGAGTGGACATCAGAACTGGACAGTGTGGGCATCTTATCAGGTTTCTCCACATTGAAAGCTGATCTAGCCAACGCAGTTCTGGAAGGATCCTCAGGAGTTTCTCTTTGATACTTCCTGTAATACAGAGATCTGGGAAGCAGCCTCACTCAAAGCCACCTTTGAAGCATTGGTTGAGAGGATACAATTGTGTGGTGAAGAGGTAACACTCTTGTCAGCAAGGCCAAGCACTTCTTCACATTACTTAGAAAATCGACACCACAGTGTGTCAGTTTTCAAGGGGCCAGAAGGGAAACACACACACAAAACCTAATCAAATATTGTAAGTGTGGAGACCATAGCTCATATGTGTTTGAAGTCTGTGATTTTTTTTTCTGTTTATTATTTAAATTGATTAAATGTGGTTCAAGTATTTACTGTTACGGTTTAAAAATCAAGTGGATAAGTCTTCAAAAATATGCTTCAGTGTTACCTGCCTAAAAGTGATGTGCATGACAGATCAGGCACTTACACTCATTAGCATTTTTAGCAGTTTAAGAGCATAAAACGGAATGCCAAAATATGGTAAAGGGAAGCCTAAAACCTTTTGAGGATTTACAATAAATGGGAACACAAAAATAAGTGGATAGTCTGAGGGCATGGTCATTTATTTAAGCATTCAAGTGTAGTACATATTCAACATAATTAGACACTTAATTGAACAGCAAAACTTTGTTGATGTATTAGCATGTGTAAGTAGTTATGATTTATTTATAAGTGCTCTGCAATGCTTTGTTTTTAACTTCCCTCAAATCAAATTATTCAGTCTATCTGACTTTGAAATACCTGCACCTTTTTTTGTTTTTAAATGTTCTTAATTAAGATATTTTACAATGTTATAAAAGATAGCTGCAAAACAAACATGATATGCAAACTAGATACAATCAACATAGGCTTGAATAAGGACTGGGAATGGCTGAGCCATTACAAACATTGAATCTATCTCCCCTTGTAAGTATTCTCACACTTCTTATCAAACTGTCTGTACTGGACTATCTTGATTATCACTTCAAAAGTTTTTTTTCTCTTACTTAATTGGCCTCTCAGAGTTGGTAAGACAACTCCCACCTGTTCATGCTCTCTCTATGTGTGTGTATATATATATCTCCTCAATATATGTTCCATTTTATATGCATCCGAAGAAGTGGGCCGTAGCCCACGAAAGCTTATGCTCTAATAAATTTGTTAGTCTCTAAGGTGCCACAAGTACTCCTATTCTTTTTGCGGATACAGACTAACACGGCTGCTACTCTGAAACAAAACAAAACAAATTTTATTAAAATCTAACAAATAATTAGTAAGCATAGTTATAACAATAAGAATAATAAACAATACCAGATACACTAAAAAGAGCTTATTGAGACAATAGCTATCTTATTCACAGAGAACCCCAATTCAAGTTATATCTCACAAACCAAACCTGGGACTATGTAAATCCTAACCATCTCAGATGGTTTCCTTACATCTTTTAAAAACGAATCCTGCTCATAATACTTACTTGCTTCAGGTTTCTGAAGCTTCATTCCTTAATAGCCAGTTGTAAAGTTCTTGGAGAGGCTGAAATGAAGGATGCTATAAAAGTAAAATAACATTTCTTAATTTATTATTAATAGAGTATTTAGACAAATGCTTCAGTGTTTAATTCTGCCAGAGAAGCACGTGTTTTGGGAACATAGGCTTGGTAATTTATAGTGTACGAGGAGGTAAAAAGGAATTTGGAGAGAAAATATGCACAAGTGGCTTCAATAATTTCCCTAGTAGTAATCTAGTCTTCAATCTCTCTCCTATGTAGATGAGGTGGAGTGACATTTGCACACCCCTTCAATGCAGCAGCACCACTGATGTTCTGCATCCTGGAGGGCCTGGCACTGACCAATGGATGGGTTCCACTCGAATGCTTTAAGGTACTCTTATGAAAATATTTCTATTTATCTTTGGGCAAAAGTTCATGCTTAATCTCAGTTTACTCAGGCCCCAGTTCAGCAAAGCACCAAAACACATGCTTAATTTTAAGCATGTGCATCAGCCTACTGCCAGCACAGTGAAGCATGTGCATAAGTGCGTTTAATGGTGCCACGAGTACTTAATGTCTATTTGCAAATGTATTCCAAATGAAATGGCAAATTTAGTTCTTAACACCAGTATGTCACTGGCACGTGTCTACATCTAGTATCATGGTGTCAGTAGTGACTCTATAGTGACATCCATTTTGAGTAACTTTGATGCCCTTATTTAAGGGTTCATGATGATAGTGAGGAGCCAGGTTTTAAAGGTGTATGTTCTGTTTTCAGAGGCAAGGAGAGAGACGCATTAGCAGTTCTAATGTATCCTTCACTGTTCTTTTTGTCGTGTGTGTGTGTGGTCTTGTGGGAACTGGCATGTTGTGGATATATGGCTTCGTACTCAAAATGAATTGGATGTGATGTCTCCTTTGTGGAACATTGCTTGACTGGTACCTCCTGGCTTATTTGTGCTGCTGACACAATAAGCCAGAAACATCTAGCTGGAGTATGTGGAGTTCTTGCAATTCACAGCCCCTCAACCACAGCAAATCACCACCCTGTTGGGGCACTCAGCATTCAGAGCACAACTGCAAACACGTGAAAAATCTCCTGGTCCTCAAACAAGTTCTGGGTATTGATAGGTATATGCAAGACGCCGCTCACGCTTGTGCAAGCTTTTGAAAATTTCAGAACTACCATATGGTATTATATTTTTACCTCTTTTAGTATGACTGTGGAAGGAAAGGTGCATTTTAGGAAAATGTACAACATTCTGTGATGAAAAGATCAGAGAAAACATTCAATAACTCTTTATTGAAGTACAACTCAATATAACAAAGCATAGCAGAATCAGGCCCTCTGTACGTGTGAATGCTCCAACATTTCTTAAATGTATTTTAGAGATGAATTTTGGGGTCCCTATTTTCTTTCCATTCAAAACTACCTGATTCAGCATTCTTCTTCTCCAAATATTTTATTTTTGTAGACACAGTCTCATTGTTCATTGTTCTTAATAAACAAAGGGACAAGAGTTTGATTACTTTTACTATAGTGTTCAGGTGCCATACATAACTTGCTGTTATGTCAGTTGCTCAGGGAAGCATTGATCATTGTCCAAGAGAGCACCTCCATTCCATTATTTTCCAAATACCTCCCTTAGGAAGCCTGTTGCCTCGGTATCCAGAGAAAAACTTCATCTTCCTTTTGTGGGGCTTCTTCAAGGCACAAAGAAGGTGTGTTTGTGGCTTCATCTTTCTGTTCTGAGCATAGCACTATGTTTTCTTTTGAAAAAATATTGACAGTCTGACCATTTAAAAACAAAAACAAAAACAGCCTGGTTGCACAATCCGACTGATCATCTACTAAATTCCCTTTTAAATCAGCTTGCAGGAATTTTTGTTTCCAACTTGAGGATCCTTTTACTAAACTGTCTGAAAACATACCAGCTTAAACATTTCAAAGACAACCCTTAGCACTGTAAGCGTTCAGGTCTCAAAAGTAACACCCTTTGTGAGACTATGATGAAAGTTTACTCTGTAATATTTTCATCTGGAGAGACTTTGTGTGCGTGTGCGTATTTCTGTCTCGTTTGGCTCCTTAGCTGCTTTTGTGTTTTAACTAGAGGTTCTGATGGTCACATTCTAACCCAAATGGGATCAGTAAGGTCAAGAAAATATCTCTTGAAAAGTAGTTTGTCCTTGTTTCCTTGCACTGGTTATCAAGTTTCCAATAAAATCAAACTACAGGTAGAACTTTTACTGACTTAGTTTCTGTTGAACTTTGTAGCACAAAAACTCTGTGGTTGCTTGCTTTCCGCAAATGACTCTTCCGTTGTTGTGGGGTTTTTATGACCATGCTATTTTCAAACCAGGCTGTGGAATTATGTTAGCACCGACATAATTAATTATAAAATGCTTAAGTAACAATGAGTATGTGAATTTATTCCTGAGCTTACAAGATGGAAAAGGATTTCGAAATATATTAGGTAATACAAATTAAGATTTAAAGGAATTGCAAAACTAATGCATCCCAAAGTAAACAATGGTTCGGAGGAATGTTTTTCATTATAATTGCTTCGATTTTGCCATGTATAATAATATGTTGCCTTTGTCCAAAAATTAGCATTGTATATTGTCTGAACATTACTATTTATGATATTGCTGAAAAGAAATTTGTCCAGCATTTCTCATGATTCAAGTGGATTTGTCTTAATGCCAAAATTTAATTACAAACAGGGCTGGTGTATAGGGCTCTTATGCAATTAGATGGGAAACCTACCAACTGATAACAATCCAGTTATGGATTAAGAAACATTAATTTCAAGAGTTTAAAGTACTAACAGACTATTTGCTTCACCCCCCCCCCGCCCTTTTTTCCCCCCTGAAAAGTATTCAGTCTCTTTTTTAATCAGCAGCGGAAAATCTATCATGATAGTGATATGAGATGAGCAAACATGTCAGCTAAAAGAAACATCTCGGGCTGTTCAAAAATATGTCATGTAGGAGAGCTGTACAGTCAGTGTTATGCAAGTGGAGTTTAAACTTAATCCAGACGTGTCAAATTGCTGCATCTTCTGTAGGACACTATGCAGTTCTACACTTCCTATTGACACACTTAGAATTTCTCTCCCACAGAGACAGGAGCTAGCTTCAGAGGCTGAGACAGGAGATGCAGCCAGGACAAGCTGTAGCAATATCACTACTGTGTTTACTTCATATAATTTATGAACACATTATCCTGAAATCTGCCAAAGCCATCATTGACTTAGTACAGTCCTGGAGTGAAGGGAAGAGGTCTGGCAGAGTATGGTCAGTGCATATGCACTGAACAGATCTACTGAGCTGAAACCCCATGTGGCAGAAGCAAGAAGCAATGAGCTGTATTTGGACTACCAGTTAAACCAGCTGTTTGGGATTGAGGATTTTGTGTCCGAGGCTCACTATTTTTCATGTGGAGCAAAGTCCTGTATTCTCTGTTCTACAGAGTTGTGTTATTCTCAATTATTTTTTCAAATCCTTCTTGCTAAGTAGGACTAAATGAGTCTATTTAGAACCTGCCAGTGTTTCTCACCAAATGACAGGAGAGTAGTGAAATGAACCTCAAAAGGTCTACAAAGGGAGACTTTTTAAAATGTAAGCCTTTATACTTTCATTTCAGCCATGATAACAGAAGAAAGTCTTCCCCCATTGATCATCTGAAGAAAGGAATAGAGATGGGTAGTCTTCAGTGAATCAATGATAGAGCAACTTTACTGTGTCTTTAAAATACGGAGATGGGAGTGTACACATTAGACAAGATCATGAGGGTAAAAATAGACTCTGTTAATTAAACGGATAGGAGTCAGGTGAACCTTTACTTAAAAGTATTAGAATAATAAAAATATTTGAGGTGAGAAAGTTGTGCTAGAAAGACCTACCAGATGTTGAACGTGTTTTCAAAGGCCCTCATGAGCAAAAATGAGAATGATGCTTGACACATCTAGGAAAGACTACTGTAGAATAAATTTAGATCAGTGTAGTCTGGTTCTATAGTAAGAGCTTTAAGACAGTGCAAAACTTCCCTTAGAAATTATTCATACAAGGGTGTTATTTTGAAGCATTTATTGGTGCTGAAATAGTACATAAAGCTTTGCAAACAGTATGAGACCGAGGCTCTGTCAATTAGACTTTACACTGTGATCATAAATGATAAAGTATTGGTGAGCTTCCTCTGGATTTCAAAAATAATGTCTTTTTTGGTTTATTAGGTACTTTGTTTAGCAGGAAATTGCAGTTAGGCTGTCCTTCCTAGAAGGATTTACAGAGAATAACTGACAAGATATATCAGGAGACCAGAAAATTCAGACTGAAGATCAGCATGGAGAAGACAAAAATTATGGCAATTGAAGGACAAGAGAAAAAGGTAAAGGTCAAACTCAGAGACAAAGAACTAGAACAAGTAGAAAAACTTATGTACCTTGGAGGACTAGTATCAAAGAATGGGAATTGTGTAGATGACATGAAAAGAGGAATCGGACTAGCCATTACTGCATTTGCAAAACTCTGCAAGGCTAAAGACATTTTGATTTAAAAAAAATCAGTGAATATGAGACAACTGTCTTGCCAATATTGCTACACGTGTCAGAATACTGGAGTATGAGGAAAGCTGATAAACAAAAGATTCTGACTGCAGAACTGAACTGGCTGAGGGAATTCTGAAAGTTTCAAGACTGTTGAAAATAAAAACTGAAGAGATAAGATAATGGCTAGGGCAAAAAATAATGCTGTTACACAAAATTAAACAAAGAAAACTGCAATCCTTTGGACACATGTCAAGAATTGACCCAGAAAATATACCATACATGGAGATACATACCGGAATGGTAACAGGAAGACCAAGGTTGCACTGGATAGAAACGGTGAAGAATAACATAGAATAAAAAGGTTTAAAGATGAATGAAGCCATAAAGCTAGTGCAAGATAGAAAGTGGTTGAAAGAATTCATTCAAACCCATTGTCACTATTGAGCTGATGGACGAAAATGAAAGAAGTAGTAGCTTCTAGGCTGTTGATCCTATCGTTCTTCACTGGATACTTATTCTCTGGATATCTCTTTTGATTCCACTTTCTTTTTGCACTCAGGTCAGACAATATAAAGACGAGCCAGTGGTTTTGTTGGCAGAGACTTCTTGGACACAACTAAGAGTTCAGCTACTCTCAGTCTTTCTAGTAAGGAAGACCAACATTAGAAATGGACAGTCAGTAATTGCCACCCTTTTAAAATGACAGGAAACTTCCTCACTAGTCAAGCAAATATTTATAATTTTAATTATATAAGGCAAAATAAATCTCAGTTTGCTTTTGTGGGGCTATTTGATGATCTGGGTCCAGGATTTTTTAATGCATTATTTAATATCTGAGCACTAATGGCTTCTTAAGGAATTTTAAAAATAGGGCCAAATCTTGCTTTTAGGTGCACATGGTCAGCATGCATCATCTCCAACTTCAATGAGAGCAGTGCATGCATATTTTTGGGAAGAATTTGTTCTAAAAAAAGAGAGAAGTCTGTGTATTTGAATTAAATGTTGCTACTTTGAGGGAGGAGTTTTGCTGTCAAGAACTTTCATTAGAATGCCACCATTTGTAAAACTGCCAAATATTTCTATTTTAACTACAAAAATCCTGAGGAGCAAAAATTATATGCAGAAGCAGTACTGTAATTCTGTACAAACTTGTGTGCCTTTTCTCTGTAGATAGTGATCCACTTTTGGCCTCTGCCTAGTAGTTGTCGTGTGGCTCATGATTGCTCTTCATTGCCAGGTTACCTATCAGTCTTTGAAAGTGCCAACTGAATTATTGATAACATAGTTATTTATAGTCCTTGTAACATACAGTAATCCTCCCTAAAGAAATGTGGACAAAGCTTTTAATCTGTCAGTTTTCTATACCAGCTAGTATTTATTTAGAATGTATCATATTCTTAAAGCTCATACCTGACTTGGGATGTATTCATGGGCCAGGCTTTTGTTTACATGATTCTAGATGTTTCTTTTGTTTACTTGAGGGGGGGTTTTTTTAAGCAAATTTAGTGCTCATGAAGCATGTGTTAAGACTACACAAGGGAAGCAGAATTCAGGCAGGCACCACAAATATCTGTATACACTTAATCTCTCCCAGTGAAAGTTTAATCTTGGTTTACACAAGAGTGGACCCCAGAATAAAGTCAATTTAAGCTTTTATCTTAAGTACAGACATGCCTGACCTCTGTTACAGGAAAAACACTAGTGGCTTGAAACACAGTGATCTTGGCTTTGCAGTCACTTTGAAGCTTTCCCCGAAAAAAAAAAAAATCTGGCTATTTGCATGGAACACCTCAGAAACTTTAGAAGGCTTACTTAGTCATTAAATCCCCATCACATATACACATTTAATAGGAATTTTTGTGGCTAATCTCAGCTCTGCAGACTTAGCCCTTCCCTTGCTGCAGCTATAATTTATATGCAATTATAATTTGACAACCTTCGCCTAACATTGTGCTCCTGTCCTCTATGGAAGTTTAATATATTCTGCTGCATGTGCTCATAACACTACATTAGTCTTTTGGAGAATAGGTACGCATGGCTTCTTTCAAATATCCTTACATGTGTACAAATGATGTGCTAGCACAGCCAGATCTCCCATCTCTAGCCCCCATCTTTAGTTCAAAATTGTTAACTGTCATAGGGACACACTGTCCTCCAGGTTACTGTGCTCAATTTTCAAAGAATTTGTGCCACTATATTAGTAGTCGTAGGTGTGCATTGCAGACCAGATGGGCTGATCCAGAGATTAGATTGACTTCAGGTAACAAAAGAGGCTTTGCTAGATCTACACCAACTCCATGCTAGATTTTGGGAATCGCTGTAAGGCTGTGGGGTAGATGTAATTAGTAAATGGATAATATGTGCATTTTATTTAATTGCTATTTTACAGTCTGAAGCCCCTCCCTAGCAATGGATCATAGCAGGTGATCTCAAACGCACAAATAGAAGTTTCTTTGCTTGCACTGGCTATTTGAAATTATATGCCAGGAATGTAAGGGAGATGTTTGTGACTGTTGGGTTAATCACCTTAAAGAGGTACTAAGGAAGTCTCAAATTGTCTCCAATATTTATTTTTTGGTGATTTTCCCCCCTATCTTTTCCAGTTCCATATATACATTTAAAGGGTCCTGTGACAGCCGTGTCATATAGCCTGGGACTATCAGGAGGTTGTTAGTGTATATGGCCTATATATAAAACACAGCATTACCTAAATCTGTGTCTCCTTGGGATATTGAATGTGAAGCCATTGACTATTAGTAAGACTACAAGACTCTTTAATATTTGTAATGTGGAGCTAGTAGAAATGCTAGAGCAGGGCTGGCCTTATCATGAGGTGAACTGAGGTGGCCGCCTCAGGTGCCAGACTGTGGGGTGGGGGGGCACCACTAGGACTCAGAGTGTAGAAAATTGTGTCTGCTGCTGGTGCATATGTATTCTCTCTGCTCTAGATGCACAGAGATGGTGGAGTGCTGTGTTGTAGGAAGGAGGGCACAAGAGACATAACAGGCAGGCAGGAGAAAAGGTGAGAGGGAATAACAGAAAGCAGCAGGAGCTGCAGGGAGAAAGAGGAGGAGGAGCCTCTTATGTACCTCTCTAGCACCCCCCGGAGCCTGGACTGATTAACACCAGCTTCTCAGGGAGCTTCTTGTTTCCTGCTGCTTCCCTGAACCCACTTGAGGAGAACAGGCAGTCAACTGAAGTAGTAGGAGTCAGTTAGGACCTTAAGATGCTGATATCTTCCCTCACTGGCCCTGCTACCAGCTTGCTTATTTGTCCCCTTCAACTGAGTGTTGAGAACTACTAAAGCTGGCACAGAACAGCAGTCATGAATGAAAGAAGAAAACGTCCCTCTGGGGCATCATTCAGAAAAAGAAAGAAAGCAAAGGAAGCTTTTCTATCTAAGCAGGAAGGAGCTCTCCTGAGATACATAGACACAAATGTTCACGGTGAGCCTTCTGGCCCCAGTGAGGATGTGAGTGGTGAGGAGATGCCTGATCTTCCAGTTAGTCAGAGTGCAGGTGACCTGGCAGCTACTGCAGCATCCTTATCTCCATCTCAAATGGATGTAACCATGCACATTCCTGAAGAAAAGTGTAGATCAGAGAAGAGTGTGGTGGAGGCGCAAGAAACAGCTGCTGCTGAGTTTAGTTTCTTAAGTCTAAATGATCCAGGACTGTGGACCCACTTGAGCAATAGCCTGAGGGACTTCCTTGTACTGCAAGGGTCACAGCAAGTGAAAAACTTCATGTTCCTCAAAGACAATGAAAATAGAAGTTTCCACCCAACACATTACTGGCGTGAAATCCCCAATGGTGACAAAGTGGAGAGGCCATGGCTTATGTACTCAAAAACCCAGAATGCTGCATACTGTTTTTGTTGCAAACTCCTCCAGTCTAATGTTCCAGTCACATTGGGTTCCATAGGAACAAAGGACTGGAAAAATCTGGCTAGAAATCTGGCATGCCATGAGAAGGCAGCAAATCACCAGAGAGCATTCTATAGGTGGAAAGAGCTTGAGATGAAACTAAGGTTAAAGGCCACCATAGATGATCAGCATCAAGAGAAGATTGCATCCAGAGTCTCTTTACTGGCAAAATGTTCTGAAAAGGTTCATTGCCATTGTGAGAATGCTTGCTACCCAAAACCTAGCACTGCGTGGCACTTCAGATCAGCTGTACTTGCCAAACAATGGAAACTTCCTTAAAATTGTGGAACTGATGGCTGTGTTTGATGCTGTACTCCAGGAGCATCTAAGAAGAGTCACCACCCAAGAAATGTACACACCCCACTACCTTGGAAAAACAATTCAAAATGAGATCATACAGTTACTGGCAACAAAAGTCAAACAGAAGATTGTGGCAGATCTGAAGTCAGCAAGATATTACTCTGTTATTCTGGACTGCACACCTGACATCAGCCATACGGAACAAATGACTTTAATGGTGCGTTTTGTAACAACAACAGAACCTAGTAAAAATGTCCCTGCAATGGTGACTGTCAGAGAGCATTTTCTAGAATGTATTGACATTGATGATACCACAGGAGTTGGTATGACAAATGGGCTTCTTTAAAAGCTGGAAGATACGGGAATTGCGATAGCTGATATGAGAGGTCAGGGCTACAATAATGGTGCCAACATGAGAGGAAAGAACAGAGGAGTGCAGACACGGATCTGAGAGTTAAACCCTCAAGCTTTTTTTGTCCCATGCAGTTCTCATTCATTGAACTTGGTGGTCAGTGATGCACCATCAGCTTCTAGTGAGGCTGCTGAATTTTTTAATGTAATTCAAAGCATCTATGTATTTTTCTCTGCATCAACTCATGAATGGGAAATTTTGAAGCAACATCTGGAAACATCCTCTCTGACACTGAAACCACTGAGTGCAACATGATTGGAAAGTCGAGTGGAGGCGCTAAAGCCTATCAAATACCAAATTGGGAAGATAGATGATGCCATAGTTGCCATTATGGAGGATAATGCTATGACAGGAACTGTTCGTGGGAGAACAGTGGCAAAGGGAAATGGAATCACCAGAAATATACATAACTTCAAATTTCTGTGTGGCTTAGTGTTGTGGCATGACATACTGTTTGAAATAAATGTAAGCAAGAGACTCCAAGGTGTTGACCTTGATATATCTGGAGCAATGGAACAACTGGACAAAGCAAATTCATACCTACAGTCTTACTGGTCAGATGAGGGATTTCAAAACGTTCTGAAGAGTGCACAGAAGTTGGCAGAGGAACTTCACACTGAAGCTATTTTCCCACCCATTCAAGAATACAAGAGTCACCAAAGAAGACGACATTTTGATTAAGAGGCACGGGCTAATCCCATAAGAGCCCCCAAACAACAATTCAACAAAGTTGAATTCTTTAACCAGGTGCTAGATTGTGCAATACAATCAGTTGAAGAACATTTCATGCAGTTCAAGGAACACAGCAGTATATTTGGGATGTTGTATAATATTCCAAAACTCCTCACTATACCTGAAGAAGACATACACCAGCAATGCAGGGCACTAGAGACAGTGTTGACACATGATGACATGCGTGATATTGATGTGAGTGACTAAGGTGATGAACTGAAAGCCCTTTCAAGATACATTTCAGCAGGATCAACTCCAAAGGCTGTTCTGGAATATATGTGCAGAAATAAGATGACCTACCTCTTTCCAAATGCTTTTGTTGCTCTGCGCATACTTCTAACACTTCCTGTAATAGTTGCCAGTGGAGAACGCAGCTTCTCCAAGCTGAAGTTAATAAAAACACATCTACGCTCCACAATGACACAGGAGAGGCTGGTCAGCCTTGCAACCATCTCAATAGAGCATGAGTTGGCCCAGACTGTGGACCTTCAGGAAGCAGTTCAAACCTTTGCAACCAAGAAGGCACGGAAAGCACCACTTTGATTATTCAAACAGATAAATATGCCAGTGTTTACTATGCAGACAAGAAAAGTTACATTTGCTATTCAGGCGTTTGAAAGTTAAGTGTTACTTAAAATTTTTGAACAAGGCATTTTAAGTTGTTAGTTCTCCTTTATTGGGGTAGGTAGCAGAGCAGTACCATGAGAGGAGTAGAACAGGAAGAAGGCAGAATTGAGACCTTTCAAAGTTTTGGCCCAAGCGAGGGGGCATCGGGGCGTCATTTGAGCTCCCCGCCTCAGGTGCCAAAATGTTGTGGGCCGGCCCTGTGTTAGAGTGGTGGAGTGACCAAGTGACTTATGCACAGCCTAGTGCTTTTTAAGAGTTTCTAAAGCACCTGTCACATGTGCAGGTTAAGACCACACATGGCAGTTCAGTAGAATTGCTTGAGGAATAAAACACTGTTGAAGAGGAATAAGTGGCCAGAATATGGCCTATAGTGTGATGCAACATGCTTCCCTCATCTAGGCATGCCACCCATCAGGGCACGTGTACTAATGATCTGGGGTGCACTGACAATGCCCTCAAACTGCGGGCCATACTCCCTTGGAGCTGTGGTGAACTGGCAGGTACAGCACCCAGACCACACACCAAGAAATCTTTTGATTGCTACATAAGAAATATGGCCATGCTGATTTATTGGGAGAGGGAGGAGAAGAGGGTCCTGTGACCTCTTGCTCTTGTAATGAGAGAGATGTTTGGACATGCTTTTACATAAAACTACCTCCCCACCCCCATACACACAGTACAGTAGATACAACATGTAAAAAAGAGGATGCATTGAATTTAGGCCTGTCTTTCACAAGAAACAGGAGTTGTTTAAAAAGATGTGGTTCCTGGCTAGAAAGTCCACTGTTTATAATTTCCAGGAGAAATAACAGATGCGATGAACAACTTTTGGGCTGGCAAGAAAGTGGTTCTTAATCTGCCAGCCGTACGTTTCCAAAAAGCTAACTGCTGTTTAAGACATTTTTTTGTGTTACTTTTCAATAGTGAAATCAGTAGCTTTTATTGGCCCCAGTTAAGGCTTCTTAAAGAAAAATTAAAAGTTTAAAGCAGCCTTAGGGGACTACTATTGAAAACCATGGTTGGTAGGCACGCGCGCGCGCGCACACACACACACACATATATATGTATATATATATATATATATATATATATATATATATATATATATATA
>NW_020664393.1:9320904-9334755 GCF_002925995.2 Terrapene triunguis
TATATATATATATATATATATATATATATATATATATATATATATACAAAAATAGCTCCTGCCTGCTGGCTGGCCATCCTTTACTAGAGCATTGCATTTGCAACTTTACACTCTTCCTTTTTAATTGAAAATTTTAATGTAGAGCAATAAAGATCTTGCTCAAACTTTATAGAACAAAATGTCTGTGGAGTGTGTCAAGGTGCTGCTCAGTGCTTCCAGCAGACAGGAAGTGAGAGTCTGAGAGTTAATTCACGAAGAAGGGTTGTGACCTCACCTTCAGTTGCAAATACTTCTGGGCCAAAAAAATCTATGCAGCACCCAGCTGGGCACAGCTTGGGGGAGGGAGGGGAAGTTGTCAGATTGCTGGATATAGCCTCCTTGATTCTCTGACCAACCTGGCCCTGGGTGCAGACTAGAGGTGCTCAAGGCCTACTCTAACGTTCACCAATTGGTTACAGTCCCCAAGAAATCATCTACCAGCTGAACATAACTGGTGTGGATGATACTTTGGCTGTGTCTTCTTCCCACCCCTTCTGCCCCCTCTATTAGGAGCTGCAGAAATGGTGTATTAGGAACCTGCTATACCAGGTTGCTGGAGACTCCTACATCCTAGGGGAATCCCCTGCTAGGGGCTGCAACCAGTTTCTGCTCCTTTTTTGCCATCTGAGCAGCACCAGGACAGAGGAGTGGGACACAGAATCTGGCCTGTTATCTCACTTTGAAGTCTTGCTCCACTTGTGCAGTGTTTAAAAATTCTGAGTTAATGTTAAAACTGAAACTGAAAATCTGGGGCAGCTAATACTGTAGGTCACTAGATGTTCTGGATGAACTACTTGTAACTTTTTCTAATGTAACTAATCCAAGCCACTGCTTAAATTAACTAAATAGGACCCAAGCCTTTCTCAAGGCCTTATTGCATTTAATTCAAATTAAAATTGATTTAAAATTTTTTACTTATTGTTTTCTTATCATTTTCCATCAGGAATTGAAATGAAAATGCTGAAATAATGCAAACAGTACTAAAAACGTATACATTAGGATTAGAAAAAGTATCATGTGATATCAGTTTTTGAATGTTTGCTTTTTTGTTGTGTACATTCATACTCTGATTTACACCCTACAGACAACTTACTGTACTATTTTCACTACTACTGCAATGGGTTTTTGTTGGGAATTTAAAGTAAGAAAATTCAATAATTGATCAATGGCAGACCCAGCATTTCTTGGAAATCATTTTATGTCCAGTGGGAGAAAGTAGTAGGAAATGCCCTGAGGAGTTAGACTAGCAGGTGAGGAAAATTTTTGGAGGTAAGAGTCCATGTACTAATTTCAAACAAAATAATACTTTGCATTTAGAAAGCATTGTTCATCCAAGGCTCTCAAATGGCTTTCCAAATATGAATTAAGTTTTACATGCCTGTTTGGTATGCAAGTTCCACTGTTATGAGATTTACACAGATATAGCAAGGCCAGATTCTAGTGCCTTTTTTTTAAGCCCAATAACTGGACCATTAAGCTGGACCAGAAGTGGTCCACTGAAATCAATGGTGGACTCAGCATAAGTAACCCACTCTTCACATTTATCATTTTATTCACAGGGCCCGAATCTCATCTAACACTAGTGTAAATCCATTGATTTCAATGTCATTATTCATGATTTACATCAGTATGAAGGGAGAATCAGATCCACACCATTTTTAATTTGAAGTTCAGGCTTAAGTCATATGATAAGGATTTTTTCCCGCATAGTTACTATCTCAGGAGTCTGAAAACTCTGTCTCACTTTATCTTAGCCAATCTATTTAACAATTCTTTTCTTTGGAGAGAGTTGGTGCAGGCTCAAACGGGGTGCCGATCCATGTTTCTCTGAATGCTTCCAACCATGTGAGACCTGATTCTGGTCTCACTTATACTGGTGTAAATCAGGAGTAATTGAAGTCCATGAAGCTTCACAGGAATGAAAACAATGTGAGATCGGAATGAGGCTTTGTGTTTATAGTCTATGCATACCTTTGTTCCCTAAAGTTAGTAGGTACTCATTTTATCTGCACATCATGTGAATCATTAGCCACTGCTTTAGTTGAATAAGCTTTGTCAGTGTCTTTATACAGTCAAGTGTGACATCCGTCCAAAGTAGTCCTTGATTCTGTCATTATTGATTTTGCATAGTATCATGTAGCCTCTCTTCAAGACCACTACTAAAATCACAGTGGCAGATTTCAGCAAAGATGTATCGACTTAGCCACACTTGCTGCTGACTTTCCCAATGACTGATTAAAATGACTGCTGAGGTGTGCTGTTAGTAATGACTTCTGATTGCAGTGACTTTCCATAAGCTGTATTAAATGAACATTAAACTGATGGGTCAGTTTATCAGTAGTACATGACTATTACAGATCTAAATGATGTAATCTCTTGGACAATGAGTGAAATTGAATTTCCCTTTTCATTTGTTTAAAACAAAAATTGCTTAAAATAGCTTACTTGTTATCCCACAATCAACTATACTCCTTTGGTTCAGTATTTAATATAAATCCCTTTTGTGTGCCAGGGTGCTACTTTCAAATTCAATTTGTGAATACTTAATTGCTTCCCTCCCCTTATTACTAGTAGGTAACTTCTCAGTAAGAAAGCAGCTGTTCCTTGCAACTTGTTTTTTCAGTGTATCATACTGTCCGCCTTAGAGACAACTGTTTGCAAAAGATAAAGTGTGGGAGCACAAACATTGAAGTCACTGAATCACCAGTGTTGCAACATTCTCTTTTTTTCCTCCCTCTATTTTTAGATATTTCTAATGCATTTTAAAGAAAGTGGGATATGCAAACAGGAAAGGGAAAAGGCAGAATTCTAAGCGATACTGCCAAGGATTTGGATAAGTTGTAGTGTGGCTATAAAGGAACTTGAACACTGTACTTAAAAGGCTTCCTTTTCCTAGTATCAGAGGGGTAGCCGTGTTAGTCTGGATCTGGCCACAGGACTCTCTGTTCCTTTTCCTAGTGTGAGTGGATAGTTGTATGTTGTAGCATTTAGAATATGTGCTGTGAAATTGTTTTAGGCTGTGAAAGATTACTCATTCTTGGAGATTATTTTCTGGCACTATGATTTATAAGTAATATTTTTTTGATTCATTTTACTAGTGGTATATTTTTGCACCACTATACAGTAGTGAATGGTCTGTCAACCATAAAAATATGTGCTGAGGTAAAACTTGGAACGTACATTATGTGCATACATGTGTATATTTATGCACACACAAACACTGGTATTCTCTGAAGAAGATTTGGATTGATTCAGTTAATCTTAATTTATAGGAGTGCAACAAACTGGAAGATTTTAAACCTTCAGATGCTTATTTTTTCTATCTGAGGATCAGTAGTCAATCTCTAATGGGTACTTGACACTTTTGATATGTTTTTTAAATGCCATCTCGTGCTCTTCTGAATCACATCACATATAAAAGGTGTGAGTAAGTCAAGTCCCCAGAGAATGTAAAGCATGTAAGAGATTTATCATGTGTTGAATAAAATGCATACTCTAAACCTCTACCCAGTTAGGAATCTTCTTGGGAGGGGAGGAAGGAAGGAGACACAGATGGGGTTATGATAATTTTCCACAATGTTCATTTAACTTGGTGATGGCTCCTCTCAGGACAACGTAATGAAAAGATAAGAAATTAATGATCCATGAATTCAAGAGAAACCAGATAGGGTAATCTTTCAATCTGTCCAAATTAATTACCGGTAATATTAAAACAAATTTACTAGAGAACATCTCTCAGCTGGGGGGGGGGGGCAAAACCATATTAGAACACCCCTTAACTTTGGAAAAGTTCAGATCTGGAGAGGAACCCTAACCTTTCATATCTGTTTTATCTCTGCTTTCATAATCTAGATTTGAAATAGCTTTCACTTGTACTCAAGTGGTGTTTTTTAAAAGGACAGCTGTTACGATGCTTATTATGTAAAAATACGTATATCTTTTCCTTGGATGTATTGAGAGTCACAACTGCCCGTTTTAGTCACAAAAATACATTTTTCATTGCTTTTTTATTCCTGTTATCCTTGGAAAGCCAGTGCAACTAACTCTTCACTGCAGTGATAACTAACTCGAATCCTGTCCACACACAAAACCCCTTAATTGAAGAATGGTGTTTTAAGCTTGAGTTGGCTGGCCTGTCACAGCTTGATTTAACACATTTCATCAGTGGCTAAAATAATCACTCTGTATTACTTAAGTGTTATTACAATGTGCTCGCTCTCACTCTAGAACACCTCTGAAGATAGTCTGTCTTGTGTGTAGACAACCCTGAAAGAGCATCATCTGGATTCTGTGTCTGGTTTTACATCATCAACAGAATTGATCACTAAGTTCCACACCTGAGTGCCTCCACTGAAAGCAACGGAATTGCACAGGTGTCACTAAGTGGCTAATTTTGCCTGCAAAACCTGTATTACTGATGATGATTGTGAGAGATATGGCAATTTTCTGCAATATCCTTGAAAGACCTTATGGTATTAAGTTTATGTATTATTGTGGGCTAGGATTCTATGTAACTTCTTTATTGAGAAGGTGTGATAAAGATCGAAACTCCATGCAGTATCTCTGGTGTCCATTGTTTTAAATGAATGGTTTATGTATGATTGTGTGCTAATCTGTGAGGGAGGGCTACCACAGCTCCTACAGGAACTAAAAACAGTGGGTGATGATTAAGACAAATCAGCCAGGTGGTAATCTCACTGAGAGGTACCATCACCTGGGTAGATTTGCACATGCTGGCTCAAACTAGATTCCCCAGAAACCTATAGACCAATAAAAAACGTTTGGACAAATAGCCTGAGTTTAAACTGACTCAGGCTTTCTTTCTGGTCTAGCAAAGGAACAGATCCCTTCTGTCTGGGAGCCCCAATCCTGTGAAGGACTGGAAGGACTGACATCTGCCAGAGCCTGAGGCTGGAGTTGGAGTGACATCTGGTAAGTTTTTTAGTACATACGTAGGTGTTTTTATTGTCTTTAATACATTTTTTATGTAATACTTTCACCATAAGAATAAATGTGCTTGCTTAGACAGAGGTATGTGGTAACTTGTGACTGCTACTAATTACAGCTGTTCATAGCCTCAGAGAGAATGCAAACTGCACATGCTGGTTTGTTTAGGCACTCTGGCTTGCTGGGAATATCACAGTGTAACATCAGGAACTGTGCAGCCTGGAAAAAATGCCTGTTAGAAGAGGGAGAGACACAGGGATCTACCAAAGAGAGGTGAAGGCTAACATTATGGGAGCTTATAGGGGTGCCCTTGAGGGACCAGGGAGGGGGAATACAGGTGCAGTTGCCCTAAACTGTGATACTGATGAATGAAAATAACACACAGCTTGACTCTCAGATCACAGGTTGAATTTGCAGGGCTAGAAGTTAGCTTGATATAAGCACCCTGATGAAGAGCAGCTGGCTGGTAATGCTTGTAGGAAGAGGGAAGCACTTAGAAAAATGAGCTTCCTTACATCCCCATTTTATTGTGGACAACTGTCCACAGATTAAGTTGATCGACAGTCTTAGGATCCTCAGTGGTACTAGGTGCCCAAATATCTACAATTGCAAAAAACACCCATTTCCAGCTGCATTTGGCCAGAAGACCATATCTCATCCAATATAATCAGACCTGGGCCTGATGATCCAGGCATTTTTGACTACTCCTCACATCCAGAAATGAAACTGTCAGAGAGAGCCCCAAATGATACAGAATGCAGACGCTTGTGTGCTTTGTAGCATAGGTCATCTCAAACTCACACCTATCATTTTCTTCAATTAATGACTATAGAGTGCAGATGCCTCTGTCTTAATATTTCAAGTCAAGGGACTGTCAACAACCATGACTTCCCTCAGCAGATGTGTTCTACTGAACTGGAGCAATGAAACTGTCAACCAATAGGGAAAGTCAGTAGACAGAGCTTTCTCATGGTGCCTGATTCACATGTACAACAGTGTGGTAAAGAGTAGTGTAAAGAGGCCTTAAATTACACTCATTTTGAGGACCCATTACACTATCACGGAGATGTAAAGTTGCCTGTGTATAAATGAGACTCAGACTCCAGCTGGACCTCCTCACTCTCACAAGAGATAAGAATGACTCTGGACCTGACCACTTTCAAAACTAAATGCAAAATTCACTCTTTGACTTACCTTCCCCACAATAAATTATACACATGTGTGCACACCAGGGGCAGCTCTATGTTTTTTGCCGCCCCAAGCACGGCAGTCAGGCGGCCTTCGGCGGCATGCCTGCGGGCGGTCCACGGTCACGTGGATTCGGCGGCGTTTCTGCGGGTGATCTGCCAGTCCCGCGGCTTCGGTGTACCCACCGCCAAAATCGTGGGACCGGCAGACCTCCCGCAGGCACGCCGCCGAAGGCCACCTGACTGCCGCCCTCACAGCGACCGGCAGGCCGCCCCCCGCGGCTTGCCGCCCCAGGCATGTGCTTGCTGCGCTGGTGCCTGGAGCCGCCCCTGGTGCACACATACATGAGAGCACCCACACACAAATTCACAATTCCCCTGTCTCACTTCCCCCCCGCCCCCCAGCTCACAAACTGGCTTTCAGTGAGACTTGGGCACCTAAATTACTTGTGTTTTTGAAAATTTTATCCAAATGCAAGAAAAAGTCCAATAAGTGGACACTCCTACTTTATTCTGTATTATTTTTACAGATTTTACATATAAGGAGACTGAGGACCAATAAGGTTAAGGGACTTGGTCAAGATCATCCAGGATCATTTGGGGAAGAAATACCTTGAGTTTTGATTCCCACTCCCCTGCCCTAACCATTGTATCACTTACCACTAAAAGACAAATTATACAAAACTGAAGTCTGACTTCCGACCTTGCTTTGCTGATCTCCTTAGTCCTACAAGTTTTTATCAAGTCTTTTTTTTTCTTTTTTTTTTTTAAGAGTCAGTTCATTCTTGCTTTGTAAATTAGTAATGTTTTTACTTCTTCTCCCATCATGGCCTAATGTAACACCATTATTTATGCTGGAAGTTGCACTCTTCATAATCATCCCCTCTTCAGTGGAAGTCATTAGGGCTACATTGTAAAATTTTACCTTGATTACAAACATACATTTTCCATGCTGTTAATATAAAATAAATGTCATGTATTTTTACTTGCATCTCTAGCCGAAGTAGTTGATATTAAGGATCCATTAAGAAAACCTGAATCCAAGATCATTATTCATTCAACAGTCAAAAAAAAAAAGCATCTGTGCATTAGATGCTATTAACACATGCAGAATGCCAGATATAATGATCCCATTAAATCAGACTTGATTAATAGTTCAGGAAGACTGAATTTGTTATTTCTAAAAGTGCTGTTTATATTATTATTCTCTTATATTATTTTTGGAAATATTGGTCCAGTCAAGAAGAGCCTAAAGGCAGGTGAATTGCAGATGCACAGTATTCCATTGATTTCTCTTCTGGGCACTGCTGCTTCAATCCAGATAGATAAAAAAGGTCATTACAGAGAAGACCAGATTCCCCCCAAGTAGCACACTCAGGACTGAACTTTACCGTCCCATCTCAGCTGATTTTTCTGGGTCCTTAAAAATTCCTCACAAATGTTAACAGGGGCTCCCTATTCCCAGCAGGCTGCCAAGGAATGCACTGAATCAGGGTACCCATTTTTGTGCAGTGATGTCCTTCTGTGGGCTCACTAGTAGAGACGAGGCTACAGACTCATAGACTCATAGACTCATAGACTTTAAGGTCAGAAGGGACCAATATGGTCATCTAGTCTGACCCCCCGCATGATGCAGGCCACAAAAGCTGACCCCCCCACTTTCCCTTAGCTCTGCTGTTGAAGTCTCCAGATCGTGATCTAAAGACTTCAAGTCGCAGAGAATCTTCCAGCTTGCGACCCCTGCCCTATGCTGCGGAGGAAGGCGAAAAACCTCCAGGGCCACTGCCAATCTACCCTGGAGGAAAATTCCTTCCCGACCCCAAATATGGCGATCAGCAGAACCCCGAGCATACAGGCAAGAATCTCTAGCCAGACCCTCATTTTACCAGCGATGGCCGTTATTGCCTAATTGATTAGAATCACGTAATCCCATCAAACCATTCCCTCCATAAACTTATCTAGCCTAATCTTGAAGCCAGAGAGGTCTTTCGCCCCCACCGTTTCCCTCGGAAGGCTGTTCCAAAATTTCACCCCTCTGACGGTTAGAAACCTTCGTCTAATTTCAAGCCTAAATTTCCCCACGGCCAGTTTATATCCATTCGTTCTCGTGTCCACATTAGCACTGAGCTGAAATAATTCCTCTCCCTCCCTGGTATTTATCCCTTTGATATATTTAAAGAGAGCAATCATATCCCCCCTCAGCCTTCTTTTGGTTAGGCTAAACAAACCAAGCTCCTCGAGTCTCCTTTCATAGGAAAGGTTTTCCATTCCTCGGATCATCCTAGTTGCCCTTCTCTGTACCCGTTACAGTTTCAGTTCATCCCTTTTAAACATAGGAGACCAGAACTGCACACAGTACTCCAAGTGAGGTCTCACCAGCGCCTTGTATAACGGAAGCAGCACCTCCCTGTCCCTACTAGAAATACCTCGCCTTATGCATCCCAAGATCGCATTAGCTTTTTTCACAGCCACGTCGCATTGCCGACTCATAGTCATCTTGCGATCAACCAGGACTCCGAGGTCCTTCTCCTCCGCAGTCTCTTCTAACTTATGTGTCCCTAGCTTATAACTGAAATTCTTATTAGTCATCCCTAAATGCATCACCTTACACTTCTCACTATTAAATCTCATTCTATTACTATTATTCCAATTTACAAGGTCATCCAAGTCTCCCTGCAGAATATCCCGATCCTTCTCCGAGTTGGCAATGCCTCCCAACTTTGTGTCATCCGCAAACTTTATCAGCCCACTCCTACATTTGGTTCCGAGGTCAGTAATGAATAGATTAAATAAAATCGGACCCAGAACTGAACCTTGAGGAACCCCACTGGTGACCTCCCTCCAATCTGACAGTTCACCTTTCAGTACTACCCGCTGCAGTCTCCCCTTTAACCAGTTCCTTATCCACCTCTGGATTTTCCTATCGATCCCCATCTTATTCAATTTAACCAATAATTCCTCATGCGGAACCGTATCAAACGCTTTACTAAAATCGAGGTATATTAGATCCACCGCATTTCCTTTATCTAGAAGGTCTGTTACTTTCTCAAAGAAGGAGATCAGGTTGGTTTGGCACGACCTGCCTTTCGTAAACCCATGTTGTAATTTGTCCCAATTGCCATTCACCTCAAGGTCCTTAACTACTTTCTCCTTCAAGATTTTTTCCAAGATCTTACATACTACAGAAGTTAAACTAACAGGCCTGTAGTTACCCCGGTCACTTTTTTTCCCCTTCTTGAAAATAGGAACCACATTAGCTATTCTCCAGTCCAACGGTACCACCCCCGAGTTTACAGATTCATTAAAAATTGTCGCCAAGGGGCTCGCAATTTCTCGCGCCAGTTCCTTCAATATTCTAGGATGAAGATCATCCGGTCCGCCCGATTTAGTCCCGTTTAGCTGGTCAAGTTTGGCTTCCACCTCTGATACTGTAATGTCTATCCCCCCTCCTCTATTCCCCTCTGTCCTACTCCCTCTATTCCTAAACCCTTCATTAGCCTTATTAAAGACTGAAGCAAAATATTCATTTAGATATTGTGCCATGCCTAGATTATTCTTAATTTCCAGTCCATCCACATTCTTCAGCGGTCCCACTTCCTCTTTCTTTGTTTTCTTCCTATTTATATGGCTATAAAACCTCTTACTATTGGATTTAATTCCCCTCGCCAGGTCCAACTCTACACGGCTTTTGGCCTTTCTCACCGCATCCCTACATGCTCTAAACTCACTAAGGTAGGTTTCCTTGCTGATCCCTCCCTTCTTCCATTCTCTGTACGCTTTCTGTTTTTTCCTAATCGCCCCTTTGAGACTCCCGCTCATCCAGCTAGGTCTAAATCTCCTGCCCACTAATCGTTTTCCCTTTCTCGGGATACAAGCCTCAGACATCTCATGCAACTTCTGCTTGAAATAATCCCAGGCGTCATCTGCCTTTAGATCCCTAAGTATGTTAGCCCAATCCACTTCCCTAAGTAGTTGCCTTAATTTATTAAAGTTGGCCTTTTTGAAATTGTAAACCTTAGTTACAGTATCATTTCTGTTAATCCTTCCATTTAGTTTAAACCGAATTAGCTCATGGTCACTCGAGCCAAGGTTGTCCCCTACAACCATTTCTTCAATGAGGTCCTCACTACTCACCAGCACTAAATCTAAAATGGCATCCCCCCTCGTCGGTTCAGTTACTACTTGATGAAGAAATTCATCTGCTAGCACGTCTAAGAACATCTGAGCCCTGTTATTGTTACTAGCATTTGTTACCCAATCTATATCTGGGAAGTTAAAGTCCCCCATGATTACACAGTTCTTATCAGTTTTTACTTCCCTAAAAACATTAAGTAGTTCTCTGTCCGCCTCCAGGCTAGATCCCGGCGGTCTATAGCACACCCCAAGCACTATCTCGGGGGAGGCTCTAGTAGCTCTTTTACGCAGTGTAATTATTGCCCATACAGACTCCGTCTTATCCATTCCATCACTTATTATTTCTTTACATTGTAGCTCATTATTGACATATAACGCCACTCCCCCACCTTTACCTTTTTTCCGGTCATTCCTAAACAGCACATACCCTTCCATACCTGTACTCCAGTCATCACTACCGTTCCACCACGTTTCGGTTATTCCTACGATATCAGGTTTCATTTCTTGGACCAGGAGCTCCAATTCCTCCATTTTGTTACCTAGGCTTCTTGCATTGGTGTATAAACATCTTACCGTATGCTGTCTATCCTTTCTCCCATTAGTTATGCAATTTGGAACGGACCCCATGCTGTCCATCCGCCCCCTCTTTCTTATGTCCAATTCCCTACCCCTACCTATGTCTGTGCTTATCACCTCACACTCCTTTTCAGTGTTGGAATCTGGCGTGGAGATTAACTGAACATCTCCCAACCGTCTCCCCCAAATTCCTAGTTTAAAGCCCTTTTGATGAGATGAGCCAGCCTCCCTCCCAGAAGTCTATTCCCTTCCCTACTCAGGTGAAGTCCATCCCGCGAGAACAGCTGTCTGTCCCCAAAAGCCTCCCAGTGGCCATACATCCCAAAGCCCTCCTTATAGCACCACTCCCTTAGCCAGCTATTTATCCTCACAATTCTGTCAGCCCTTTGCTGTCCTTCTCTAGGAACAGGCAGAATCCCACTAAAGATAATCTGAGCCTCCACTTCCTTAAGTGTCTTCCCCAGCCTGGCGTAATCTCCCTTAATTCTCTCTAGCGAGAACCTAGCTGTGTCGTTCGTTCCTATGTGAAGGATGATCAAAGGGTTCTTACCTGCTCCTTTTAGGATCCTTTTCAACCGCAGGTCCACATCCCTTAGCGCCCGGCAGACAGCACACCCTTCTGTTTTCAGGGTCCGCCCTGGTCACAGGCCTGTCCAACCTCCTCAGCAAGGAGTCTCCAATCACATAAACCTGCCTATGCCTGGTGACAGTACTCTGTACAAATCTATCCCCTGTTCCCTGTAGTCGTACCTCTTGTCTCTCTCTATTTTCCCTTATAGTCCCCCTAGTGCCATCCTCTATCCTACTGGGGCCCGGTATTGGTGCTGTCTCCATCAACTCCTGCCCTCTCTCTATCGGACTAGCCGCTCTTCTCTTCTTCCTCTGCCTCCCACCATCAGTTACCACCTGCTGCCTCTCTTCCTCGTTATCCAAACACTCAAACCTGTTCCTGAGTTCTATTCCCCCCTCACTAGCCCTCCTTTTCCTTGGCCTGCTCCTCACAGTCACATGCTTCCACTGATCTTGCTCTACCCCTGACCTTCCCCCCTCACAGATCAAAGCCTGTGCTTCCACCTGTACCCCTGAGCATTCCCCTTCTGCCACACCCAGCTTCTGCTCCATTAGCTGCTCGAATCCCCTTCTAAACTCTACCATAGTATCTACCTGCATCTGGAGCCCTCTAATCTTTTCCTCTAGCAGGTCTATTAGGCGGCATTTCATGCAAACATACCTTTGTTCAGGCTCCCCAGTGAGGACCATGTACATACCACAGCTGCTGCATGCAATCATCTGCATAGTGTCCCCCGCTGCTTGGCTCATGGCTGCTGTAGTCTGTGCCTGCTGCTCCTAGGACAACAGAGCACGCCGCGCGCCGCGCCCTCCTACCTCCCCTTCCACCTCCCCCTGTAAACTCCCACTTAAACTCCCCTGTTAGCAGCCCTGTTTGCCGGCTCCTGGTGCCGCTCCTCGCAGACCTTTTCTTAACCAGCCATACACTTCCTCCTTGAACCCAGCAGACTTCCCCATCTTGGTCCTGAGCCTAGGTTTCTATTGGTTAAGAACCTACGGGAATCAGAGCTTAGTCTGTTCCAGGATGTTTGGTTTCCCCATGCTCCTGTATAATTCTCCAACTTGCTGCTGCTTTTATGATGAAAGATAGCATTTTCAATAGCATGTCAGTTCCACTCAGTGAAATCCAGGTCCCAGGGAAGTCAATGGCAAAAATCCCATTGACTTCAGTGGGCCAGGATTTTACCCATTGCCTTTCAAAGTAACCCAGATTTTTAAGTGTCAGGTGCTTTTGAAACCCCCAAAATCTCTATAATTATGAGGAAGTGGAAGATTGGCCTTGCCAAGGTTTTCATTCAGATACCCTCCCATTCCTTGGGTGTCATGAGGGTCTTCACTGATCCACAATAGACAGTAAACCTTCCTAAAGCACTCTGACATATGGCACCATTCTAGACTCTCACAGGAAAGGGTCCCATTGAAGCCAATGGGACTTCTACCTGCCTGAGCAATGCAAGACTGCATCCATAAGTATTACATGCAGCTTTTAAATGGGATTGACACCACTTCTGAAGGACTGTAGTTTGATTTTTAAGGTTGTAATGAATGTTTTATTTTATTTTTAATGTTAGCAGTGAGCTGAACAGCAAATGGAAATAAGGTGCTTATCATCAGGGCAGAATGGTAGAGAGGGGACACATGTTCATCTTCTACTAGACACTTGAAGCTCTTTATTATGTAAGACTGCCACCAGGCGGTCACCATACAGTTGGGTTTGGGGTTTTTTTTGCCATGAAGGCTGGTATTGTCTAACAGCCAAAAAATGTTACACTATATATTAAGATTCCATTTATAAATGAAAAGAACAAGGAGTACTTGTGGCACCTTAGAGACTAATACATTTATTTGAGCATAAGCTTTCGTGGGCTAAAACCCACTTCATCGGATGCATGCAGTTGAAGACACAGTAGGAAAATATATATACACCAGAGAACATGAAAAAAATGGGTGTTGCCATACCAACTGTAACAAGGGTAATTAATTAAGGTGAGCTATTATCAGCAGAAGAAAAAAAACTTTTGTAGTGATAATCAGGATGGCCCATTTCCAACCGTTGACAAGAAGGTATGAGTAACAATAGGGGGGGAAAATTAGCAATACAAAGCAGTTTTACTTTGTGTAATGACCCATCTCCTCCCAGTCTTTATTCAAGCCTAATTTAATGGGATCTAGTTTGCAAATTAATTCCAATTCTGCAGTTTCAGCCCCCAACTAAAACCTCTCCAGCGCATCATCAAGGATCTACAACCTATCCTCAAGGACGATCTCTCACTCTCACAGATCTTGGGAGACAGGCCAGTCCTTGCTAACAGACAGCACCCCAACCTGAAGCAAATACTCACCAGCAACCACACACCACACAACAAAAACACTAACCCAGGAACCTATCCTTGCAACA
>NW_020664393.1:9334765-9378889 GCF_002925995.2 Terrapene triunguis
CACACCACACAACAAAAACACTAACCCAGGAACCTATCCTTGCAACAAAGCCTGTTGCCAACTCTGTCCACATATCTATTCAGGGGACACCATCATAGGACTTAATCACATCAGCCACACTATCAGAGGCTCGTTCACCTGCACATCTACCAATGTGATATATGCCATCATGTGCCAGCAATGCCCCTCTGCCATGTATATTGGCCAAACCGGAAAGTCTCTACGCAAAAGAATAAATGGACACAAATCAGACGTCAAGAATTATAACATTCAAAAACCAGTCGGAGAACACGTCAACCTCCCTGGTCACTCAATTACAGACCTCAGTTGCAATACTCCAACAAAAAAACTTCAAAAAACAGACTCCAACGAGAAACTGCAGAATTGGAATTAATTTGCAAACTAGACCCCATTAAATTAGGCTTGAATAAAGACTGGGAGTGGATGGGTCATTACACAAAGTAAAACTGTTTTCCCATGCTAATTTCCCCCCCCCCCCCTATTACTCACACCTTCTTGCCAACGGTTGGAAATGGTTGTCACTGATTATTACTACAAAAGTTTTTTTTAATTCTGCTGATAATAGCTCACCTAATAGCTTACCTTAATTAATTACCCTCATTACAGTTGGTATGGCAACATCAATTTTTTCATGTTCTCTGTGTATATATATTTTCCTACTGTATCTTCCACTGCATGCATCCGATGAAGTGGGTTTTAGCCCATGAAAACTTATGCTCAAATAAATTTGTTAATCTCTAAGGTGCCACAAGTACTCCTCATTCTTTTTGCTGATACAGACTAACATGGCTACCATTCTGAAACCATTTATAAATGGGTATTCTGGGGCTAAATGAAAATTCTTGGATAGCTAATGAAAGGGAGAACGAGCTGTAGTGTATTTTTCTTGTAGCAAGGGTGTTCTAGTTCAAACAAATGCTGCCACTGTTGTTATTTCAGACACAGAATCCATATGAGCAGTAGATCATGTGAATGGGTGCAGCTGTATATACAGTAACTCCCCACTTAACATTGTCCCGGTTAACGTTGTTACCTTGCTGATCTACTAGGGAACAAGCTCATTTAATGCTCCCTTATAATGTCGTTTGGCAGTTGCCTGCTTTGTCCACTGCTTGCAGGATTCTCTGGAAGAGCAGCCCCTCCTTGTGGGGATTCAAACCAGGGGGGGGCATCAGCTCCCCCACCATCAGCTCCCCTAAATTTCCTTTAAGGTATGTGGCTCGGTAGCTGCCCAGTAGCAGTTCAGCTGTCCCTCCCCCCCCCGCCCGCCATGCTGCTCCTGACCTGCCCTCTGCCTTGGAGCTACGCTCAGGAGCCTCCTGCTTGCTAGGGGAGGGGTGCTGATATCAGGATGTCCCCCTGCTCCTGCCCTACCCCACTCCGTACTCCCTCTCCACAAAGTAGAGGAGGGGACAGGGCTTGGGGACAGAATGGGGGGAGGAGCTTGCTGGAAGCTGTTGCTTCCTGTCTGAACTGGCTGATCTGCTTAAAAGGGCAACGTACTTGAAGTGGTGTCAGTGAACTTAAAGGGGCAATGCACATCTCTCTCTCTTACTCATGCATGCACCCCCCATCACTTTGGAAAGTCAGCACCCGTGCAGGCGTGCATGTGCTGTCAGGAGGAGGGAGTGGTGCACTCCAGCTGGATAGCGTGGGCTCATCATCATATTCAGTTTTTGCAGAGAAGTGTCTGCAGCTACTGCCCTGCATCTATTGTGTTTCCTCCCTCCTGTCTCAGTCCATGCTGCCTTATAGAGTGTGAAGCTACATTAATAACAGTGTATTAACCTTTGAGGGCTTAGCCGAGTGCTAGTTCATCATTTAGCAGCAAGGCATTCCCCAGGAAATATTCCACCCTCTTATTCCACCACCTCAACAAAGCTTTACAATCATTCATTGCTGTATACAATATTAAACTGTTTGTTTAAAACTTATGCTGTATATGTATATAATGTCTTTTGTCTGGTGAAAAAAATTTCCCTGGAACCTAACCCCACCTATTTACATTAATTCGTATGGGGAAATTGGATTCGCTTAACATCGTTTCGCATAAAGTTGCACTTTTCAGGAATATAACTACAACATTAAGAGAGGAGTTACTGTACTTTTATACTCTGATGCCAGGACAATGCAGTTTATTTGGTAATTATGGTGGGCATCATTTTCTTCTTCTTCTAGGAGAGGACAGAATTGTAGTTCGTGGGGAAATTACAATTGCTCTGTATTATTTTCTTTTTATGTCAAAAGCCCACTTTATATTTTCCTGTAAGTTTAAACAACCCATAAAAAAATCTCTTCACACCTGAGAGACTTTCAACCCTATATATTTACAAATAAATGCAGATAGATCTAAAGATATTGTCAGCATTTATTAAATTTTAATTTTGACTTCCAAATGTAGAAATTGTTTAGTTTAATGTACTTTACTTGTTTGTATCATCTTCTGAAAATATTTCTTTTCTTGGCTTTTCCTGCGGTTTGTTGTTTCCATGAAACCAGCCACTGCTAAGAACAGATGTAAGCTTTAAAAAAAAAGAGAGAGAGTTTATATGGACTGTGGCTGGACAGTCTCGTCAAGGGAGAAGATTGACTGTTTCAGGAGGCAGCACGCCTCTGACTGTTTTAAGTACAAGTCCTTCAGGAGAAGTCTTAGTTTTGCTCACTGAACCACAAAATTAAAGTACCATGGAAGAAATCCAGACATGCAACAATGCCAAAATATGTATCACACTATACTGAAAGGCTTCAAAATTACTGTATTTACACAAGGGAATTACAGACAGAATAAATGAAAATTTTACGGTCTAAGAAAGGAAACACAATTTTAGTTAACTAGCACTTTTCTACTGCTCTAAAGCTTTTAATGGGCACAGAGGGAATTTGCACTCAGTGAAGTAGATCAGTGAAATGATAATTTGTCTTTGAATGGAGTACTTTTATCCCATTAATTTCTGCCATTATCGTGTGAGATAAGATGTAAGCCAATGACTAACTGAAAATTAAGGTCCAAAAAAAGAGGCAACAAAACAAAAGAATAGCTTATGCCATATTATGCAAAATGTAAGATAAAATTAATTTTTACTCAACCTTTTATTGTAGCCACTTTTAACCTCGATTTTTGTGCACTTCATCATATCAGTTTCCACTATATTAAAATATATTAGCTTTACTCATCAGATCTCTTTTTCTTAGGCTGATTTGATTACAGTCCTTTTGTTACACTTGAGAAGGAAAAAAGTGAGTGTAGTGGAGATATGCTAGAGGTGAAGACATGGATGTGAAAGCATGGCTGCTTGAAGTACTGCAAAACTTCAGTGTATTGCTGAAATAGCATAAGTGAATTCTTCAGGTTGTGTAATTCACAACATTAACCTGACATTGCATGTTATGTATCGCTCTCTATTTCACATAAGTATAATCACTGAATATTTTGAAAGTATTTTTGATGGCAATACATAGGAAAAAAATAGAAGCAGTAGAACACAGCTACTCTGATTTTAAAGCTTGGGTCTATAGTTTTTAGATGTATAATATCACGTCATGTGGCTGAGCTAGAAATCACATCACACAAAGATGGTGCAATAGTGGGTTTAGTGAAATCAGTAGAAAGGTGAAAGTCTTTTCTCATTGGCATAGCACTTACCTGCCTGGGTTCCTCAGACTGATCATGGGCAGAAATGTATTTTACATGTTAATATATTTCAGTGACGTGCTTTTAAAATTAAAAACTCAAAGTTTGTAAAACAATTTCCCTTTTAATTTTTTTGCAATATTAGGCGCTGATCCTGCAAAGATTTACTTTGTACTTATGAGTAGTCCCACTGATGTCAGTGGGACTATTCACATGTGTAAACTAAGCATTTGCATAAGTCTTTGCAGCATCGCGGCCTTCTGTTCAACAGTGCAACCTTAATGATTATGAGCTGGATATATATCTTGCAGTTGTGACCCCTACTAGCTGTATTTTTCAATATTTACATTTTAATTAAAAAGGTCACTAATTGACTCACTTGGAACTGAAATTTGGAATGGAAATTGGAGTTATTAATGGCACTGGACATTTTTAAAAAATTCTTGATTTTTAAAAATAAAAAATGAAATTTGCTTCAACACTGAGAACCCTTCCAATATGTTTTTCATATACATTTGTTTGAGTAATATTTTTTGGTTTGGTTTTTTCACAAGGATGTTCACATGAACATTGAACAGCAAGTAGCTGAAGTGAACATTTCATGAAGGACCCATAGCCCAGTATTGTTTTCATATACTGTTTGTTTGCAATCATGAATAATGAAAACACTTGTAAATATCAAATTCTCTTCACAAAACTATCCAATCAGAAAAAGAGATCAAATATGTTATCTGATAAATGTATCTAAGAGGTCAGCCAGCTTTACCAATCACATGCCCCAAATAAAGAATAGTCACATGTAGTCAAAGTGAGCAAGCACCATCTCCTTTTTGGCATTGCGAGTTCTATGCAGGTCCAGGGATTCATGAGTGGATTTTACAACTGGGTTACTTTGCATTGTTCACTCTCACTCAGTGGAGAATGCTCAACAGAAACCAGAGACTGTATTCACTTCCCTGCCGAGTCCCGGAGTCAGAAAAGCATCATAGCATAGGTTAACATTTAAGCACAAGCTTAACTTCAAACACATACATAAATGTTTTCCTGGGTCAGGATATAAGTTGGGGTCTCAGGATCAGATTCTGGCTGGGAGTGCCTGGCAGCATAGTTTCTGAAATCATGTTGCAATGAAGCTGGAGCAGTGTCACAAGAGGCTGATGTGGAGACAAGAGTGCTGCTGTGGGGATGGCCTTTTTCTCCTGGGAGAGCACCAAGATCCCAAAAGTTTGTGGATCCCCCTTTTTTTCCATATGGGAAACCCCACGATCCTGAGGGGAGAATTCAGAGCAAACTTCTCTCATAGGGAATTTTCACATAAAGCTACTTTCTGATCCATGTTGCTATTATTTTCCATAGAGCAGAAACCACAACACTGGTTTTGTTCCTGAAGTGAATCCATTCCATTCAGTTGGAATCAACTTTAAACTGTTTCTGCAGCATCTTGTGGGGGAAGGAGGGAAGTCAGTATGAGTGTTAAACTTTTGGAAGAGTTGTTTAGTTAATGCATGGGATTGCAGTGAATGTTTCCAGAATACCTTCTGGAAACTTCTGATATTATATGATGAGATGAGAAATATATCTTTTTTTTTTTTACAGCAGTAAAATCCTTAACAGTGTAAAGCCAAATTCAGAAATCTTCTTAGGGGGGTTTTCAAACACTGGGCAATCTGTTGTGTCACTTAGGCTGATATTGTGTATATTACAACTACTTTTGATTCCAACATATCAAGCAATTTTAGTGTTAGTGTAAACCTATAATTAAAAAATATTTAAAAAGTGCACTTCTGATAAAAACAGCACCTGAAGTCAAGCTCCTTTTTCAGTGAGAAAAAAACATTAGCCTTATTGAGTACTTTGCAGTGGATTTCAAAGAACTTTACAAGTTATCCAACTATTAGGTCAATTCTTCTATTCATAGTTAGTTGGCTGGATGAAAGGAAAACCAAGAAGTAGAGGAGATTTTAGGTTGCAGAAATTTTGAGTGGCACACTGAAAAAAATAGTGACACATTTGTCTATTACTGAATGAGGACATTCTATTAAAAATGGCTGTTCTTTTAAAAATGTCCTATAAGAAACTGAGTTTCTTTCTGGATTTAAGGACTGGGGATGTATGAAATTGACATTTTAAAATTAAGTTACTGAAAAGTTTCATAAATCATTTTGGACAAACTTCTACCTGCAAGATTTTACCTGTTTTATAAGGCCTCAACCCACCATGCCACCTAAGCATGTGAGTAGTCCTATGGGCTTAAGCACATGCTTAGAAGCCCTGATTCAGGAAATCACTTAAGGACATGCTGAAATTTAAAGTTAAACATGTACTGTGCTTAAACTCCCTTCCTGATTAGAGATACCAAATCAAAGCCCACCTGCTTGGCTAAACTAGGACCTAGATGTGTTTTTGTGGAGAAGAATTTCTCTTGTATCAGAAGTGTAAACTTGCAACTTTTCTGGGTTTGAAACTATACAACCCCAGAAATGTACCAGAACTCCATGTCTACACCAGAGCTCCTACCATTGCTACCACACTGGAAATTAACTGGTGATAGCAATGGTGGGAAACTTTGTCAGAAAAGCTGATTGAAGACACCAGTGAGGGAGGTGGACAGATAACTGATGCACTGGTAGGGAAGATTGTGCACTGAGAAGCTGATTCAGAAAAGTATCCCTATTCAGGACAGCATTACAGAATGTGCCATCCTGAATTGGGACAGTCTGTTCAGGTGTACTAGGTGTTTGCTGGTCCCTGCCAGCGGCCCTGCCATCTTGGCGCCCACAACTCTCAGAAGTTGTTGTGTTTGAAGGGAAGAGCAGTGAGTTCAGACTTCCAGAGGTTGCCTAGCGAGGCCTCCCATGATCAGCTGCTGGCAGAACCAGCAAGACTTGGTCCTCCTGTGCCTAGCAGGACCAGGGGCAGGTGGAGGCCAATCAGGGCAGGACAGATAAAAATGGCTGACTGCTTCTACTAAGCACTAACTCTGAGTGAAGCCAGGACAGGGGAAGAATGTTCTGCCTGCCATAACCCAAGCAGCCTGGCCCAGTCAGATCCTAACCTTGACAGTATTTTCCTTGTATCGCTGAAGAACTATTATTTGTTATGGACTGTAATCCCCAGATGGCTTTGAGTTCAACATTCATTTGTTAATTTCCATGGGGCACCTGGCTCAGGTGAGCACTTGACACATAGATTTAAGCATAAGCTCAGGTTAAGTACTTTCCTGAATCAGAGCCGTAAAGAGGAGAGAACTGGCTAAAGAAAGGAAGCAATTAGCTTTTAGGTGGAGAATATTAGAGTTATACAGGGGGCATGGTTGAGAAGAACTTGAAAGAAGAATGATTTTGGAGTTGCTAGAAAAAATGGACTGTGAAACCAGTAAAATCTTTAATAATGGAGATGTTTGGGGGTGCGGCAGGGGGAGGAATTCTATGAAGGAAGAAGATGGAATATTTATTTAGCAAATAAGAAGTAACAATACTTGCACTGATTTAAAATGCTTGCAACAGTAGTATATGAAATTGGAAATAAACTGGTACAAGTAAACACAAAGCGGAGAGAGAGAGGAAAAAAATTAAAATCAATGGGTGATACCCAATTTTTAACATAGTTCCCATTGTATGTATATATTATCTACAAACATAATACTAAAGAATAGGAGTCATTCAGATAAAAATAACAGTAAGGTTAAAATTAATCTTAACACTTATAATAATGAGTACATTTTATTCACTGCACTCTTTGGGATTCAGAAGAAAAACATTTAATAGATTAAGTAAAAAGTTTGTAGCAAGACTATGTTACAGCGAACAACATGGTCTTCTCTCTAACATTTTACAAAGTATCATCAAGAAAGACATTTTAACCGTGCCTCTGTCTGTTTTAACAGAAAAGAAAAGTAAAAGGAGAACTAATTGCTGGGTTAATGTATTATTTTTTCTTTTGAAAAGATAATTATGTCACATTCACATGACTAGAAAGTAAAATTAAGTAATATAAATAAAATATTTTTTTGAGTGGGGAGGTTGTTATCATTTATACTATCAGGACCAGACATTTCTTTAACGTATAAGCCAACTTTCTCTTCGTCCATCATGCTCTATCTAAAAACCCCTGTTAAGAGTCACTCCCCTACTTAAATCTCGCTTTGTATCCAGTGGTGCAAGTAGAATTCATTTCTTACTGGTTCGCTGCACCAACTAAAGGGGAGGGCATGTGACCACCCCACATGACCCCCATGTGATTCCTCACGTGAATCCTCCCCTACTCTGCCCGCAGCCCAGGGCTCCGCATTCTGCCCCATCCCTCCCCATGATCCAACCCATATTACCTGGGTGGGGGTTCTCTCCTCCTCCTGCGGCGCCAAATCGCAGGGCTCTCCAGAACTACAGCGGCGAAAGGAGCAGAACGTGGGGCTTCTGGGTGGCCCCACGCCGGCAGCTCCTCTGGCGCGGCTGTACACCCCCACCCCCAGCCCTGTCCTCCTGCGGTGCTGCTGTACAGATCCTATACAGGACTCAGGAGACGCAGCTGCATGGAAGGGCTGTGGGGGGACGGGGATTGGGGGCAGTGCAGCCGCGCTGGAGGAGCTGCCGACATGGGGTTGCCCAGCGGCCCCACATTCTGTTCCTCCTGTGTCTTTCTGGTATTGCATGCCAGCTATGAATGTCTTACTGGTACGGCGTACCGTACCACCCTAAATGCTCCACTGTTTGTATCTATCGTGGCTTATTTTTACAAGCATGCATATAATCCTGTATCTCTGGTCAATTCCTCTCTTATTTGTCAAAGTTGTCTTTGTTACTATCATTCTTCTCTTGTTTTGGCCCATTAGGTTGTTAATATAATGGATCAGATAAAAATGGAAACATTACAGGGTACCAGAAATACCATCAAGCATATGGAAAAGTAAAACAAAACTTTAGCACTGATAATGAATATATAATATTGGATTGTTTATTTTTACAAAAAGGGCTTTCTTTTTTATAAACTTAATAAATTGATTTCAAGTCTTTAACATGAAGTTGAGTCAATTTAATTTAGAAACTAATTATTCTATATTATAGTTTTGTATCAACTTGTCTAGTGACAATGACTAACAGATTATAGCATGTTGTTCAAATCACTTCTCTTCTTTACCCTAAAATAATATTTACATAAATATAACATAAAATATATCAATATTTTATGTATACACCACCTTTCCTCCTGAAAGTTTTAAAGTGCTTTAGAAAGTTAATGTACAAGAATAAATTCAGCCACAATAGAAATGCACCTTGCCTTGGTTGGTGTGTATATGGGAGAATGGAAGCAGGAGAGAAGAGAGGTGGTAACTGTTCAACTGTGCACTGCTGTAGAGAAGGGTGAAATTTTATGGACAAATAATTTTTTTGATGAAAAATTCAGTTGTGGTTTACCTGAAACTATTCATAAATTTGACATTTGGGGCATTTAAAAAGTGGCCAGAGGAGGAGGAGCTGGTTGTGTTGCTGTGGCCACCACTGCCCCTTACCTCTCTATAACTTTTAGCCCAGTGACGATGGCACTTTACTGGAATGTGGTTGGAGACCTAGGTTGAATCCCCACTCTGGAACAGACCCAAAATAGACTTTTTCAATTCCCCCAAAATTCCAACAAATTTCAGATTTGATTCCATCGGAACCAAAACCACTTTTCTATTTCTTATTCAGAACTGCCACCGAACCAAAAAAATAGTTATTTGCCCACCTCTACACAGTAGCACTAATTCCACAATTGTCAAGGAAAAATGCTGTGTGTTTTCAGGTTGTATGGCTGTTCTCATTGGAACAGTACATCCGCAGCAATGTGATCAGTTCATTCAGGTTATAAATATTAAAACCAAGATTTGAAGTAGGCATCAGATGCAATGATAGTTTCCTGTCCAGCTGGAATGTTTGTTTTATTTCTGATATATTCCCCATTGCGTCTGGAACAGAAATTTGGAGCAGACACCTGAGCCTGTTGTATTTACTGATGATACATATACTTTAGTCCTGGAACTAGCTTTGAATGAACAGTTTAGACAGCAGTCTGAGCCAGCCATGTTCAGACCTACTGACAAGAACCCAAATATAGTGAGTTAGATTAGAAAAAGGGTTATTTCTGTGGTGTAGTGAAGCCTGTTATCTGATTTCAGCAGTACTCTGTACAGGACCGGCTCCAGGGTTTTGGCCGCCCCAAGCAGCGCAAAAAAAAAAAAAAAGCTGTGATCGCGATCTGTAGCGGCAATTCAGCGGGAGGTCCTTCACTCCGAGCGGGAATGAGGGACCATCCGCCGAATAGCTGGACGTGCCGCCCCTCTCCGGAGTGGCCGCCCCAAGCACCTGCTTGGCAAGCTGGTGCCTGGAGCCGGCCCTGATTCTGTAAAGCGCAAGCCTAGAGCAAGATGGAGTGAATTGTGCATCTTTGCCTTATGGAGCAGCCTGCTTTGTCTCTCTATTTTTGGTTTCCCATTGGAGGAGGAATTGGTAACACAAAGTCAGGATATGTTATAGGGTAAACACTCTATACGAGTGTTTTCTGTAAACAGAGGAGGTCACAAAAAAGCATAAACTCTCTCTTGCAGAAATCTCTGATAAGGCACCTCTGCTCTGTCACCAACAAGCATCTCTCTGTTTTTTCCCCTCTTCTGCTTTACTCTCCTTCATTTTCCTGCCTCAGCCCCTTGGGCTTTATCCATGGAAACCTGTTAATGCAAAACTGCTCATGTTGGACTGTATGGTCTTGAAAGGTGTCATGGCCACTAACCCTCCTTTTGTGCAACAACTCTCCAACACAAAAGGACCCCAGAAAAGGTTTGACTACCCATCCAAATATAGGGAAGTGTTTTAACTCACACAATCCCTTTAATGACTGTCTGGGTGCAGTTACTGCATGAGATTAGTACAGCCTGAGGGTTTATATGCTGATGACTCAAAAGTTGCATGATGTTAGCATCTTTGCCATAACAGTTTGTGTCACCAGGCTGTGGCACTTGGGAAGAATCTGTCACACCTGGATACCCCATTGGCATCTACCAGATTTCCCAGATGTAACGGAAATTAAAATATTGCTCATAGTATCACGAATCAACTTTCAACAGGAGATTTTCATTCTCTGTAGGGTATACATATGAAATAATAATGCATGTTGCTTCTTCTTTAAAAGATTGATATATATAGGTTTGAAGCTAGTCCCAGAATATGGGAGTTCATAGAAATCCATTTGGCAGAATATAGCTTAAGTTAAGTAAGTATAATTTGATTTCTGGTCTACATTGGTTCTTATATTGCCCCAACATAGTATCTGAATGTTATTTACACAGCTGTCTCCTGGACAAAATCCTATGGTTCCATTCATAAGCATTAACTCTTTGAATGGAGTCTGGCTCTTTTTACTGAGCATCAGCAACCTCCACTCCTAATGCCCTTGCCAGGCAGCTACTTTTCTGGTTGTTTCTGACAATATCAGAGTAATACTGAGCTTGGCCAGAAGAGCAAGCAAGGTGGGCTGTTTTCTCCTCTCATACTGGTTTTACGCTACTATGTCTGCATTGACTTGGAGTTACTCCTGGTTTAAGCAAGAGGATAATCCTGCCAACAACTTCTTCTAACTTTCTGCTTTATATCTAGGCTTGGCAAGAGTCAATTGAAGTCGATAGATAGATGTTAGTAAACGTCGATTTTAACAGACACACTGAAATTAACAAAAAATATACTGGTCAGCAGGAATACAGCCTCCTCTCTTGTGCCTACAGAGATCAGGTGTCATCAGTCACATGGCAGTGCAAGGAGCCCCACTGTCACCGACCCGCTCTCTCATTCCCATGATGGCAGTGGAGCTGCAGTGGGCTGCCTGTGCTGCCACAGGGTCAGTGACACCTGATCCCTGCAGGTACAAGGTGTGGGAACGGCTGTGATCCTGGTAGGGCAGAGCAGAAACCATCAGCCAGGGCTGAGAAGAGGAAGATGAGCCTCTGTTCATGGGAGAGGCCAACCTGCTGCTGAATGCCTGGGACTGAGCCATTTAGCAGCGGGATAGCCTTTCCTGTGCCCAGGGGCTCATCCTCTTCCTCACAGTCCTGGGTAGCATCTCTGCTTTGTCAGGCCAGAACAGCAGTCTCCCTTGCACCTTGTGTCCTGAGCCCTTCGGCTCCCTGCAGCCCTGCTGTCAGCACTGCCCTAACCCTAACTCCAACCCTACCCTCTACTTAGTTTCCCACAACTGCAAAAATAAAAATAATTAAAAATTAAGTATATCTTAAAAATAAATAGTTGATAGAAAAAAATAAAAATTGAATTCTGCCAAGCCTATTTATATCTCACTGCTGAATTGCTCACATGAAGAAAATTATATGTTAAGCACATTGACATAATACCTAAAATCAATTGAATGCCATTCAATTTTCACTCCACAAATATGTTCAGTAGTCTACAGTAATAAAATATTGATCAAACTCTTGAGAAACACCCTTAGTTCTTGGAGACTTTTTTTATGATGATAGTTACATTCCTACTTCAAAATATGCCACTTCAATAAGGATACTCTGAAGAGTTTTCAGATGTAACAAACAACATCTTTACATTTCAAAGTTTCTCTCTTTATAGATCATTTTAAATATCCTCATTTTGATGAGACAAGGTGGGTGAGGTAATATCTTTTATTGACCAACTTCTGTTGGTTAGCGAGACAATTTTCAAGCTACACAGAGCTCTTCTTCAGGTCGGAGAAAGGTTGGAGACTGGGAGTGTCACAGCTAAAAACAAGATTGAACAGATTATTTTATGCTAACCTAAGTGGTTATCACATATTCTAAAGGACCATACAAGGTACAACCCATGTAGTCATAGGACAAAAAGGGGGATTAGTGTTACAAATGATTGTTGTAATAAGCCATAAATCAAGTTTATTTATTATGACCATGATTTTTAGTGTCTAGCAAAGTTATAAGCAAAGTTTTGGTTTTCACCAAGAAGGTTGGTAGTGATTGGACATCTAACGTAGTGAATGCCAGTGAAAATGAGGTAGGATCAGAAGAGGTTAAAATAGGGAAAGAACAAGTTAAAAATTACTTTGACAAATTAGATGTCTTCAAGTCACCAGGGCCTGATGAAATGCATCCTAGAATACTCAAGGAGCTGACTGAGGAGATATCTGAGACATTAGCGATTATCTTTGAGAAGTCATGGAAGATGGGAGAAATTCCAGAAGACTGCAAAAGGGCAAATATAGTTCCCATTTATAAAAAGGGAAATAAGGACAATCCAGAGAATTCCAGATCAGTCAGCTTAACTTCTGTACCCGGAAAGATAATGGAGCAAATAATTAAGCAATCAATTTGCAAACATCTAGAAGTTAATAAGCTGATAAGTAACAGTCAGCATGGATTTGTCAAAAACAAATCGTGTCAAACCAACCTGATAGCTTTCTTTGACAAGGTAACAAGCCTTGTGGATACCCGGGGAAGCGTTAGAGGTGGTATATCTTGACTTTAGTAAAGTTTTTGATACTGTCTCACATGACCTTCTCATAAATAAACTAGGGAAATGCAGCCTAGATGGAGCTACTATAAGGTGGGTGCAAAACTGGTTGGAAAACGATTCCCAGACAGTAGTTAGCGGTGGTTCACAGTCATGCTGGAAGGGCATAATGAGTGGGGTCCTGCAGGGATCAGTTCTGGGTCCGGTTCTGTTCAATATCTTCACCAATAATTTAGATAATGGCATAGAGAGTACACTTATAAAGTTCGCGGACGATGCCAAGGTGGGAGGGGTTGCAAGTGCTTTGGAAGATATGATTAAAATTCAAAATGATCTGGACAAACGGGAGAAATGGTCTGAAGTAAATAGGATGAAATTCAATAAGGACAAATGCAAAGTACTCCATTTAGGAAGGAACAATCAGTTGCACACATACAAAATGGGAAATGACTGCCTAGGAAGGAGTACTGCAGAAAGGGATCTGGGGGGGGGGTCATAGTGGACCACAGCTAAATATGAGTCACAGTGTAATGCTGTTGCAAGAAAAGCGAACATAATTCTGGGATGTATTAGCAGGAGTGTTGTAAGCAAAAACGAGAAGTAATTCTTCTGCTCTACTCCGCTCTGATTAGGCCTCAACTGGAGTATGTGACCAGTTCTGGGCAATTTCAGGAAGGATGTGGACAAATTGGAGAGTCCAGAGAAGAGCAACAAAAATGATTAAAGGTCTAGAAAACATACCTATGAGGGAAGATTGAAAAAATTAGGTTTGTTTAGTCTGGAAAAGAGAAGAGTGAGAGGGGACATGATAACAGTTTTCAAGTATGTAAAAGGTTGTTACAAGGAGGAAGAAAAATTGTTTTTCTTAACCTCTGAGGATAGGACAAGAAGCAATGGTCTTAAATTGCAGCAACAGAGGTTTAGGTTAGACATTAGGAAAAGCTTCCTAACTATCAGGGTGGTTAAGCACTGGAATAAATTGCCTAGGGAGGTTGTGGAACCTCCATCATTGGAGACCTTTAAGAGCAGGTTAGACAAACACCTGTCAGGAATGGTCTAGATAATTAATCCTGCCACGAGTGCAGGGGACTGGACTAGATGACCTCTCGAGGTCCCTTCCAGTTCTATGATTCTATAAATGTAAGCTCCCAGGCTCGTCTTTTGAAGGTGTTGTGCAGGTTTCCTTGTGAGATTGAGGACTGATAGGTCAGATATAGAGTGTTCACTTTGTGAAAAGTGTTCACCCACAAACGATAGGGTGTTTTTACCTTTTATCATTTTCCTGTGTGAGTTCATGGGAAAGTGTAGTGATTGTTTTGTTTCACCCACATAGTTATTGCAGCATTTAGTGCACTGGATGAGGTACTGTGAAGTGCTGAGAGCCTAATGAGGAAATGCTCTGAGATTCCTTCTCATTATCTCTCAGAATCAGGCCCTAAATCCTGAATAACTGATAACTAAGAGGGGTTAAGCAGTGTGAGTATTGAACCACAGTTGCAGGTGAGGAATTGTTCAGGACAGGCCCAAGGTTAAAGATATGAAACTGAGGAAAGGAAAGTTTTGGACTGAATAGGAGGAAACATTTGCTGAGATGAGATCCATTATTCTTCAGAATGATCACCCTATGGGAACGATGGGAGCTTCATCCCATGTGTCACTTAAACTTAAAAGACATTGATCAGCACTTCACTGACAGCTAGTATAGCTGTAATACTCAATATAATACAGTTAATTAGAAATACAGCATTTTATAGGAATTGCATGAGTATCAGTTAGAAAAAGAGTGGACAGCTATATCCTTTTTTAAAAACAAGTCATTAAAATCATAAATAGAAAGGAATTTATTATGTACTAACAAGCCTTCACCTTTGTGCATTTTTCAAAATGTCAGTTGTTAAGTGTGAGACTTTACACCAATCCCGCAACTTGGTGTGTATGGGCCAATCGCTGTGCCTGCATGGAGCTCCATTGATTTCAGCAGGACTCCATGCAGGCTCAGCAGCCCCCCTGCATTGCAGGGCTGGGGCTTCAGCATTATATGCTATGTAAGACTTTGTACATGCTTAGTTCAAAGGCTGTTCTCTTTCGAGATTGCGTGGTGGTGTTTAATCATTAGAGCTCAGTGATAGCACTATTTTGCATAAGGGTAGAGTATATATTTATGAAAGCTATTCCACAACAGCCTAAAAACTTACTTATTTCATTTTTTCTTAATACTTTTTAAGGAGTCTGTTTATTTGACAGTTTATACCCACTTTTTTATTACTTTCTCTCCATGTTTTCCCAATTCCTCAGAGTGAAGAATACCGACTCTGTGTTATCTACACACTAAAGTTGCCTGCTGTCACTTTTTCTTCAGACTTCATGAAAATACAGTACAAGTTATGTAGGGGTCAGAAAGTGCAGAGTTGGCCCTAAAGTCTAAAAATATTAAACATTTCATTAAGCTTAATTTTAGGAGGCAACAACAAAAGAATCTTGGTGATCTTAAATGCTGAATTGTACTAGAGGCAAAGAAATTATAAAACTCAGTCACCCTTTCTTTTTCTTTCCTCATTGACTATTTTCTAGAAGGTAATGAAAGATTAGAACTCTATTCAGCCTGTTTTTTTATGAACAGGTTTATTAGCAGGCTGATGAGTGGTCATAAAAAACTGGAAGGAACATAAAAGTATTTACTTTGCAAATTTGGCCAGAAAAGTTTCTGAATAGATTAAGTCTTAAAGCAGCTGTGGCAGTTCAACAAAATACAGGTCAGCAACCAATCATACTGGGGACAAGGTACTGTAAAGCTTACTCCTAGTGCTCAAATGAGATGGGTGCGTAGAGGTGGGTAAGCCCAACCCATATTTCAGAGCTGTAACTAGGCATTTTAGTGCCGCCTACTGGGCTTTTACATCATTTTTCCACACATTTTCCCACTTCCCACAGCTTTGCACCTTGGGCGGCTGTCCTGCTTCTCCCACCCTGGTTATGGCCCTGCCACAGTTGCTAAAAAGTGGGGTAAATACCGGGTGGATGGGGAGCATGTTAAGTCAAAATATGAAATGTTTTTGTTGCGTTTTAAACAGCAATGTGCTATGTACAGCAAGAGATTTTTAATTATATTCATTTGTATGACTTCTCCAATTGAGTAATTGGCCAGCAACTCAAGTTTTCCATGTGATGTGCATGGGAGTTTGGGGCAGAAGTCTTCATCAGCCATAAAGAAAGTTAAAGATTTAGAGGAAACAAGCAGGAATTGCATGAAAAAAACCCCTAGCTTTTATCAATAGAAAAAATTCGGTAGGTGCTTCCCATTGCCATATGTGAATGCATTCATAAACATTCATGGGCATTTAAACTCCTCCTAGAAGTAGGCCCATAACAATGACTGGACGCAACTAGTCTGAGTGAAAAAGTCCGTTTATAATCCATGTAGAATATTACCAGAGTGAGTCAGCATACAAATGTTCAGGATGGAGTACTGTGTTCTCAAAGTATCTGATTAAGTCAATTAAAGATTTTGTCCCCGATTTTCATAAATTCATGTATCCAAAAATAACCAGGTTACACAACCCCCACACTGTGACAAGATTCAGGGCCTTAATTTTTAAGCCTAACAAGAGCACTGGCGAGATTATAAGGAGGAAAATAATATAAACTTAAAAGTACATGCAGTGATTGATAGTGTTCTAATACTGAGCCAAAAAGGAAATGTGTGTGTATATCTATCTATCTAGATAGATCTATATCATCTATATCTATATATACTCTAAACACAGAGAAATGTATATCTACGTTTCAGACGGATATGGTGCTGGTACATTGTTTAAATATGGAATTTTCCTATGTAGTTTATTTTAACTAGAACGTTTTCATTTCTTTAGATGACATTCTATCACAAAATATGACCTTCCCTCTAACTTTCCAGCATTGCAAATTGACATTAAAGTTTGCCTCCAATCATGTAACAGGTATTAATACTTCTGTAGGATTGAAGTGTGCATGTGGTGTGTTGGGAGGGAAGGACCAACAACTTAAAAGCTCAGTAAATGGATTAGAAAAAGCTTTGAAATGTTTGCTTTTTAAAATACACCCGAAGGATCCCAGAGACATCATTTGTTTAGATCAGTTATTTAGAAACAATGGATCAAGGTCATTCCTTGTGTAACTTATTTGAAGAACAGCTAAAGGAGAATTGGGTGGCTCAAGGGGCTGGGAATAGGCTATTGACCTTTTCTTCTTCAAATCATAAGGCCTGTCTAGACAGGGACACTCAGGAAAATTAATTTGATTAACTACAGGTGTAAATTTAAAGTGGATTCGTTAAACTGAATTAAACCCTGTGTGTACACTCTTATTTAGAATTAAAGTGGATTAAAGTATGTTTACACTGCAAAAAAATACCCCTGCAACAGAGAGACTCAGAGCCTGGGTCTACAGGCTCGGGCTCATGCTACAATGCTAAAAATAGCCATGTAGATGTTTTGGCTTGGGCTGGAGCTTGGGCTCTGAAACCCTACCCCCCCCCCACATCCCACTCTTCAGAGCGCGTTCCAGTCCGAGCCAGAACGTCTACCGTAGAGAGAGCCTGAGTCTGTCAACTTTTTTTGCAGTGTAAATGGCCCCAGCAACTAAGGAGACATAAAGGTGGCTTAAAAGCCACCTTTGCCTCAGTGCAGGTGAGGATTGTACCCTCTCTCTTTTCCTGCAAAACTTCTGTTTCCTAAACACAAACACAATCTGCCTGTTAAATTTAAAATGAAACACCTGTGTTGCCAACAGATTTAGCAGTACAGTGGTAAATGTTTGCCTCCAGCAAGATTTCAGGTTGGGTTATGTTTCTTGAAGACATTGTTTCCTCCCAAATCAATGGGAGTAGTAATGATAAGTCACATTAAAATGCTATAATGATGCCTCATTACTAGCTAACATCACCATTAGTACAGTGTTATTATACAGTAGGTATACATGATTCTACTCATCTGTCTGCCAAACCTGACACATAGCAATTAAATGTGATATTGCATAGAACAATTTGAGAGAGGATTGGGTTGGGTAATAGGGGAAAAGAAAAGTCAGAGAACAAATATAAGGGATAACTTTTCCTCTTACCACTTTCCTTTTATATCTTCTCTACTTGTGTATGTTTTTTTTTTTTTTTTTTTCTGTTTTAGGCTCCAGCAGGATGCTGACTATAGATGTGTAGAGATGGCTGAATTATATTCCGCAAATTAATTTGATTAAATTTATTTTAAACTGTCATTAACATTATTCAGTGAATACTTGTCTCCACCCAGATTCAATAGAGTTGGTCAAATAATTTACAAATATGTATGAGAAATATTTTTTCTTCGAGTTAAAAGAAAGGCTTTTTTTTTTTTAATTAAATATTCAGTGAATAACTTTTTTTACTCAGCTAGAGAACAAGACAACATCTGACCCGGCACCATGCAGTCAAGATTCACGCAGTCAACAATCAACACTGTTTTGATTACCAAATATTTATGATATGCATGGATATCTAGGTGAGAAGCAGAATTATATGTCTTAAAGCAAGGAGTTTGCATCTCATAGGAAAGAGAATTATTCTCTAAAACATTTCTATCTTTTTGATTTCCCTCCTTAACTTGGGTGCCCTATTTCCACCTACTGAATCTAAATTTTTTCTGCATCATCACATGTTCCTTGGGCCATGAAAGAGGCTTCATCATCCCTGTCTATACTGGGCCACTTTTTGCATGTTCTCTGCATTGTTAAATCACATAAGTGTTTCCTCTATATGCATCATTCGATGAAGTGATTATTTTGGTCAGCCTCTCTTATGTATTCCTCCAACTGCCCAATGGCATACTTGCCATGACAGATGGTCTGGCTTCATTTTCAACACCTGTTCCAGATATTTCCATCTTTTTTTTCTGGATAACTTTGGAAATAATTGATTTTTGAGCTCTCTGATGAATCTTGCCATTTGTTATAATTTCATTCCATTTGATTCCAAGTATTTTCCTGAGGCATTTGGTCTCATAGGCATTTAGATGACTGTACATTTGGTGGATTTCCAGCTTTCATATCCATATGTGAGACTGGGAATAACACTTGAGTTGAAGATTTATAGTTTGGTCTTTAAGTTGTAAATTTGCAGCGATCAAATCTTATTTAAGCTGACGAATACATCTGCCACCATAATCTTGCCCTCTTTCTTGACCCTCGACTTTTCTTCTAACTTCATGGGCCACATCCCCAGCTAGTCAGGAGATCTATGTCAGTTTATATCAGCTGAGGATCTGGGTCATATATCTTCAATGTTTGCAGTTGTGCATTTCAACACCTCAACAGCATTTACCATGTTCATCATGTTCCTCTATATTCTCTCACTTTGATTATTGCAACTCCATGGACTATGGACTCTCCAAGTCTCAGCTCTTTCAGAACTGGAGACAGAAGTGGGAATGGTCAGACATTGGCTTTACCCAAAGAAGACAGAAAAGGGTAAGGAGGGAACTTATTGTGTTGAGGGAATCTGGAGGTCCTATAGTGAAGAATGTATCCTGGCCTTGGCCCAGTGCAAATTTTCTTTTTTAGTCTCCTTGTTATCACTCAAATGTTAAAAAGCGGCTATATCTACCTAAAGACAGTTAAGTACTGCAGGAAATAATCTTTTTAGGTGATACAAGCCAGTGTGTCAAGTACAAAGATGATACAAGTTAAGCAATAGCATAGTTACTGCAAATAACCCACATCATTTTAATCTAAAATACAACACAATTTCTGAAAATAACTAAATTTGCAATGTCTTGGTATGAAGTGTGATTGTTAAATGTATTTAGAACGTGTTTAAAATATTTTAGTAAATATACTGAAGTATTATGCAAATGAAAACACTTTATTATAGTGGTGATTTTTCACATGCTATTAAATTACTGTAATCAGGGTTTCCATTACAATTGTTTCCATTACTATTTTCAGTCTCTAATTCATCAGTACAAATTTACTTTGGGTAAAACTTGGCATACAAATACTAATCCTCAGTGAATATTTTTTTTTCAGTAACTGCTTCTATTGAGTTATAGAATTCTCAAAGTTAGCAATTTCAGATATTTATATACACTTTCACAAAATGTATTTTCCAAAATGAACTTTTGTTTACCACATTTAGCTCCTGCATGCACCTCATCTTTAACCTGTGATATATTTGTTGATTGTCCTTGAAGCATTTTTATTATCCACTGAATGTTGTATGTGTTAACATACCACCATGGTCAGATCCTCAGGTGGTGTAGGCTAATGTCTTCATTGGAGCTACACAAACTTATATTAGGTAAGGATCTGGTCTTATGTATTTTGCAATGGAGTCTGGGGTGAATTTGTGAAAATTCTTATATAAAAAAGGTGTTGCAATCATAACTAATGTGACAATAAGGAAAGTGAGAAGTTTTGTTTTTTAACTAATTGATCTACTAATTCGTTTCACTTCTAAGATACCCATTCAGTGTCTAGGCACCATTGTGAGGGCGGAATGATGGGGAGATCAAACCCTCTTCTGGGTACCTTTTGGGTTAGGACCCCCACGGTTACAACACTGTGAAATTTCAGATGTAAACAGCTGAAAACATGAAATTGACCAATTTTAAAACTCTCCGGCCGTGAAATTGATCAAAATGGACGGTGAATTTGGTAGGACCCTACTTATATGTTGCTGATTCTGGTGTGTAGCGTAGATGTTGCCTTAGTGTTGTTTAGTGGTTAGAACAGAGACTTTATTTTAACTCTTGCCTGGGTTTGAGAACCTTAGAATTCTAACCTCTGTTCTAATACACTAATCCCATCCATAGAGTAGTCCCTGTAGTACTCCTTCTACAGTAATCCCTGGAGCTCAACATGCCAAGGTTTCCTTACAGATTGTTGAAAGGTCCATGGAGAACAATTATTCCTCCAAGCTGAGGGTCAAATTTTAAAGGCACAGATTGTTATCAGGAGTCAGCAACCCGTAAATCATTAAAGTGACAAGTGCAACTATGTTTCCATTAAAAACTTGACATTTAACTGTCTCCCTTCCATTCTAACTTTTTTTTTGTGTTCATAGTGTTATGTGAGGCTGGAGGGAGAAGGGGAGAAGGTGGGTGGGGTTGTTTTTAATCCTTTTGAGGTGAATTGTCCACCTAGATTTTTAGATCAGGTTTGTTATGAAGAGTGCTAGTACTGTACTTTGCCACTTCCAAAGAAACACATTGTGAATTTGAAGGTTATTTTAGCAAAATCTATCAGTTGGTCATCAGTAGTGTTGTTGATTTCATATGGAAAGAATCTTCTAAAGCAAATGGAAATATATGGTATTAGTAATAGTGCTAATAGGGAAATGAGGTCTTTCCTTTATCATATAGGGTGTGTCCTCACTACAAATAAAGATGTGTTCTTAAGACATATTAGCTAACATTAGGTAAAATCCTAGTAAAAATAAGCCAGTTTGTTGTTTTCACATCTGTTAACCGATTGAGCTAAAGACTGAGGGAGTTCGGGGCTTACCTTGACCTGCTAACTCATGGTAAAAGTACAACTGCCTTGTCTGCACTAGAATTGTACCTTATGTTAGTGAACAGGAGTTAAGAATACATCTTTTTTCTAGTGAAGACGAAGCCATAATGTATAAATGTGTTGAGTTGGGTTGGTGCTTTCAGGTATATATTGCCCAACATCTTCTAGAAATGTAACTTCTGCACATAGAAATCCCTTGAGTTCATACAAAAAGAAGACTGGACCCTAACAGGGCATTAGCATGGTTAGATGGCTTTGCCTATATACTGCTGCAATGACCTCTCAGATGACACTAGGGACTGAACTGGGGACCTCCAGAACTGAAAGCATGAGTCCTACAGCTTGAGATAAAAAGCAGGGCTCTGTAATGAGGAGTTTTAACAGACTCATTCTCAGTGGATCAGGCACAGCAGAAGACACAGCCCACAGTAATACATGGTTTACACTGTCACTTATTGTAGCTTACTGTTGACCAATGGTTCCTAAATTTGTTTCAAAGCAGGACCGAAGTAGGAGTTACTGCAAATGGCTACTCACCACAAAACAAAATTGCTACCCACTATTTTTTTATGAAACAGCATGAAAATATTTATAGGCCACATACAGTGATCCTAAGTGGAGCACCATAATCAGGAAGGAAATGTTTTTGAAACAATACTGTTGTCTTTATTGCTATCTCTTTTTCCGGGTCCATCACTCACCCTATTTTTATATATATGTATCATCTGCATCCCTTTTTTAGCTCTTCTGTGTGTTGTATTTCCATTCTTTTTCTTTTCCATGCTTGTTTGTTTAGATTCAGAAGAGAGTTGTAATAGCTCCTACGGTGAAGTGATTTACCTGCACCAACTGCATTAAGCGAAACTGAGAAGGGTGCACCTAGGCAATGAGCTTTTACTCTTATTTATACTATAGTTTTCCCTCTGCCAGAGCAGTGTGAAGGGGCCTTCATATAAATGAGAATCAGGTCCAAAAAACTGTTTTAAAGCTAAATTCTAAAATGCTTCAGGAGATAATAGTCAGTTCTCCCTTACTGATTTTCATTTTTCACACATGCTCCCACTGTTCTTGTTCGATTGTGACCCTTAGGGTTATTTTGGATTATAGGTTCTGCTTTGCAAAAGTTTCTTTTATGGTCTTAGAAACATTGCAAGACTGAGTCCAGCCATGTCCTAGTCAGGCACTTACATTTTAATGCATTTTTAATAACATCCAGGCTTAGCCAGTGCAACTTGTTATGTATTAGTCCAGAAGGATACTTGCAGCAACTTTTTATTTATCTATTTACAGATCAGCAGTTACATTGCTAATCTATTTAGGACCTAATCCTGACAAGACTTGGACACATGAATAACTTTGGCCATGTAGGTGTTCTTGTTATTTTCAGTGGAAATACTCAGGGTGTATAAAGCTACTCCTATGCATGAGTGTTTGCAGACTGAATTTACCTAGCTATAAAGATAGTTGAATGACTTATCACTGTAGTACCTGAACACCACACAATCATTAATGGATTTTTATCCTGACAGCACTCCTATGAGATTTAATTATCCCCATTATTTAGATGGGGAACTGAGGCAGAGTGTGGATTAAGTGACTTGACCAAGGTCACAGAAGAAGTCTGTGGCATACTCAGGAACAGCGCCCAGCTCTCCTGAATTCTAGCATGATGGCAACCTCTAGACCCGGGATTGGCAACCTTTGGCACGTGGCCCGCCAGGGTAAGCACCCTGGCAGGCCGGGCCGGTTTGTTTACCTGCCGCATCTGCAGGTCCGGCCATCTCCAGGTTCACTGCTCGAGGCCAATGGGGGCGGCAGGAAGTGGTGGCCAGCACATCCCTCGGCCCATGCCACTTCCTGCAGCCCCCACTGGCCTGGAGCGGTGAACTGCGGCCAGTGGGAGTCGTGATCGGCCAAACCAGCGGATGAGGCAGGTAAACAAACTGGCCTGGCCAACCAGGAGGGCCGCATGCCAAAGGTTGCTGATCCTTGCTCTAAACTACCCTTTCACACCAGCATGTTCATTATGCTCTCATTTAGCACACAAGCTGTCATCCCAGGAGAAAATTCATTTTCAAATATTATTTGTGACTTTAGTTTAATATTGCATGAGGTTTTTGTGCTCTAGCACAAGTGAGAGTGGACACTATTTATGGGTGCAAATAAGGTTTAACACTCTGTATGGTCCTTCATGCTGATTATTGGCTTGTTTATAGCCCCTGGATGCACTCAGGGGTGTACAGGGTAAAAAAGGAGCAGGACATGGAGAGAGACCTGGGTTTAATCACAATTTGCATTAGTCTAATGAGGTGCTTCCCCATGTGTTTCTTATCTTAGAACGTACTTAGGAAGGCCTGGTGGCCACATGGTGAAAGCTTAATTAATATAGGAGTGGGCATTCTTCTCCTTGTCCTGCTCATTGCCTCTTACCTGTACCGGATTAGAAGCCTTTTGTTAATGGTCCAGGTGTCAGAAGCGCCATTAATGTCACTTTCTTTGCTCAAATCATCTTCTGTAGCATGAGCCTCTTAATATTTATTGCGTGCAGTTCATCCTGTGTGAATGAAGATTATATTTTTCCTGTTATGCAGCTTGATTGAGGGGAAAAATGAGGATTTCGTGACAAAGATGAATAACTTAAAGTCTTTCCCACCCACTCTGCTGATTTCTGTTAGGTGTTCAAAACTAATTTCTTCCCCAGCGGGTGATTTCCAGTTGAAAACATCCCTGTTGACCTCAGTCTTCAGTTCCTTTTTAAACTGTTTGCATGCCTTTCCCCCCCTAAATTCACAAGTCTAATTTCCTCCCCAGAGGGTGTTCACAGTTTCTTCAAAGCCTTCATTTCTTATCTGCTGTCTGAGATATTCTTTGACAACACTCACACTTTCTGTTTTGCAGGTCTCCATAGTCAGTCAAAGAAGAGGAGGTGGTTCTGGTTAGAGCTGCACTGAACTAGCTGATTCTAATTAGGGGAGCTTAGAAAAACACTCCATTTCAGGCTGCTGCTTTCATTTCAGATCGTTTATCCAATATCTAAATTGGAAGCAGCAGGTATCTGATCTGAAAATAAATTGTTTTTCCTTACATTTCAACCTTTGTGTTGTGGTATAGTTTCCTCTCAGTCTGATTTAAAGGGAATAGCAGAATCAAATTCTGTTTTGAAATTTTAAAGGGCAGTCTCTATGTTTCACAGAGGGCTTTCAAGCATTTTTTGGGTCATTGTGTCCTAAAATGTGCATATGAGCAAACTGCTTATTAATTACTTTGAAACTTGTTTTCATAATAATGCCACCAGCATTACAGCTACAGCAGGAAATTCTGGCCTAATTGAAGTCAAAGCCAAACTCTTATTGATAACAGTGGGCACAAGAGCTTATCTACAGTACTTTGTGCCTATATTCTACTACTGGCTATTTCCCTTAATAAAATTTTAATAACAGCCTATGGAACCAGTCTAGTGGCCTAGTGATAATGCTTTCTGTTACCAAGAGAGAGCTCTGGGATTCTGGGTTCAAGTCCTACATCAAGTCTCTAATAATGTACATTTGGGGATTTTAACATTCAGATGGCAGTGGTAGGGGGTTTAAGTTATTCAGCTGCTTTATCCTAAATAGCATTTATAACACTTAGGCCTGGTCTACACTACGAGTTTAGGTCGACTTTAGCAGCGTTAAATCGACTTAAGCCTGGACACGTTTACACTACGAAGCCCTTTCTGTCGACTTAAAGGGCCCTTTAAACCGGTTTCCTAACACCACCTCGACAAGGGGATTAGCGATAAAATCGACCTTAGGGGGTCGGAATTGGGTTAGTGTGGACGGAATTCGACATTACTGGCCTCCAGGAGCTATCCCACAGTGCTTCATTGTGACCGCTCTGGACAGCACTCTCATCTCAGATGCACTGGCCAGGTAGACAGGAAAAGCCCCGCGAACGTTTGAATTTCATTTCCTGTTTGCTCAGCGTGGAGAGCACAGGTGACCATGCAGAGCTCATCAGCACAGGTAACCATGATGGAGTCCCAGTCCCAGTCCCAGGATCGCAGAAGAGCTCCAGCCTGGACCGAACGGGAGGTACAGGATCTGATCGCCATCTGGGGAGATGAAGCAGTGCTCGCCGAACTCCGAAACAGTAAAAGAAACGGCAAAACATTAGAAAAGATCTCCAAGGCCATGAAGGACAGAGGCCATAACAGGGACGCGCGGCAGTGCCGCGTGAAAATTAAGGAGCTAAGGCAAGCCTACCACAAAGTCAGAGACGCAAACGGAAGGTCCGGGGCAGAGCCGCAAACATGCCGCTACTACGCGGAGCTGCATGCCATTCTAGGGGGTGCAGCCACCACTAGCCCAAGCGTGTTCTATGAGTCCCTCTCTGCAAACGGGGAAGCGGGTTCGGCGGACGAGGAAGATGAGGATGGAGAGAACATAGATAGCTCACAGCAGCAAGGAAGCGGAGAAACCAGTTACCCCAACAGCCAGGATATGTTTGTCACCCTGGACCTGGAAACAGTAACCCCCGAACTGACCCAAGACCCTGAGGGCACACAGGGGACCTCTGGTGAGTGTACCTTTGTAAATATTACACATGGTTTAAAAACAAGCGTGTTTAATGATTAATGATTAATTTGCCCTGGCAATCGCGGCCAGTACAGCTACTGGAAAAGTCTGTTAACGTGTATGGGGATGGAGCGGAAATCCTCCAGGGACATCTCCAGAAAGCTCTCCTTCATGTAATCCCAAAGCCTTTGCAAAAGGTTTCTGGGGAGGGCTGCCTTATCCCGTCCGCCATGGTAGGACACTTTACCACGCCAGGCCAGTAGCACGTAGTCTGGAATCATTGCATAACAAAGCATGGCAGCGTATGGTCCCGGTGTTTGCTGGCATGCAGACAACATCCATTCCTTATCACTCTTTGTTATCCTCAGGAGAGTGATATCATTCACGGTTACCTGGTTAAAATGGGGCAATTTTATTAAGGGGACATTCAGAGGTGCCCCTTCCTGGTCTGCTGAACAGAAATATTCCCCGCTGTTAACCACGCGGTGGGGGGGAGGGGTGAAGTGACCATCCCAGAGAATTGGGTGTGAGGGGGAGGGGAGTTAGTTGGGTTTGTGCTGCATGTTAAACCTGAAATCGCAGCCCCTCCTTTTACATTGCAAACCCATTTTAAATGGCACGGGTGCTTGGTATGGGAAATGAGGGCAGAACTGTTTGAAACCATCCCCACATGTTAAGAAGGTTAAAAAAGCCCAAAGACTATATGTCTTACCATGGCTGCCTGCAAGCTGAAATCTGTGTCCTGGCACTGCGTGAGTGATCTCTCACACCAAACCAGGAGACTCTCAATATAAGAGGAAAAATGCGACCTTGTAACGAAAGCACATGTGCTGTGTGATGTTGTGAACAGCAAAATCTAACGTGAAAGAGTCTACCCATTGTTCTCTAAAATGTATCTTTTTTAACAACCTCTCCCTTCTCCACCAGCTGCAAATCTTACTCCTTCGCAGAGGCTAGTGAATATTCGAAGAAGGAAGCGAAGGACGCGTGACGAAATGTTTACTGAACTTCAGACTGCCTCCCACGCTGACAGAGCACAGCTGAATGCGTGGAGGCAGTCAATGACTGATTTTAAAAAAGCCCAATATGAGCGAGAGGAGAGGTGGCGTGCTGAAGATGAGAAGTTGCGTGCTGAAACGCGGGCTGAAGAGGAGAGGTGGCGTCAACTTGTAATCAGAAAGCAAGAGTCGATGCTCCGGCTGCTGGAGCATCAAAGTGATATGCTCCTGCGTATGGTTGAGCTGCAGGAAAGGCAGCAGGAGCAGAGACCGCCGCTACAGCCCCTCTGTAACCAGCAGCCATCCTCCCCAAGTCCCATTGCCTCCTCACCCAGACGCCCAAGAACACGGTGGGGGGGCCTTCGGCCACCCACTCACTCCACCCTAGATGATTTCCATAGCAATAAGTTTTAAAGTTTTAAATTGGAGTGTGTCCTTTTCCTTCCCTCCTCCCCCACCCATCCCGGGCTACCTTTCCAATTATCCCCCTAGTTGTGTGCTGAATTAATAAAGAATGCATGAATGTGAAGCAACAATGACTTTATTGCCTCTGCAAGTGGTGCTCGAAGGGGGGAGGGTAGTAGGGGAGGGTGGGGTGGTTGGTTTGCAGGGAAGTAGAGTTAACAGGGTGGTGGGGGAGGGGCAGAGGGTTCATCAAGGAGCAACAAACAGAAGTTTCACTCCGTAGCCTGGCCAGTCACAAAACTGGTTTTCAACGCTTCTCTGATGCGCACCGCGCCCTGCTGTGCTCCTCTAACCGCCCTGGTGTCTGGCTGCGCGTAATCAGCGGCCAGGCGATTTGCCTCAACCTCCCACCCCGCCATAAATGTCTCCCACTTACTTTCACATATATTGTGGAGCGCACAGCAAGTAGCAATAACAATGGGGAGATTCTTTTCGTTAAGGTCTGAGCGAGTCAGTAAGCTGCGCCAGCGCGCTTTTAAACGGCCAAATGCACATTCCACCACCATTCGGCACTTGCTCAGCCTGTAGTTGAACAGGTCCTGACTGCTGTCCAGGCTGCCTGTGTATGGCTTCAAGAGCCATGGCATTAAGGGGTAGGCTGGGTCCCCAAGGATCACGATAGGCATTTCAACATCCCCAACTGTTATTTTCTGGTCTGGGAAGAAAGTCCCTTCCTCCAGCTTTCGAAACAGAAGAGACTGCCTGAAGACGCGAGCATCATGTACTCTTCCCGGCCAGCCCACGTTGATGTCGGTGAAACGTCCCTTGTGATCCACCAGGGCTTGCAGCAGCATTGAAAAGTACCCCTTGCGGTTTATGTAGTCGGTGGCTTGGTGCGCCGGTGCCAAGATAGGGATATGGGTTCCGTCTATCGCCCCACCACAGTTTGGGAATCCCATTGCAGCAAAGCCATCCACTATGGTCTGCACGTTTCCCAGAGTCACTACCCTTGATATCACCAGGTCTCTCATTGCCCTGGCAACTTGGATCACAGCAGCCCCCACAGTAGATTTGCCCACTCCAAATTGATTCCCAACTGACCGGTAGCTGTCTGGCGTTGCAAGCTTCCACAGGGCTATCGCCACTCGCTTCTCCACTGTGAGGGCTGCTCTCATCCTGGTATTCTGGCGCTTCAGGGCAGGGGAAAGCAAGTCACAAAGTTCCATGAAAGTGCCCTTACGCATGCGAAAGTTTCGCAGCCACTGGGCATCGTCCCAGACCTGCAACACGATGCGGTCCCACCACTCTGTGCTTGTTTCCCGGGCCCAGAATCGGCGGTCCACGGCATGAACCTGCCCCAGTAACACCAGGATTTCCACATTGCTGGGGCCTGTGCCTTGTGAGAGGTCCATGTCAATTTCCTCATCACTATCGTCGCCGCGCTGCAATCGCCTCCTCCTCAGCTGGTCCTGGTTTGGCTTTGGCATGTCCAGGAGGCTCTGCATGTTTTCCAGGACAATGCGCGTGGTGTTCATAGTGCTCATAATTGCCGCGGTGATCTGAGCGGGCTCCATGATCCCAGTGCTGGCTATGGCGTCTGGTCTAAAAAAAGGCGCGAAAGTAGTATCTGACGGACCAGGGGAAGAAGGGAGGGAGGGAGAGAGGGAGGGAGGGAGGGGCGAGTGACGACATGGCATACAGGTACAGGGAATTAAAATCAAGAAAGGTGGCTTTGCATCAGGGAGAAACACAAACAACTGTCACACAGAATGCCCCCCCCCAAAGATTGAACTCAAAAGCCTGGGTTTAGCAGGAGGAAGGGGGGGAAGCAAATGAATACAGAATAAATCTATTTTTTACATCTTAAGACGACGGTGCAGCATGACTGATAGCCCTTGGCATTTTCTGGGTGCTTGGCAACAAATACTGGGCGCTTGGCAGTTAGCCTTCAGGTCTATTGCACGATCTGATACCCAGTATGACAACGATGGATACCAGTCGTAATATACTATCTACTGCCCAAAAGGCAAGGGGTTGCTGCTGTGTAGCAATGTTGCCCCATCCTGCGGATAATACGTCTGATAACCATCATCATCAAGGCAAGGGGGCTGGTGCAATGCAGCCCCACGGCTGCCAGCCCCATGTCTGCCAGCACCCAGATAGCCCTCGGCCTCTTCTGGGTGCTTAGCAGACAATATTGGGCACTTGGCAGAAAATAGCATACTACGACTGATAACCATCATTGTCTGCCCGGGTGCCCATGATCGACAGCCACTGCAGTACGATGACGACGGTTACCAGTCGTAATATACCATCTTCTACCAAAAGGCAAGGGGCTGGTGCAATGCAGCCCTACGGCTGCCAGCCCCACAGCTGCCAGCACCCAGATCGCCAATGAAGGCTATCAGTCATGCTGCACCGTCTACCGCCAAAAGGCAGTAAGCTGCTGCTGCTGTTTAGCAATGCAGTCCCACGTTTGCCGGCACCCGGAAGAGATATGGTGACGGTGAGCTGAGCTGAGCGGGCTCAATGCTTGGCGTGGTATGTTGTCTGCACAGGTAACCCAGGTAAAAAGGCGCGAATCTATTGTCTGCCGTTGCTGTGACGGCGGGGGAGGGGCCTGACGCAATGTACCCAGAACCCCTCGCGGCACTGCTTTGCATCATCCGGGCATTGCGATCTCAACCCATAATTCCAATGGGCGCCGGAGGCTCCGGGAACTGTGGGATAGGTACCATAGTGCAATGCGCCGGAAGTCGACGCTAGCCTCGGTACTGTGGACGCGGTCCGCCGACTTCATGCACTTAGAGCATTTTAGGTGGGGACACACACAATCGGCTGCATACAACCGGTTTCTATAAAACCGGCTTCTATAAATCCGACCTAATTCTGTAGTGTAGACATAGCCTTAGTTGAATGTGTTTAAACATTTTGCTCAGAACAGAAGTCAATGCACACACAAACATGTATGCAGAAAGAGGCCTAAAGACTATAACCATATTGAAGTGAACACAAGGTACCACTTAAAGGCAATACAGAGGATCCCCTTTAAAAGTTCATTTGAGTTAAGGAGATATTCTAGATTTCAGAGATATTCCTATACTTAAAATGGGGAACACAGCTTGAACCAGTAGTATCTCTAGAACCTGAACAAACATTTTAAGTAGGTAGTGGCAGCAGGTAAAAGGAGCTAAGGGGACATAATCATAGCATCTTTCCATCATGCAACTTTTGCTTACCTTCTAGCACAAAGTTGATACTGACTTCAGTGAAGCTAGGATGGCTTACACCAGCTGAGGGTCTATCCTTAGAACTTTGTCCTTGAATGAGGACCAAGATAAAGACTGTGTTTCCCCCAATAGAACAAGTGTGGGTGGCCTCTGTCAGCAATTATTATTATTATTACTGAAACCAGATATGATGAAGGGGGCTGGAAACTGTGCTTCCCTGGCATTTGTTGTTCCTGCCGGAAATGCCCAGAAACTTCCATTGCTGCACTTTGCCTCCAGAGGGGTGGGAGGTTCTAGTAGTATTAGAACCAAGACCCTGCAGGAACTAATGGGTAACAGTCTGCTACGGGCAGGTGATTCTAGTAGCTAAGAAGGTATGGTTGCTTGCTTAAGGGAAGCCATTTCTTGCACTCTGAAATAACTGGCATAATTAGCAGCCTTTCTTGTCTCTTTACTGAACAAATAATATCACATAAGGTGTTTTATCACCTGCATATTTTAAATCAGAAGACATATAAAGATTAGACTGGAGTTTAAAAAACTGTGGTGGGGTGGGTTACCAGAGGAATAACTATGATGTAAGCAATTTATGCTTTTTTTTTTTTTATTGTGCACTAGGACATCTGCTGTATATGACAAATTTTTGCATTTGTGCTTTTGTGGCAGGCGATTGCTAAAGAGTTTCTGGTGACACTTTAAAATAAGTGCCCCATCATTATGAATTCATTTGGTATCGATTATAATAATGTTAATCATGATACCCTTATGTGGTGTTATTGTTGATGTAATTTCTGTTAAAAATCCTCCATTTCTTGTCTCAATTTAGTCAAGTATATCTGTCCTAGTGTATTTGGATTTGGCAGCATTCCAATCTCTGATGAATTTAATGGAAAAAGATTTTGTAAGTAGGTACTAGTGGTTAGGGATAAACAAAGCTGCCCTTCATCCAGTTTAATTTAGATTTCTCTTATTTGGTTGAGGTTTGGCAGTTTGGTTTTGTGTAATGTCCCTTCTGTCTTCTACTTATGTTTAAATTTAATTAGGTTCAGGCTTATTAGGCTCAGAAAGGAGATCGTCACATTTAACATAAACACATAACATTTCAGCTCTTTGCTGCTTTAGTGGAAAAGCCAGAAAGCTTTTCTCAATAATGGAAAAGCAAAATTTGCATTTTATATTCTGCGTTTGCCAGCCTGCCACTCCATTCCCAGCACAGAGAAAACTGAGAGGCTCAATCCCAAAGAATATTTTAAGACATGCATGTAAGAGCATTGCAACACCTGGAAGAGCATTACTTCGGCATATTCCTCTCCTCTTGTGAAACTTCCAAGAAGACTAGCCTTCTTCTATACTATTTTACACTATGAGGGCTCTGTGTATTGTGGTATTTTGTTTACAAAATTACACACTAATACACAGCCTATATTGTTTGCTGATCATTAAGGCTATGATTTTGTCACAGAGGTCGTGGAAGTCACGGAATCTGTGACTTCCAAAGACCTCCGTGACTTCATCACTGGTGGCTGGGAGCTGCAGGGTCCCGCCACATTCCACAGTGGCGGGGAGCTGTGAGGTACCCCCGGTTCCTGAGCTCCGAGCTGCCATGGATAGCGGAGGTACCCCACAGCTCCCAGCTGTCACAGGCACAGGAGGTACCCCACAGCTCCTAGCTGCTATGGGCGACAGGGGGACCCCCACAGCTCCCCAGCCTCTGCAGGAGGGCAGGGAGACCCCAGCAGCTCTCCACCAAAGCAGGGGAGCAGAGGGACCCCGGTGGCTCCCCACCGACATGGTGGAGCAGGGGGACCCTGGTGGCTCCCAGCCTCTGCAGGGGGATCCCCAAACTCCTGGCCACTGCAGAGGGCAGGGGGACCCTGGAGCTCTGAGCTCCCACAGGTGGTAGGGCTCCCAGCCACGCTGCAGCTGCCCAGCCCCTTCCCATTTTATTATGGATATTTTTAGTAAAAGTCAGGGACAGGACATGGGCTTCTGTGAATTTTTCTTTATTGCCTGTGACCTGTCTGTGACTTACTAAAAATATCCATGAAAAAATCTTAGCCTTACTGATCATATAGTGTTCATAGATTCCAAAGCCAGAAGGGTCCATTGTGATCATTTAGTCTGCCCTCCTGTACAACGCAGGTCATAGAACTTCCCCAAGATAATTCCTAGAACATATCTTTTAGAAAAAACATCCAATCTTGATTTAAAACTTGTCAGTGATGGAAAAATCCACCATGATCGTTGGTAAATTGTTTCATTGGTTATTATTATGGCTTGATTTCCAGTCTGAATTTGTCTAGCTTCAATTTCCAGCCATCGTGTTATACCTTTCTCTGCTAGATTGAAGAGCCCATTTTCAAGTACATGTTCCCTATGTAGGTACGTATAGACTGTAATCCAGTCACGCCTTAACCTTCTTTGTTTTGGTAAATAAGACTGAGCTCCTTGAGTCTATCATTATGAGAAGGTTTTCTAATCCTTTAATCATTCTTGTGGCTCTTCTCTGAATCCTCTCCGATTTATTAACATCCTTCTTGACTTGTGGGCACTAGAACTGGACACAGTATTCCAGCAGCAGTCACAGCAGTGCCAAATAGAAAGGTAAAATAACCTCTCTATTCCTACCCAAGGTTCCCCTGTTTAAATGCATCCAAGGATTGCATTAGCCCTCTTGACCACAGTGTCACACTGGGAACTCATGTTCAGCTGATTATTCACCACAACCCTAAATCTTTTTCAGAGTCACTTTGTTCCTAGGTATCAACATTTACATTTAACCATACTAAAACTCATATTGTTTGTTTGCACCCAGCTAACCAACCAATCCAGATTGCTCTGTATCAGTGACCTGTCTTCTTCGTTATTTACCACTCCCGCAATTTTTGTCCCACCTGCAAATTTTATCAGTGATGAGTTTATTTTTCTTCCAGGTCATTGATAAAAATGTTAAATAATGTAGGGCCCAGAACAGATCCTTGTGGGACCCCACTAGAAACATGCTCACTTGATGATGAGGATTCCCTTTTTACAAATACATTTTGAGACCTAAACTGGTTTTTAATCCATTTAATATGTGCCATGTTAATTTTATATCACTCTACATTATTCAAACAAAATGCTGTGTGGTACTAAGTCAAACACCTTACAAAAGACAAAGAATATTACGTCAACACTATTACCTTTATCAACCAAACTTGTAATCTCATCTAAAAAGATATCAAGTTAATTTGGCAGGATCAGTTTTCCATAAACCCATGTTGATTGGCACCAGTGATATTACCCGCCTTTAATTCTTTATTAATTGAGTTCATATCAGCTGCTCCATTATCTTGTCCATGATGATGTTAGACTGACAGACTTATAATTAGCTAGGTCATCCCATTTGCCTTTTTTAAAAATTGGCACAACTTTAGCTTTCTTCCAGTCTTCTGGAACTTCCCCAGTGTTCCAAGACATATTGGAAATCAACATTAACGGTCCAGCAAGCTTCTCAGCCAACTCCTTCAAAACTCTTGATTGCAAGTTATCTGGACCCGCTGATTTTAAAATGTCTAACTTTAGTGGCTGCTGTTTAAAATCCTCTTGAGATGTAGTATGGAAAAAGTGTTATCATATGATATAACAATATCATATTTTTTTCCCAAACAGAGAACAAAAATATTTATAGAACATGTCTGTCTTTTCTGCATTATTGTTGGTAATTCTACTATTTCCATCTAATAATAGACTGATACCATTGTAAGGATTCCTTTTATTCCTAATGTACTTAAAAATCTTCTTCTTAGTGTCTTAATTCTGCTGCCCATAGATTTCTTCTTGTATCCATTTGTTTCCCTTATCAATTTTCTACTAATTCCTAACTTCTGATTTATATTCATTACTATCAACTTTCCTTTTCTTCCATTCTCTCTCTTGCTCTCTCCAGCTGTCTTCACTTTCCCTCTAATTCAGTTTTTTAACCAAGACTTCTTTGTTGATTAAATTTTTTTGGGCATCTAGTGAAGTGTTCTTAAACAATTCTCAATTTCACATTTTCTGACTAAATTTTTCATCCCAGATGATTTAGCTCATAGTTGTTTTATACTGTTTTGAACCTTATTCTGTTTGCACATTATAAATGTCACCAACTCACGATCATGTACCTAAGCTACCGTGCATGTTTAATTCTGTTTTACTCTTTAATGTATCAATTTGTTCCAAAACCTCTTCTAATGACACCTCAATTAGGGACAATTCCTCAGATTTGTCACTTAAAAAAGAACGGCTCAGGTGCGGGAATCTCTCTCACATCCTCTGCTGTGAAGACTGATCCAACGAATTCATTTAGTTTCTCTGCAATGGCTTTAGTTCCTTTGAGTGCTCCTTTAGCACCTCTATCGTCCAGTGGTCCTACTGGTTGTTTAGCAGGTTTCCTGCTTCTGATGAACTTAAAAAAAAAAATCTGTTTTTTTTTTGAGTCTTTGGCTAGTTGCTTTTCAAATTCTTTTTTGGCCTGCCTAATTATACTTGCCAGAGTTTATGCTCCTTTCTATTTTCCTCAGTACAATTTAACTTCCACTTTTTAAAGGATGCTTTCTTTCTCTAACCACTTCTTTTGTTATTTAGCCATGGTGGCAATTTTTTGGTCCTCTTATTATGGTTTTTTTTTTTTTAATTTGGGGGTAAACATTTGATGTGAGCCTCTATTATGGTGTTTTAGAAAATTTTACATGAAGCTTGTAGGTATTTCATTTTTGGGACTATCCCTTTCAATTTCTGTTTAACTAACTTCCTTATTTTTGTGTAGTTCCCATTTCTGAAGTTAAATGCTACTGTGGTGGGTTTCTTTGGTGTCCCCCCACCACAGTAGCATTTAACTTCAGAAATGGAAGGATGTTAAAGTTAATTATATTATGGTCACTATTATCAAGTGGTTCATCAATATTCACCTCTTGGACTAGATCCTGTGTTCCACTTAGGACTAAATCAAGAATTGTGTCATAGAATCATAGAAGATTAGAGTTGGAAGAAACCTCAGGCGGTCATCTAGTCCAACCCCCGCTCAAAGCAGGACCAACCCCAACTAAATCAAGAAACTTTATCTCTGCCTCCTGTCCTGGAGGTGAAATGTACCCAGACAATATGGGGATAGTTGAAATCCCCCATTATTATTGAGATTTCTAGAGGTGGCACTATATTAAAAATAAATATAGTGCACTCAAGCACTCTAGCCTCTTATCACAGGAACACGTTTGATAATTTTTTATGATTAAATAGAGTCTGCTATTCTGTTTCTGTGCTCTCATTGAGGCATACAATGTCATTGTACACTTAAGCACCTCATGCTGAAAATGTAAATATAATTGTCCATCCACAAGTGATGAATTCCATTGATTTTTTTCATGTATCTCTTTGAGAATTTAGCCTGATATGGAGATGTGGTTTTTTTGCAGTTGCTCTGATGGAATTAGAAGAAGCTAAAATGAGGTTACACAAGAACAGCAATGGTAAAAATAACAGGTTGTCACGTCTGCAGTCACGCCTTTGAGGGCCTAATCCTGCAGACACTTAGAGCTGATAGGAAAAAAAAACAGTTTTTCTTTCATTGAAAAGCAGAATTGTAAAAAAAAATCAAATGAAACAAACCCTTTTATTTGATTTCAGCAGGGCTATTCACACAAGAAAAGTTATACCCATGTGTAAGTAGTCCTAGGGTTAAACCTTATATTGGGAAGGAGAGCTTGGCTATATTGGCAGTGTAACTGTTAGTGATACTTCTGCCTTCACACACACACCTATACCTGAGATTTGCTGACACAGTTAAGTTCTGAACTAATTTTGAGATATGGCCTCTGGAAATAGACTATCTATTTAAGAGTATATTACGTTTTGATTTTCATCTTTTGTGTGTTGCTCAAAATCAGTATTGGAAATGGCATTGCAGCCTGAGGCTGGAGAGGAGCAGCAGGAAATGGAGAGGCAGGAGTTCAGCATTATTTTTCTTCTGGATGCTTGTTGGCAGTGCCTCAGTTAGCCAATGTTTGTACTCCCTCAAACCAGTGCCTGAAGGCTTCACAGTATGAAGCTGCAGTAGAGCAGCAGGAATGCAAGAATTTAACTGTATTCGATTTGATTACTTACTTGTTGTTTATGAGGCAGCACAGTGTGTATGGGCCCTGGAAGGGACCACCCAGGCTAGTCAGTCTTGGCAGTGGGGTATACTTATTTAAAAAGTTTTATGTCCATATTTGACCAAATAAAAATAATTTACTTCCAGTACTACAAGGGGCTGGTCCTAGGCTACCAAAGTTAATAGAAATTTGCAATTGACTTCAATGGGAGCAGGACTGGGCCCTAAAATTATATAGGTCTATCATTTTCATCATTCAGGCATCAGAAAGCACAATGAATAAGATAGAATATTATTATTGTTTATTTTACGTTATTCCCAAATGCTAGATAGAAAAAGAGAGACTTTGGGGTGGGAGGGGCTGGATCTCTGGGTTGAAACTAGAGAGAAACAAATTCAAAGGTCATAAAGTTGAAATGTCACAAAAGTTGTAGCATTAAGACTTCAGCTCCTGGTTCTAAACCCAAGGGGCAGACTGTGATCTCCTTACTCATGCTGAATAAAACCTTACATCACTAGTAATCTCACTGAAGTCAGAACCATGTAACTGTAACCCCAGATGAGAGGAGTGATGGTCTTGTGGTTAATGAGGTGAACTGGGACTCAGGAAATCTGGGTTTAATCCCTAGTTCTCCTACAGAATTTTAGTGTAACCTTGAACAATGTACTTAATCTATCCGTGCCTCCGTTTCCCTTCAGTAAATACTTCTTTTCTCCCATTCTTTGTCTGCCTTGTCTATTTAGATTATAAACTCTTGGGGCAGGAATTGTCTTGTACTATGTGTATGTATAATTCCCAGCACAAGGAGGCCCCAATCTCAACAGCATCATATGCACTGCTGTAATGTTAATGATAATATGAATGATAAGAAGACTGGCACCTGCTGATGTTTAATAGTTAAAAAGTGCAACGAGAGAGCAGATCAGTTACATATGAAGGAGCAATCAACACTATGTAATAATGATTTATAGGCCAAAGGAGCAATATAGAGTCAATACATTGCTTTACAGGGATTCAATGAACTGATTACCAACTAGCCCTGATATACGGAGCATTCTGAACAATCTGCAAATATTGGAGATCCTTATCAAACATGCCAGCAGAGTTCCAATAATCAAAACCAGAAACTACAAAACACCATTTACACATCAGACTGCAGTGAATGGTTTTGCAATCTACTGGTAACAATAATACTAAGGCTACGTCTTCACTACTCGCCTGAATCGGCGGGTAGAAATCGATCTCTCGGGGATCGAATTATCACGTCTCGTCGGGACGCGACAGTCGATTCCCTGAATCGACGCTTGTACTCCACCTGCGCAGGTAGGAGTAAGCGCCGTCGACGGGAGAGCTGCGGAGGTCGATTTGCCGCCATCCTCACAGCAGGGTAAGTCGGCTCGGATACGTCGAATTCAGCTACGCTATGAATTTGTGTACTTAAATCAACCCCCCAGTGAAGATGTAGCCTTAGACAGTAGAACAGGCAGCTAGTATTTTAAAAAATGCATCTCAGGCAGCCATATTGAATCAACAATACCAATATTAATACTTTTCACTGATATAGCATGCTACATCTGTCATACTTTAGGGCAGGGGTTCCCAACCTTGGTTCGTGGCTTGTTCAGGGTAAGCCCCTGGCGGGTCACAAGACACTTTGTTTACTTGAGCGTCTGCAGGTACGGCCGCTCACAGCTCCCAGTGGCTGCGAGTCGCTGTTCCTGGCCAATGGGAGCTGCGGGAAGTGGTGGCCCAGTCCGTGCATGAATCTGTCAGTCACTCTTTTATGTTGTTCAGGCCACTGATTTTGTCCTTGTGTAATAGATGATCAGCAGACAAAGGTTCTCTCCTCAGGGCAAAGCTTCAAAAGGCTGAGTTCTTATATCTCATTTTTTCAGCATTAATCTTCGCTTGCTTTCACACATACAATTCATCAAAGTGTGATGAGAGAAGTGAGAATACCTTGATGGGATCAGCTAAAGAAGTAAACTAAATCTCTGTTAGTATAACAATGTTGTCTGATCGGGCCACATCCTGAAATCTTCACAAAGCCCAAGCAAATGGGCTTGCACGGGAATTTCAGTGGGTTCTGGGAGGAGGGACAGAATTATCCTTCCATGCCAGACCACTGAATAGCAGAAAAATTATGTCATAGCAGCCCACAATCCCTGTGCTCCCCCTCCATAAAATGATTGTGGTCAGATTAATCTGCATACTTGCTGTGTGCCTGCCAGCAAGCCCCCGACCCATTGGGAGCCGTGTAGAGAAAGCTACCATAAAACAGTGCTCCATGGAAAAGTGGGTACGATGGCTTCCTGCTTGACTCCTTCATTGCTAGTACCCCTCGCGTGCCATATCTACTACCTCGGAGGCCTCCCAAAACCTTTCATCAGGATGAACAGTTTGGCTGACAATGTTTGATAAGAGATTTGCAAAAAATGATGAATATGGGACCTAAACTGGAGGGTAAAGGAGAATAAGACTTGCCTAATTAAATGGGATTGAAATTAGAGAAGCATTTGATCCAAATAGCAAACTAGCACCATTTGAATAACAAAGATTAGAACTTGGGATGGGTGAATTGCTTCAGGAAAAAAATGTACCTCCACTACCCTGCTAAGCCTTTGCTCAGGTTTAGAACGAAATTTGAAGTGAAGCATTTCTGAGGTTGTGAAATGTTCATGTACATGCTTTTCAACTTGGATCAGAAGTGGAATTGTCAAAACAAACAAACAAACACTGGAGAAGTTCTCGTCCACTACATTTTTTTAACCCAATTTTTCAGACGTAAGAAGTTTGGACAGTTCCAATAGGCATGCAGAGTTTTGGATGCTTCTGCTGTTCAAACCCAAACTCTGAAATGTTTGAGGTATACCAGTCAATAATTAAAACTAGAATAAGTTAAATACAAAATGTAGGGCAATTAAAAGAAGCCAATGAGCAACAGCAACAATAATGGCAACCGATCTAACATATTTAAACAGACGTGGCAGCAGAATCATCTAGACAAGGACAGTAGCTCAGGGCTAAGACAAATCAGCAGTACTCATAAATTGATGACTAGCATATGGTCTTTCAGATGCTCTGACACAACCCTTTCAACCACTTTCACTGGGTAAGAAGAATTGGGAACAGTGGAGAATAATAAGGAAATTTCTCTTTAGCAGAAACGATGACAAGGTTTTGCTGTCCTCAAGAGTGAGATTTACAGCCCCAAAGAGTGACATTCAAGGGTAAAGAGTGATACTTTCCAGGTGGTGTGTTAGGTCAGTGATTAAGAGAGGGACTCTCATCTTTGGTCCTTGACGACATACAATAGTCCAGGTTTTTAATCCAACCAGCACTTAATGGTTTGTTTTAAAATGTACAATGCTTAATATTGCATATGAAGCAATTAAATGTCCTAATTCATACTAAAGTCTAGGGCATGTGAGAATTGGATATGCAGTAGAAATCAATGGATTTTAATAAAAACAATTATTAGCAGGTTGGAACCAAAACCTGGATGGCTGGAGATCCCTGAGGACACGAATTTGTCCAGTGTGGTTTAAATTTTGAACAGTATCTTGCAGAACCTGCAAACTTTCTATCAAGGCCTGCTCTTTTTTTGGGAGAACTCCTATCTTTTGGAGTTCACACACACAACTCCCCCCACGCCCGCATAGCTTCCTCTTTCCTCTTGTACCTGTATAGAATACAGGTGTGTAGTCTCCATGGTTACCACAATGCACAAGCTTTGAAAGCAGCTTTCCAAACTCTAAGCCCTATGCCTGAAGCCCCGAATGTATTGTTGTCTCTTGCAGCTCCTGAGTAAAAATATTTTAAATCTTTATATATTTACTCAAAATAAGTGAGATAAGCTTAGGAATATCAAATTTATTTGGGCATAAGCTTTTGTGAGCTAAAACCCACTTCATCAGCTGCATGGAGTGGAAAAAAACACTAGGCAGATATATATACACAGTACATGAAAAGATGGGAGTTGCCTTACCAAGTGGGGGGGGTCAGTGCTAACAAGACAATTCAATTAAAGTGGAAGTGGGCTATTCTTAACAGTAGAATACCAAGGGAAGAAAAATCACTTTTGTAGTGGTAATGAGGCCAATGTAAACAGGGTGGCCCATTTCAAACAATTGACAAGAAGATGTGAGTAACAGTAGGGGGAAATTGGTATGGGGAAATTTAGTTTTTGTAGTGACCCATCCACTCCCAGTCTTTATTCAGGCCTAATTTGATAGTGTTCAGTATGCAAATTAATTCCAGTTCTGCAGTTTCTCGTTGGAGTCTATTTTTGAAGTTTTTTTGTTGAAGAATTGCCACTTTTAAGTCCGTTATTGAGTGACCAGTGAGGTTGAAGTGTTCTCCTACTGGTTTTTGAATGTTATAATTCTTGACATCTGATTTGTGTTCATTTATTCTTTTGCATAGAGACTGTCCGGTTAGTAATGTACATGGCAGAGGGGCATTGCTGGCACATATCAATGTGATATATGCCAATAATTATAACATTCAAATAATTATAACATAGGCTCCTTTAAACATGAGTTCAAAACTCTAAACCAAAACACCCCTGAATTCTGGCTGTTTGGATCCAGAAGTCTGGCTCTGAACTTGTTCTGCTGATTTTGAATCCAGGCCAAATTCCAATTGTGGGATGAATCTGTTTCAGATTGAGCATGACCTCCAAGTTGCTGAGAACAGCTTGTGAAATTGTGGATCATAAAAGAGTTTTATGCCATGAGGACAGCAGTATTTTGCAGGCAGAAGTGGCCTAGGGAATAAGCAGGATAAAATGGATCTCACAGCCTGGCTCAACCCAATTAGTTGGAGGATCTGATGGGAGGAATAGCATTCTAGGTCCTGAAAGGGAGAACATGGCTTTCTGGGCTGAGAGTGGGAAAGAAAGTACATTGGATGGAGTGAGTACCTCCATGGAGAGAGGCAGACAGAGAAGCATTTTATAACTCCATGCTCTGCACACATAAGGTGATCTTCAAATGATCTAGATTAAAAGTAAAACAGCAGGATGATCTCCATTCTGTACACCAGATTTGTATAATTTTTGGTGATGCCCAGAAAGGGTCCAAGCAGAGCCATCCTGTCCATAGGACGGAACAGGGAAACCGCCCTGTGCCCTGCACTTTGGGGGGCCCCGTGCTTCAGGGGGACAGGGTGGCCTGGGGTGTCAGTGGGGGGGGGAGGGGGGGCTGGTGCTGGAAAGAGGCAGGGTGGAGGCTTGGGGGAAGGGGTGGAATGGTGGCGGGGGGGGGCAGGGCAGGGAGACATGGGGCAGGGCTGGGGGAAGCTTGCTGCTGCTGGCGCCAGGCCCCCCGCTAGCCCGCCAGACCACCCTGGACCCTGCGTCCCCCTGAAGCGCAGGGCCCCCCAAAGTGTGAAGCTGGGGTGGTTGACCGGTCTGTCCTTTGGATGGGATGGCTCTGAAAATATAAGCCCAAATATTGGTGGAGCCGGGCCCATACGACTCGCCGCCTATGTACAGAACATAATGCCTACCCTATTCTACATTCATAAGCTTTTACTGAGTGTAAAACATTTCTTATTCTGAATCTGTTTTATCACTATTCATACAGAATTACATGCAAAACAACTACACTAAAATAACTGTGTTAAAGTTGAAAATCAAGCCCTTTGTATGGATGCAGTAGTGGTTTGATTCTTTGGGGAGTGGGAATATAGGGATTCTCCTACATCCCCATTCATTCCCTTCAGAGAACATTTTTGCAAAGGCTATGCTGGGAGAGCAGAGCAGGCCAAAAGAAGGCAATACCTCCTTTCCAGAAGCAAATTAGGTTAATCTTTAAAATATGCCTTTGGGTTTCTAAAAATGGAGCCTGGATTTCTTCAACTTCTGTAGTACATAAATTTATAATGTTTGGGGGGAGGGGGTGATTTTTTTTTGGTAATGTGTATTTATATTGAAAAGCAAAAATCAATAAAAACTTTAATTAAATGCTTTGGGTATCATAACCTGTTTCTAAGAACTATGAATTGTATGGCGTATCTATTGTCCTCTGAATACTTTTTGTTTTTGTAAAAGTATAAACATGCCACTGGTGATAAATTGCTAATAAATAATAAAGCACTGATCACCTGAATTTACGTGTAAGGAGAAACAATTACTTTGACTGCCTGGTTTTTATAATCAGTGTGCCATATTTGATCTTAGTTACTCTGGTTTACATGAGTGTAACGCCATTGACTTCACTGGAATTACTCTGAAGTCATTCCCATGTAACTAAGAGCAGACATGTACCTTCTGTCACTCAGAAGGTATTTTTGCAAAAACCTATTCATAATAAGCAAGGCAGTCCTTTTTGTACTGTGTATATGATGGTATTAAAAACAGAAGTTATGACTATCCTACAACTCAGATTGAAATACTAGCGGTAAAGCTAGTTTTATTCATTAACTTTCCTTCTGCCAAGGTAGTGAGAAGCTTAAAAAACTGCTCTGACAAAATTCCTATAATTTTTACATTATTCAAGTATTATCCAACATGGAGAACTACAGTGATTAACTGTGGAAAAATTAAGAGACCTATTACTTGTCTTGGGAAGGACAGACATACTGTTAAGTTGACAAAAAACACAAAGATACTAAATGTGGCTCTAATTAGTTTTATTCCCGACTCTAGTCTCTGCAGTTAGATCTTTTGATGCCAACCTGCTTCCACCTAACATGAATAATGAGAATGGTTAGTGGATAATATTTCATACTGCCACGTTCCCATGGAAGCAGGTTCCACTTGTATGCATGGTTCCAGTGACTACACTTTGATGAAGTGGTAAAAAGAAAAACACAACTATCTAATTTCTAGATACACAAAATCCTGGAGCTTGGCAATATATCAGCATGTGCAAAATTACTCTTTGCCAATACAGTGAATCAGTTTATTATATCAGACTATGCTTATTTAACGCCTGTCATCCACAGGCACTTAGGGTGCTTTACAAATAATAGCTAATCAGCAATAAAGTGATATTGCAGGATATAACTTTGACACAGGTTCCATTAAACAGCTAGACTAAGTTTCCAACTTAGATTAAAAAAAAAAACAGAAATAGTCTAAGCTCTGTATGCTGCAAACAGGGCCGGCTCTAACTTTTTTGCTGCCCCAAGCAGCAAAAAAAGCGCGCCCCCCCCCGCCGAGCACCCCGCC
>NW_020664393.1:9383889-9412287 GCF_002925995.2 Terrapene triunguis
GCGGAACAAGTTTGGGAACCACTGACCTAAACATTTCTGTTCACATCTTGCAATTCTTGTTAAGTTTTCTAACACTTCTATATGGTTCATATTTCAACTGATTTCAATGGGATTTGCATCAGGCCTTGTATGAGTAGATGCCAAAAAGTTTGTCAAGTGAGAAACACTATAGTGCTAACACAAAAATAGACCTAGATCCTGGTGTAACATCCCACGGTACAATTCAGAATAATGAGCATCTGTGTCACCCCTGCCCTGCAACCTTGTGTGCCTTACAGTGCCTAGTTGAAGTAGTTCCCACTTGAGCTGCTCACAGTCTTCCAGCATGTAAGCCAGACCCTGAGTGTCTAGGTGTAACTGCAGCCTTCCAGCCACACTTGGGTTACACTCTGGCTCTCACCAGCCTTAATTATGCTTCATTGTGACCCCAACACACACACCCCAGTCCCAGACTTCCTACCAGAAATGTATGTCCTGTATTGCCCAACCCTCTCCTGAACAGAACAGAATATTTTAAATCCGTTCTTCCTTAAAGGGAATAATATGCCATCTTATCTCAAATAGTTATTGAGTCACTTCAATTTAAACACACTGGATTAGATAAAACAGTAAAACAAGTTTATTAACTACAAGAGATTGATTTTAAGTAAGTACAAGTAATGAGGCATAAAAGTCAGAAATGGTTACAAGAAAAATAAAGATAAGACACCTACTAATACCTAACTTAACAAACTATATCAGATTCAAGCAAAGTTCCTCACCACATGCTTTCACAGCAGTCTTACTGACCAAACCTTGTAGGTCCAGACCCCTCCCCCAGAGTCCAATGCTTTCTTCCTTTTTCTCTTCACGTGCAGTGAATGAGTTAGGCAGGGCAAGACAGAGGGGCACCTTTAGGTGTTTATCTCTCCTTTGTTATGGTTTAATTCCCTCTCTTGAAAAACATTTCCATCTGTGCACTAGGCAACAAAGAGTCTATTTGGAAGGAAGTTCCCTGCTGGTTTTTTTCTCACCTGCTTAAGTTTTCTTTGTTTCCCTTCCAGCTTGATGACTCTGTTCACTGGTTAAATGAAAATTAAGCAGAGCACACATTCCTTTGTTTAGGACAGACCTGTTTGCCAATTTCTATTTGGGCAGGGCTGTGAGGTTTTGGAACATGTTAATAACATCAGACTGGGAAATCTTATAACTTTACATACAATATTGCCACACATTTTATCAGGACAATGTTGAGTAGAAAATTATGAGTTTTCAAATGATACCTTACAAGACATGCCTTGTACAAAATTATTACAATAGTGTGTAAGGTGTGGATACAGGAGTCTATTTTGTCACACTGGCATAGGGCCTCAAGCCCCAATCCAGCTAAATCTGTAAGCATGGGCTTAACTTTAAGCATGAGAATAGACCCACTGACTTACATGCACGAGTAGTCCCAATTGAAGTTAAATTGCATTAAAATACTTGCTGAATTCATGCCAAAAGCATCAGTTCAAGTAGCTAGGTCAGTAGCTTGGCAAGGATGTTCAGGATGATTATTTTTCTGTTATGCTTATAATCATTGTGAACACAAACTGTATGCTTGCAAGCCAGCAGAATTTATAAACTAGTAAAGCCCAATTATTTCACTTGAAGGAGTTTACAAACTCTATCACAAAGTTCCTCAAGGGAAAAACAAAAACAAAACAGAAGTGAATCTATCTACCTGAACATCACATGAAGGTTATAAACTTAAAAGTCAACATTCAGAAACTGGAAAAAAGGTTCTCATTAACATTAATTCAGACAATCTGCATATATTGTGTGTTGTCTTTTGTATTCCCATGTTGCTCCTTAGATATATACATTAAAATAGCAGCATTCAATGCATACCAAGAAACATCCAGAATGTGCAACATTGCTGTATTTATGTTATTTTGAGATCTTTAACGTTTCATTTCTTGGCTTTCAGGTAGATCTGGGTGTGACAGGGTGTACCAGGCCCTTTGAGGGCCCCTGCTGGAGGCCTGGCGGTCCTACCACACCTCACCCCAGAAAAAGAGCAGTGAAGGTGGGTCCTCCTGGCCTGCCTAGAAAGGCTGCAGGAAAGCAGCTTAACTGAGCCCAGTAGGCTCAGTTAAAAAGAGCTGCAGGGTCTAAGCAACTCAGTTGCTGGCAGGGACCAGAGGAGCAAGGCAGGATCGGGGGGAAGGATAGCTCAGTGGTTTGAGCATTGGTCTGCTAAAACCAGCGTTGTGAGTTCAATCCTTGAGGGGGCCACTTAGGGATCTGGGGCAAAATCAGTACTTGGTCCTGCTAGTGAAGGCAGGGGGCTGGACTCAATGACCTTTCAAGGTCCCTTCCAGTTCTAGGAGATAGGATATCTCCTTTAATTTTTATTTTTAAGGAAGGTGCTGGAGCTCAAGGGAGAATTTGAAGGTGGCTTCTGGTGACACTGGTATTACATGAGGAAGAAATTCAGCCCTGGGGTAAAGGTGAAGAGGAAGGAGCTATATGGGAAGTGGCCCAGAGAACAGCAGCAACAAAGGAGTTAAAGGAATGTGGCTGCTTTCTTTAATAGTTGCTGTTGCTGCATTCCCTGGGCTGCTTCCCACTAGGTCCCATCACCTTCACCAGTTACCTCAGGGGTACAGTCCTTGGATTCTGTGTGTTCTCTCAGAGCCTCTCACTGGGCTCTTTTCCACTGAAGTCATTTCAGGCCCCCACTTGTGACTCAGCTCTTGTAACAAATTACATACACTCTAAGTTATCTTCCTCCAGAACTGAGACTGGAGGCTGGGTCTTGCCCACAGTGAAAGGGGTGTTTGAACCCGAGGACTTCCTTCCCACTTCTAACTTGAGATCCTCAGGCCTCTTTCCTTGTCTAGCCCAGGTTTGCCAGTTACTGGGAAGCTTATGTCTGTGATAGTAATAGTCCTGCTTCTGAGTGTTTTTCCCAGGGCAACATCTTTTTTATGTATTCCACTTCTGGTAATGACAGGTTTCCCCCTGCAGAAAGGATTGGGATTACTACTGAGGATAACGTCCCTTCCTATCCAGTCTTTTGCCATTCTTAGGCCAGGCCTCTCCACCTGGAGAGCTATCGCTGTTTGTACCTTGCTTTGGTCCTAGTCTTCTCCCCTCTCAGGCCTCTCTGTCTGGAGAGCTTGTAGCAGTCTCTGCCCTGGTTTCTCAGGGTCTCTCTCCCAGGCCTATCTGACTGGAGAGCTTTTTGCAATCCTAGCCCCTTTTAGTCAGGGTTCCTTCTCAGACCTCTCTACTTGGAGAGCTTTTACTTTTTGCCCTGGTTACTCAGGTTCTTCTTCTCAGAGGCTTCTTTCTCTGTCCTTGAATTCTGTTGCCTACCCCAGCCCTGCTCTTGGGTCTCTCTCTGCTGGAGCAGCCCTGAGTCCCCACACTAGCTTTTCCAATGTGTAGGTCAGCCTGGGTTTCCACAGTACCCTGATGTGCCAGGGCTCTGTCTGAGTCCCCACTATACCCTTTACTTCCTTTCCCAGGTGGTCACAGACCCCCTTGGTCCTAAACCACTGTCTTAGTCCCTCCAGCATGAGGGCTGAATAACCCACTCATCTCTCCCCAGAACTGTGGGTCAAGGCAGGCCCTTGACCACCCCGACACACCATTGACATCTCTGGTCTTGCATGTCTCCACTGTCCCTCCTTTGACTGTCCCAGGCTTGCCTAATCCTGGAGTCTCCCTCTTTTCTCTTGTTGCCACTCATTTCTCTAAGAGAGCAATGTTGTTTTAAATGCCCTGTCACCCCACAAGCAAAATATACTGCCGCTGCCCTTGCATTGACAATGGGCATCACTCAGGGCCATTAACTCTGGGCAATAGGATAGTAGGGCTACTGCATTCTTGTCATCATGGTTCATATAGAGGTAGGTCTTTCTAATATGTCCAAATTGCCCACAGGCATAGCATATTATCAGCTGGGCCTCTTAGACCCTAGAGGAGTTTCTGTAGATTTTCCTGTAGTTCACCCCAGCAACTCTCTTTCCTCCTGGATTCACCCAAGGGCAAACTACTTAAGTGTCCCATCTATCCACAACCATACCAGATCCTGTAACCATTGCTGCTTCTTTCCTAAAGGATCCGTAACAGGCACTGCTGCTGTTCCTCTAGCCTGGCAAGCTGCTGTTGCAATTCCAGCTGCTGCAACCCCTTGGTGGGCTCATGCAACCTGTTCTCTTTTGACATCTATGATGGTCAGGCTTATTTGTGGTTGCTGGTCTCCCTGCCAGGCCTGAGATGGGTGTTCCTGGAGTAGTTGTTGCTGCTGCAGCTGGAGTACCTTCAGGTGTACTGTTGTTGAGGGACTGGCTGGTCCCCTTGTTGCACTTCGGCTCATACTATCTGGGTTTCAGCACAGCTGTGCTGCTGCTAGACTTGCAGTCTTATTAACTCCTCCATTGTCCCCTTGTTTTCAGGGGCTGGTCTGGTCTGAAAAGACCCTACTCTGGTACCAAGTTGTGATGGGGGACACTGACCTCTTGTGAGTGCCTCCTATCAGCTAGGTGTGATCCTGAACTCTCTTTCTACTCATGCTGGCTGTTAGCCTTGTCAGGCACATCTTCAATAGCTCATCCCTATAGTTAAGTCATCCATAGTCTAACACCAACAAACAAACCACCTTCTGGGATATAAAGTCCAACAGGGCCTGTCCCTGTACCCTTGTTATTGTCTTTAGACCTGTCTCTGGGCTCAGTTTTCATCCCCTTCTAGGCTAGATTTCCATCTGTCCCTGCTGTCTTATAGAGCAGTGCCCCCAGGTCTTTTTCCCTGGAGACCCCGAGTCCTGCCCTTCACTTGGACCCATAAACAACACTTGTTCTCTTCTCAGGGCTTTGGCTACTCTGCCAGTGGCCAGTAGGGGGACCCATACCCATCCACAACTCTGTATCTCAACCCAGAGACCCTACAAATAGCAGCCAGGTGATGCTTTCTTTAACTCCATTGCTACTGTTGTTCCCTGGGCCCTCCCACATAGCCCCTTCCTCTTCACCCGTACCTCAGGGCTGACAGTTTTCCTCACGGAATGCCAGTGTCACCAGAACCTGTCCTCTGGCTCTCCCTTGAGCTCCAGCAACCAGCAGGAGCACCTTCCTTGCCCCTCTAGTCCCCACCAGTAACTGTTTTGCTCAAGCCCTGCAGCTCCTTTTAATTGAGTCTGCTGGGCTGATAGCCTGCAGGGAAGCAGCCTTTCTAGGTAGACCTGGAGTACCCTCCTTCAATGCTCCTTTTTTGGGGTGGGGCGTGGAAGGACCACATGCCCTCCCGCAGGGGGCCTCAAAGGGCCTGGTGCACCTCGTCACACAGGGAAAGAACGTTCTGGTGAATAGCAAAATCTAAAAATGTATTTTTCAGGGCTCTGAAACTATTTGAAAATTTGGCAAATAGTTTTGGCCAAAAAAAAAAAAAAATCTGGAAACTTTCTAAATGTAATGGCGCTTTGTTTAGAAATTTAGGTATTTTTTTGGAAAAGTGTGAACAGTCTATTCAAAATTATTTTTTCGGCTTTTTTGTTTTACTGTGAAGAAAAGAATAAATCTGTTTCAGTTTGAACCAAATCATTTTTTAAATTTTTGATTCAGCTCTCAAACTGAAAAATCCATTATGCACCTGTCTGTTTTAAAGCATTGAAATACATAATATAAATTTCACATAAATGTGTATGCATTTATACATAAATATATAGAACAGTACTTAGTTGTACCTTTATACATACAAACATATATCCAATAACTGATGTCACCGCCTTTTGACATATGTGACTGTCTAACCATCTGAAGCTGCATAGCTGAGAGGTGTTAAATCATAGAAAAGTAGGTCTGGAAGAGGCTTTGAGAAGCAATCTAATCCACCACACAATGTTGAAGCAAGACCAGCTATACCTGGTCAACTCTGACAGGTAATTGTCCGACTTCTTATTTAAAAACCTCCAGTAATGGGGATTCAACAGCCTCCCTTGGAAGCCTATTCCAGTACTTACCTACCCTCAGAGTTAAAAAGTTTTTCTTAATATCTAACCTAAATGTCCCTTGCTGCAGATTAAGCCCATTAGTTCTTGTTCTACCTTCAGTGAACATGGAGAACAATTGATTACTGTTCTTTGTAACAGCCCTTAACCTATTATCAAGACCCCCCCCTCAGTCGTCTTTTTCTCAAGGATAATCAGGCCTGTTTTTTAAAACTTTTCCTCATAGATCAGGTTTTCAAAACCTTTTCTCATTTTTGTTGCTGTGTTCTGGATTCTCTCGAATTTGTCCATATCTTTCCTAAAGTATGGCACCTAGAACTGGCCATCATATTCCAACTGAGGTCTCATCAGTGCTGAGTACAGCGAGACAATTACCTGTCTGTTCTTACATACAAAGACTTCTGATTATGCACCCCAGAATTATATTAGGCTTTTTTGCAACTGCATCACATTGTTGACTCATATGCAATTTGTGATCCACTACAATTCCCAGATCCATTTCAGCAGTACTATGACCGAGCCAGTTATTTCTCATTTCATAGTTGTGCCTTTGATTTTTCCTTCTTAAGGGTAGTACTTTGCCTTTAATGAATTTAAACTTGTTGATTTCAGACCAGTTCTCCAATGTATCTAGGTCATTTTGACTTATAATCCTGTCCTCTAAAGTGTTTGCAACCCCTCCCAATGTAGTGTCATCCACCAATTTTAAGCATACTCTCCACTCCATTATCCAAGTGATTCATGAATATATTGATTAGCAGTGGACCCAGGACTGACCCCTGTGGGACCTCACTAGATACACTCTCCCAGTTTGAATGCAAACCATAGACAACTAACTACTCTTTGAGTATTATCTTTCAACCAGTTGTGCACCCACTTCATAGTAATTTCATCTAGCATCAATTCATGCTTGTAAAATGCTTTGAAATCCTCTGATGAAAATGCTCTTAAAGTACAAATTGTTATTGTTTTATTAGTACAAAAGCTCAGGCTAGATTCCCTTTTCTATTCATTTGTGAAGCAGTCTATTCCCCCATGCCATATGTTTTTGGTGATGATGCTCACCTGCCATAGGAAGCATTCCACATAAAGAAAACCATTCATAGACAGATGGCTGACTCTGGACTGTTGCTGACCAATATTAGTAAAGAGATGTTGTTCCTAATCAGAACAGACACTGGTATCTTTCTCATGTAAATTATTACTTCTAACTAGCACTTCCCAAGTCATTACAATCCAATGTTGGATTCCCTGCGAGAATATGGAGTTGCTAAGCAACATGATTGGTCAGCTAGTTCTCTAAGTGAGAGCTGACTTTAAAACAAGATTTCTATAATATAATATTTTAAAAATTGATTCTATATTTAACATGAGGTTTCCTTTGAACTGAAGAAAATAAGAGTCATTTAAAAAAAAAAAAATTGGAATTCCAGACCAAAAGTTCTTATTGGGACAAAGTTTCCACTGCAGCTGTCCATGCACAATCATCAGAGGTCATTAATTAGCATGTTGTTAGGATCTAAGGGATTTTAATGGTACAACTGGAAGGTTGCCCACATGTCCCTAGAAAATTATAAGCAGAGATTCTCTTGCTAAAACTGATAACCAGATGGATAAGTATGAAGCTAATGTTATTTCTTCTGGGGCCAGAATGTCAAAGTGAATATTTAATTAGGAGGTTTTTTTAGGGTTTTTTTTTTAAGCAATTTGCATGAACCACACAAAGCAAAAATTAAGTATCAGTTTAAAAATTCAACTGAAAAATCCCAAGTATAAAAATCATTTAAATTTATATTAGAAAAACAGGGTGAAGAACTAAAGCTTCATTTTTATTGGAGATGAGTAAATAAAGTCCTTAAGTCATTGTATGCATGCTGGAATACTACGGAGTTTGACTTACATTAAAAATCAGCCTGAGCCTTAAAACTCAGGTCAAGATCCAAATTTTCAGAATGTCTAGATCCAGCGTTTGATTCAAATGAACAAAGACAAGGATCAGTTACAGAGAGGCTGAGTCTGATTTCATATCAATTTCACACTGTAGCAACTTCAGTAAATAGACTTATTTCTGATTTACCCCCATCTTAAATGGGTCAGAATCAGGCCCAGATTTTGGATCCAGATCTGGATCTGAAAGTCCCACAATTTCAAAGATATTCAGATCTATGGTTCTGGTTCAGATCAGTATCTCGTTATACCGTGTACTGCATATCAAGGTATCTGAAAGCACGTCAATAAATTGTAAATAACGGCTATGTAGTGACCATGTAGCCAACCCCAACACCCATGGTGTGTTCAACAGCAGCTCATATACACAGCACTGGACATCAGAGCTTGCTTGCTTGATAGATGGAATACTGGCAAGGACACTGGGATTAACGTTACTGCAGTACTACTGGGGTCTTTTAACTTCCATCTGTCTAGCCAGACAAGCAGATGTGTCTGAGCCAAAGAGACTTCCCTTTAAAATCTCATTTAGAGAACAGCTGCTACAACAGTGCAGCACCCTGGCAGTGAGCACGCTTAGTCAACATTTGTATGATTTAACAACAACAAAAAAGTCACACCTTCAGAAACAATGACGTTAGAAATTATGATCAGCTATGTAATATCTACAAAACAAATCAAGTTAGAGAAGTGAGAGTTATTTAAACTGGCAAATTCAGAATACACAAGAAGGTCAATATTTCCTTGGACCATGTGCAGGCTATGAACCATAGAAGGTCAGTCAGATTTTTCCTAATTGCATCTCATTGAAATGGATCTGCAGAGGTTAATTACTAGCAGTGACAATGTATCTACCCTATCTAACCCCTCAGTTGTCTATTACTCCCTATCTAGCAATGCTGTGGTTATGGAGTTGTTAATTTCTAGAAGCAGAGCCACACTGACAGGTTGGCCCCCCTCTTTTCAAGGTGTCAGATGTACTGGGGTCCCACTGAGCCCACCTGTGCCACCAGTCTGGGCTCCCTCTTCACGTCCTGCTGTGCCAGGCCCTCAAGCCTCCTTTTGTACACACACAGGTAGGGCCCACCCAGCTGCAAAAGGACATTCAGACACTGAGATCAGCTCTGTGTGGGAAGACTCAGCTCGGGAATTGCCCAGCACTTAAATGCACACACCCTCTGGAGTGTAAACCCAAAATTATATTGTCCTGCACTGTATAGAGATCTATACAGCATAAGCTCATGAAATTCGCTTCCCTCCCTCAGTGTGGAAGAAGATATGCACAGCTTTCCCCCCGCACCCTCACCCCCACATGAATTACACAAACTGGTTTTAGAATAAACAAAAAAGGTTATTCACTACAAAAGGTAGATTTTAAGTGATTATAAGGGAGAGCAAACAGATCAAAGCAGATTACAATTTGTAGCCAGTTTCTTTACTGTGTTTGATCTTAGTTTGAATGTTTGCTTTCTTTACTCAGTAATTTCTCACCCTAAATGTTGTTTTAAGCAGATTGCAGAATTTCTTTGTGGACAGACAGCTCTTGCTTGCAGCTTAAAACTCCAGGTATATTCTTCATGGGCCAGACACCATTCCTATACCAGGCTCAGTACTTCACACCACCCCCCGCCCTTCCCCTTTATTTTTGTTTTAGATTTTTCCAGCAGTCATCGTGGGTGGGGATTCAGTGAAGAATAAACCAAGATTAACTCACTCCTCAAGCTTAAATAGGTTTTGCATATGGCAGGAATCCTTTGTATCCAAGTTTGACCCCCACCCACCCTTAGTGGAAAAACACTAGAATTCCAAGACGGTGTCCAGCACCAGGTGACTTGATCACATGACCCGGCAGTGTCAAAGCAGCATCCCAGGAAGCTTCTTAGGAAGGTTGAAGATTAGTATCTTCAACTTCCTATTGTCCTTCCTAATGGCCCACCCATGCTGTTTGCATGCTATCTGGTGGGCATTCCCACAGTTGTAATTGCTACATAGTCAATATTCCTAACTTCAGATATAGAAACGGTACATGAATAGAAATTGGATAATTACTTTCAATAAATCATAACCTTTCCAATGATACCTCACATAACCCATCTTGCATAAAATACTACTTAATTATGCCATATTCATATCATAAGCATATCACTAAGAAGAATATGGGGCATAGCATCTGTCAAGGCTGTATCCCCACTTTGAACTTTAGGGTACAAATGTAGGGGCCTGCATGAGGACTCCTAAGCTTAACTACCAGCTTAGCTCTGGTCCGCTGCCACCATCTTAAGAATTCCTTCCCTGGGAAGCCTTGAGAAACCTTTCACCAATTCCCTGGTGAACACAGATCCAAACCCCCTTGGATCTTAAAACAAGGAGAAATTAACCATCCCCCCTCTTTCCTCCCACCCTCCTTTCACCAACTCCTGGTGAATACAGATCCAAACCCCCTTGGATCTTAAAACAAGGAGAAATCAATCTGGTTCTTAAAAAAGAAGGCTTTTAATTAAAGAAAAAGGTAAAAATCATCTCTGTAAAATCAGTATGGAAAATAGCTTTACAGGGTAATCAAACTTAAAGAGCTCAGAGGACCCCCCTCTGTCTTAGGTTCAAAGTACAGCAAACAAAGATAAACACTCTAGTAAAAGGTACATTACAAGTTGAGAAAACAAAGTAAATCTAAGACGCCTTGCCTGGCTTTTTACTTACAAGTTTGAAATAGGAGAGACTTGTTTAGAAAGATGGGGAGAACCTGGATTGATGTCTGGTCCCTCTCAGTCCCAAGAGCGAACCACCCCTTAAAACAAAGAGCACACACAAAAGCCTTTCCCCCCCCCAAGATTTGAAAGTATCTTGTCCCCTTATTGGTCCTTCGGGGTCAGGTGTCAGCCAGGTTACCCGAGCTTCTTAACCCTTTACAGGTAAAAGGATTTGGAGTCTCTGGCCAGGAGGGATTCCATAGCACAGTACACAGGAGAGCTGCCACCCTTCCCTTTATAGTTATGACAGCATCACACACCTTTGATTCCTGATTTTTGTTTCAATATGTAAAGATTAGAGGTTTTGGCAGACAGCAGTTGCAAACAGTTGACAAATTCTTTAATGAACAATATTAAAGGTCTTAGAATAAATGGGTGGACATTCAGATCTTCTGTGGTTGTCACCATACTGCACACAGTGTCTCTTAAAAATTCATGGACACAGGAGGGGAAAAACTCCCATCTTTCTGCTGCAAAAGTATACACCCCACAATTTGAGCTCAAAGAAAAAAATTCCTCTCAGCTACAGTTCAAGCCATATGAAACAATGCTGAGGAGTTCTGAACCTAACTGCTAAAGGGCAATGGTAAACATACTCATTAGGCAATTTGCTACAGTATGACTGAAATAATTTTTTCAAGCGTGCTGAGCTGCTGGTTCTTCCTCCACATACCATCCCTTCCTATCTGCTTTCTCTATCCTATATCCAGTACAGGACTTTCCTCTCAAGAATTACTTCAACTGTTGAAGTAATTCTTAGTCCTAAAGGAGACACCAAAGTGCAGCAGACTGAGAATTTATCTTAGAACCACCTTCTCTCTCTTGCAATTTCCTACCCCCATATTCTATTTTTCACCACTCTCCACTTTTGCGATCTACGTTTTGGTTTAGTGGATTTGTCAAAACGAGACAATGAGGAGTGGTACTTCTGATAGTTTGAATCATGATGCTTAGCTTGAAGTAGCATTGCCATCTTCCTTCAAAATAATGGCCCTTACCTCAATTACAGGTAGTAAGATGAGAATTGTATGGACAGTGAGGGTCTTTGGTATTGGTGGGACCATTTTCACTGATCAAAGCTCTCTTCCAGCTATCACTAATCCTGAGAGAATGACACCTATAACAAACAAAACAAAACAGATCTCAGAAAAGATCTTTGAACCAAGTGAGAAAGAATGAAAACTTGGGGGTAAACACAGTATTCTTTTGTCACTTACAGTAATTATGGATAATAGGCAAAACTGAAATAAGAAACAATTAAAATACAAAGTTTGCCATTTAGCTGGTTTTTTGGTACTTGTACTTTACTGCTGTTAGGTCTGTGCAACTGACAGTTCATAAATGGTTCATTAATGAAGACTAGCATACCAATTATGATGACTAGAACAAATTACAGAAGATGCATTTTAACTAATTGGGAAAAAAGCTCTCTTTTCACTACTATGGAGAATTTCATCAAAGTTTCACCAATTAAGTGGGCTTCTGGAGTTAGGGAAAAGTTCTTCATTCAGATTTACATGATGATTCTTTACTGCCCTTACAAGTGCTGAACACACATCAGCATCAATGGAAACTTAACACAAAGAAGACAATAATACAAGAGTCAAGAATGGACACACAGAGCATAATTTTGCCATGAGCTATATGCTGTCTTGTGATCAATGAGAGAATTTCTCTTCTCCTGTAAGAAGAATGTGCCAGAGTGCATGGAGGAAGGAGGTGGAATTATTAATTAGTTTTTACCATTTAAACAAAACAGTTCTCTCATAACCACAACGGAGAAGGGCAGGCAGCATCACTTGTTAAATATGTACTTTTGCACTTCACTGCAAATGCTTCCTTCTGAAAAATAAGTGGAATATATCAGCAGCACAGGACTCAGTTCTGCCTAACAGGGACATACTATGGATTGAACTTCCGAGGGGTTATTTAGCATGGCCTCATCTCCCCACTCCATTGGGGAACAAACATTGTGTTCAGAGGAGAACAAAGACCATCTTTCTACGTGGAGAGTACAAAAAGATCAGATTCTTTGCATTCTGCCACCCCTTGGTTACCTGTGCTGAAGATGCCTATGATCTGGTCTGCAGTGGTTAATCTAGTTGTGATTCCCCTTTAAGGGTCAAGGGGCCTGGGAGCCCTGTTCAATTTATCAGGTCCACCTAGGAAGGGATCAGATGAGCACTATAAAGGGCTGAGAGGGAGGTGGTCTCCTACAGTAGAGTCCTGAAGCAGAAGGGACTGAGGAAAGGCAAAGGGGAAAACTTCTGGGAGCTGCAGCTCAGAGTGGGTCAAGAAATTGTTTTGGATATTTTGCCTAAGTTTTATGTTTGGAGAATAAAACTGTCCCTGGAAAAAGATTCTGGGTGTGGCAGTGAATCCTTCAGAGTTTGGGGAGAGAGGCCAGAAGCTTACATGTGGTGGAGAATGTGGGCAGGTGATTGGCCCCTACAAATGAGACTGAGGCAGCAGCTAGCCTAAGCCAGATTGGGGAAGGAAGTGCTAGTGTAGTCCAAAAGGATAAAACCAAAAATAACCCCTGAACAAACAAAAACATCAACAACCCCCCCTACCTTTTCTCTCAGAAGTGTTTTTGGGAACCCCCAGGATAAGTCACCTGTGGCAGGGATGATTAGACAATATCTGAACAGGTGGTGAAATCCACCAGTGATGGAGAAATCACTAACCCAGCCTCCCTTTTTGATGATGCAGTTTTAATGAAGGGCTCTAGGGCGTCCTTTTCAATTCATATCTGATTACATGAGAAAGAGACTTGTGTACTAGAGCTTTAGTGCAATATACAGAGATTTGTGGGAGGAGGTATTTACAAAATGTGGGTCCTCAGTGCAAGGTAAAATGTCCTACCCTCTCTTGCCCTTCTCCATATAACCTCCATCCACACCCCCAACCTGTTACCATGGGCAAAATCTAGATAGGAAAACAGAATAGTAATATACAGTGGGACATTTTCCCCTGGCTTCCATCAGCCGAAGGAAGCTGCTGGGTCCTTCCCCTATTTCCTTTTCCATAAGCCAAGCTAGGCTGATAGGTGGAGTTCTAGCTCTGATGGTGGCTATCCTAAAATAATTGGCATAACTTTTTCTGTGAAAGGGATTTCTTGTATAAAATGGACCAACCATCTTTCACGGCTCCTGACATAAGGAAGAAGTGAGAAAAAGGTAAGCTCAAACAAGTCAGAAAAAACGTATGGTAAGAGACTGATAAAATGATAAACATTAGGCCAGAGCATATCCTCCGTCCAATCTTCTCACTCCTAGACTGGTAAAGAAGGGATAGAGGAAGTAAAGAAAGGTAGAGAAACAAAACCCTTATTCAGAGTTTCTGGGACAGGGGCCCATCAGTCAGAGAAGCAATCAGCATTTCCAGAGAATGTCCTTTTTCCCCACATACATTTGCATAAGTTTTGCTATGACCATTTGGTAAATTAAAAATTGCCTTGTTTCTTCTCTTTCAGCTTGTACTTTCAAGGATATTCCCAGTAGTAATGTACTGTAAACATCTAGGGACAAATTCTCAGCTGGTATAAATTGTCACAACTCCATCATTTACATCAGCTGTAGATCTGCCCTCTGCTTTCCAATACACCACTAACTGATTGTCAGAGCAGGATGCAGACAGCAATACTGTATGAAAGACCGTAGGCAAATATCTTCTTTAGGACCAATGTTCCCTTCCAAAGCTACAGCATCTCATGAGCAAACACTATTAGCTTATGGCAAATTGTAGTGAGTTCCACTGTCTAATGTGTGGCAGTTTCGTAATTCACTACTTCACTATAGATTCAGTTGGGTTTTAGTTCCTATTAACCATTTGATAGCACTTGAATCAGTCACTGGCAGTAGGACCTTGTAAGCTCTTTGAGGCAGGAAGCTGTCTACTACTTTGGGTTTTCACTGCGTCTAGCACAATGGGGCCCTGCTCTTGGTTGGTCCCTAGGCATTATCGTAATGAACATGAGTAATAATTTGTTTACAACAAATCCTTCAATAAGGAAGAAAGGACAAATTGCACATTTCTTATAACCATTTCAGAAAATATCTAGCACACATTAATATAAAATAAAATGTAAGAAAATGACTGATGTTAAAGTCTGGCTTTTGGACCTTATAGTAAAGTGTTCCTGTGTTAAAACAGTCTCCTCACCTGATGAAAATTGTCTACAAAGAGGGTGTAGGTGGTAAAGAGACTGATGGCCTTATTCACAACATTTCAATCTCCCTGTCAAATATAGTTTAAAAATAACATGACAGTGTTTTTGACACAAATTGCTGCTAGACTATACATTTGTAGTTGCTATTACTGAATAGAAACCAGGCATTATAATCTGAAATGCATTTCATTCAAGTGTGTCTGAGGCACTTAGGTTGGAAAATAAATGAAATATTTTATACAAGAGATGTGATTAATATGAGCTATGACTGGGGTTGAATTTATAAGTGTGTGAGAAATTGATCCTTGGCATTCCTAATCTTTTTTGTTGTGTAACAATCATGGAGTACCAAGTACCATGAACAGCACTTTAAACTTAAAGCTAACTTGATTGTTAGCCAGTATGTTTGAGCAACATTTGTGTTTACAGTGACACAGCCTGTGCTCTGTATCTTCTCAATTCAGTATCTATAAATAACAGATTACGGAGGAACTCAAGTGAACCCATAAACCTAGTAATAATTAATGTTTGTGCAAGTACCTTCTTCTGGTATATATGTCACATTTTTCTGATGGCAATATAAAATCCTCTTTGTAGTATGGATCCATGGATCCCTTCCATCCTGAAGACTAGAGCTGGGTGAATCTTCCAGGAAGAGGTCAGTGAGAGGACTGGAGGTCCCAGAGGACTGGAGAAGGGCAAACGTAGTACTTATTTTTAAAAAAGAACAAAGAATTATAGACCTATCAGCCTAACTTTGATAACTGGAAAGGTACTGGAACAAATTATTAAACAGTCAGTTTGTAAGCACCTAGAGGATAGCAGGATGATAAGTAATAGCCAACAGATTTGTCAAGAACAAATCATGCCAAACTAACTTAATTTCTTTCTTTGACAGGGTTACTGACCTGATGGACAGAAGGAAAGCAATAGATATGATATAGCTTTATTTTAGTAAGTCTTTTGACACCATCCCACATGATATTCTCATAAGCAAACTAGGGAAATGTGATCTGGATTAAATTACAATAAAGGGGTGCAAAACTGGTAGAAAGACTGTACTCAAACAGTTATCAATGGTTCACTGTCAAACGGGGGTGGGGGAGGAGGATCTAATAGGATCCCACTGGTGTCCAGTACTATTCAATATTTTCATTAATGATTTGGATGATGGAGTAGAGAGGATATTTATCAAATTTGCAGATGACATCAAGCTGGGAGGGGTTGTAAGAACTCAAAATTACCGTGTCAAATTGAAGAATTGGTCTGAAATCAACAAAATGAAATTCAGTAAAAACAAACACAAAATATGGCACTGTAGAGGAGTGGACTCACCCCTGCAGGGCCTCCTACTGGTGACTTCCGGGAATTAGCTCTTCCAGCACCCTGAGCGCCCTCTGCAGGCCGGTGGTCCGCCTGTCCTCTGGCCCCCGTGTCCTGCCCTGGACCCCAGTGCCCTTTTACCTGGGATGCTGCCCCCGGGCAGTAACCCCTCAGTCTTAGGGTCTCCCCCTCCCAGGGGAACCTCCACCCATTATTCCCACCTCACCTCAGTATAAGGCTACTGCCAGTCATTGTCTAGACCCATGCCCTGGGGCAGACTGCAGTATCAACCTACTCATCACTGGCAAGGTTGGGTTTGGACCTGCTGCCTTGGCCTACCCCTGGGCTGCCCTCTGCAACCCCCAGTACCCCATGGCCTTCTGCTAGGCCACAGCCTGGGGCTTTCCAGGCTGGAGCTCCCCAGCCTGTCCCCAGCCCTGCTCCACTCAAGTACTCTATCTCTAGCTTCCTACAGTCAGGCCCTTCTCTCTCTGAATGCAGAGAAAGACTGTGAGTGCCTGGCTCCCAGTCTTTATATACAGGCCAGCTGTGGCCTGATTGGGGCGTGGCCCAGCTGCAGCCGCTTCCCCAATCAGCCCAGCTTTTAGAGCAGCAGCCCTCTGCAGGGCTGCTTTTAACCCCTGCAGCCCTCTTTCAGGGCTGGTTTCAAGCCCTCCAGGGCAGGAGCAGGTGTCCACTCTGCTACAGGCACCGAGGAATCCCCGGCGCGTACTTCAGGAGGTGAGGGCCGCTTTGCCGCCCGCTTCTCGGGTCTACCTCGACCAGGTCCTGCGCGAGGGCAGACCCCGCCCACCCTCCACCCCTGGTCCTCCGGACCTCTTTATCGGGCCCCTGCCCCGTGGACCCAACCGGCCTCCCCGCCCCTTCTCCGTGAGCCGGCTGCACAACTTGCAGCCGGTTCGTTTCCTGACCGCGCCAAGGAAACATCTATGCACGCTCGTGCTCCACACTCTTCACTTCCTCACCCTCGTGTCCCGCCCCGATACGAAGTGGCGGGACCTCCTGCCACCTGTCGAGGGTGAGAAGCCCCGGTGGGCCAGCCTCTATTCCACCTTGGTCCCGAGGCCCGCCGGGGATATCAGCTGGCGGCTCCTTCATGGGGCCGTGAGCACAGGCGTATATTTGGCGTGGTTTACCCCTGTCCCAGATACCTGCCCCTTCTACGGCATGAGGGAGACCCTGGTGCATGTTTACTTGGAGTGCACAAGGTTGCAGCCCCTCTATCGGCTCCTCACGAATATTCTGTTAAGTTTTTGGCTGCACTTTTCCCCTCACCTCCTTCTCTATGCACTCCCTATCCATGGCCCCACAAAGTCACGGGACTTCCTGGTCAACCTCCTCCTGGCCCTGGCTAAAACGGCCATCTATAAAACCAGGGAGAGGAGGTTGGCCGATGGAGACTCCTGTGACTGTGACTGAAACCTGGAGAGAGAAGAGGGTCTTGCTGCTGCAGGTGTTTTTTGTTTGTTTGGGGATTTTTGCAGTGTAGACATACCATAAGTAAACAAACTTGGAAGACTATATGTATCAGCATTACCTGGTGACATCTGCGATAACAACTGTAAATACTTAAATGTCTGCATAATTTTTCTCACAGGAGAAGTCCCAGTGCGGGATTCATGTGAGTAAAGTTATACACATGCTTAAGTGTTTGCAGGCCCAGGACCAAACCAAAAACAGAAACAAACTATTTGGCCAACCAAAACAGCTTGAGTTCAAATGGTAAATATCACACGTAACAAAATATTCACACAACAGCTACAGACCAAAGGTCTGATCTTTACCTGTGTAAGTAATTTTATTTGCCGAACAGTCCAAATATGACTAAATAAATTTAGTCATCCTGTTTATATTTGTGCAGAATCAGACCTCCCAAAATAGTCACTGAATAATTATGATAATTGATATGTTCAAGAAAATTGCAATGAGTTTGACAGTTTGTGAACAGAAAAAGATCAAAATCCACCCAATACATTATTTTTTTGTGAATTATTTGCCCACCTCTACTGGGATCCTAGAACAAAGAACCATAAATGTTGTTCAGTAGGAATTAGCATGCAGTGTTCTGCATGAAGGATTTTCTATAGTGTAAAGCTTATTCCTTTTATAACTAGCTTGTCTGCAGTTGTAAGGATTTGTTCAGTGAAATAAATTCCCATGTGAATTTTGTTACCATTTTGCTATTTTGTAAAATTTCAAAAAATGGTTTAAAGATAATTGCATTCTTCAGGGCTTGAAAAATCCAGTGATCATTGGAGAGCAGGGAACTTTTCCCAATGAAATTGAGGTATTTAAGCCATCATCATTTTCTGTGAAATGTAAGCCCTCAGAAAAGAAAAGAAAGTTACACATATATGGTTGCAAAAATAACCTCCCAAATATGTCTGAAGGCAACACCGATTTTCCTAAGTCTGAGGCCATACACTGCTTCTGATGCCACAATGCAGCTGAGTGCAATTGACATGACCATTTCAGAATCCTCTGGGAAGCAATCAATTTGATAATAACTGTGTTAGTTTTACTTTGCTGCTTGCTTTGGAGAAGTTATGAGCAGTAGCAGGGATCATTCACAGGAAGAAAGACCCAAAATCAATAATACTCTGCATACTCACCAGTAGCAGCCAGGAAGCTGAGGCTCAGATAGAATAGTACAGTCTACTCCACTACTTTGGTCCCTTCTCCACCTTCCTGGTGACCCACATAGCCAGAAGGTGGAGAAAGGGCAAAAGCAATGGAGTTTCACCTCCCTTGCCAGGTGGTTCTGTGGTAGGAGGGAAAGATCTTCCACCAGTCAGCAGAGACCTACAATCATCATTCCTATAAACATCTACTGGCTGAGAAAATGGTGGAGCCCCTAGTGAGGTTTAATCCTCTGTCACTCAGACCAGTCAGCTTTGACACAGACCACTCAATAGATTTAGACATCCAGACCATGTCTAAATCTTGCTGCTGCTGCCATAGGGTTACACAGGTACCTATGTTTTGGAAATGTTACTCTTGCCGCCTTTTGGTGGCTGATTGTGTAACAGACTTAATACACTCTTACAAGCTATTATCTTCCTGCAAATAGAACTGTTATTTTAGGTAATATTGCAAGGAAAAGTGATCTCTCAGAAGTGCAAAAGAAATAGCTACTACTTTGTGCTGGCTTCATGGCAAAGAAAATAATTTTGCCACACTGGAAGCCAAACAAATCACCTAGTATTGAAGACTGGTACAACATGTGGTCCGGAGTGAAACAGCAACTCTGTAGAAGATAGATTTGTAGAGACTCAATAAACAGCAAGATTTGGACATTGCTCTTCAGATATATGCTCAATGTGTAGCTCTTCTCTGAACAGTAATTCAAACTGACATCCTGGGTGCTTTAAGCCAAATTTGATCAATTTATGAATAAAAAGATAGTTTTGCTAACTCTTAGCCCTGCAAACTGCACTTGGAATCTGAAAATCAAGTTTTTGTTTGTTTGTTTTTCCTCTGGCTTGTATATTATCACCACTCAAATCAGAATCTGCAGGCAAAATTGTGCCTGTGTAATAGTCTTGTTTTCCACAGGTCTGCAGGGGTATAACTGAGAGTTCAGTCCTGAAAGGTACACAGTGTCCCCAGCTCTGCATTGTGGCTGCTCAGAACTTCACAGGATTGGGCCTTTAGTTAACAATTCTGGAGTCAATTGCCCCCTCTGTTCTGGATCCTTCATGCCACCAGAGCTTTATAGGAGCTCAAGAGGTCAGCAGAGTTCCCTGTCACTGGAGCAGATTAGGACCATAGTGAGAAGCAGCCCTGCACTTCCCCGCACCTTGCCCTGGAGTCGGGGGTAGATCAGGGTGTGACAGTGTACCCCATAAGGCTTTATGAGGGGGGGGTGCTTATAAATGTATGTATGACATAACTGGAATATGTTTTGTGCTGCCTGTGCCATGTAACATATCTCCATAAAGGTTATGGTCTACTATATCTATTCATCCTATTTGTACACATATATCATTTTCTACTTGAGGTTAAGAATATGGGCCGTATACTTGCTTGGTTTCTAAGTAAGCTTTGTGAGGCATTTGGTCAGTTTCTTTAGGAAGGAATTCGCAAGGTTAAGTGTTAGGATATAGATATTCAAGCCTGTCTGGCCTATAAGATATTCAAGCCTGTCTGGCCTATACTTTAAGAATGTAGGTGTATTCTTATCACTTAGCTAGTTATAGAGGTATAAAAGAGAGAATCAAAATCACTCTCTGTATATGTAAGGGACAGTCTGAGGCTCTGTTCTTAGGCTAAGTAAGGCCTTTGGCTAAGCAGCAGAGGCAGCCATAAGCTGAGAAGTGAACGGTCACAGCCTCACATTCCAGACTAATCACATGGAAATAAGGTGCTATTGGGCTGTTAGGAATACAATTCTGTCCTGATATTCCTATCACCTCCAGAGAAAGGAAAGAGCCTAGAAGATGTAAAAGGAAACTTAGTTTGATAGAATTCTGTCTGGCAAGAACTCGCTTATCAATAGCTGGGATGTGAAATCCTCGCTTCTGTATTGCTTTGTATGTTTATTTGCATGGTCTTTGTCTGGTTCTGTAATTGTTTCTGTCTGCTGTATAATTAATTTTGTTGGGTGTAAACCAATTAAGGTGGTGGAATATAATTGGTTACATAACCATGTTACAGTATGTTAGGATTGGTTAGTTAAATTTCAGTAAAATGATTGGTTAAGGTATAGCTAAGCAGAACTCAAGTTTTACTAAATAGTCTGCAGTCAATCAGGAAGTAAGGGAGGAATGGGAACAGGGGTGGGGAAATTGGAATTAAGTTTTGCTAAGGGGGGAATGGGAACAGGGATGGCTCTGTGGTGTCAGAGCTGGGAAGGGGGACACTGAGGAAGGAAACTGGAATCATGCTTGCTGGAAGTTCACCCCAATAAACATCAAATTGTTTGCGCCTTTGGACTTCGGCTATTGTTGCTCTCTGTTCATGCGAGAAGGACCAGGGAAGTGAGAGGGTGAAGGAATAAGCCCCCTAACATTAAGTACCTGATCAGGAAGCACTTTGGGAACAATGCATCTTGGAATGCTCCAATCCACATAAGAAGTCTTCCTGGAGACATACAAGATACCATGTGGACAATGGCTTCGGCCTGTAAAGACTGAGTCATGCAGGGACACGTGACTTGCCCAGGTGACTCCAGAACTCCATCTTGGAGCTGGACTTTGCATAGGAGTGAGGAGGGGGGTCTCCACCCACAAGAGAAAGTCTATTTAAACCCATGGGAGACCCCTCCATTTGGTCTTCAGCTGGCTAAAGAAGGAGCCTCTCCACCCCCGAGAATACTGAAAGGAAACTGGAACAAAGGACAGTAACTACAGGGGGTGTGAGTGATTGCTGGACCCAGGCTAAAAGGAGATTAGCCTGTAAAAGGGAGCATTCTGGAACTGGTGAAGATCTTATCTGTATTCAGTGTTTGATTAGACATAGATTTGCACATTTTATTTTATTTTGCTTGGTAACTTACTTTGTTCTGTCTGTTACTACCTGGAACCACTTAAATCCTACTTTCTGTATTTAATAAAATCACTTTTTACTTAGTAATTAACTCAGAGTATGTATTAATACCTGGGGGAGCAAACAACTGTGCATATCTTTCTATCAGTGTTATAAAGGGCGAACAATTTATGAGTTTACTCTGCATAAGCTTTATACAGGGTAAAACAGATTCATTTGGGTTTAAACCCCATTGGGAGTTGGGCATCTGAGTGCTAAAGAAAAGCACACTTCTGTGAGCTGTTTTCAGGTAAACCTGCAGCTTTGGGGCAAGTAATTAAGACCCTGGGTCTGTGTTGGAGCAGACGGGAGTGTCTGGCTCAACAAGACAGGGTGCTGGAGTCCTGAGCTGGCAGGGAATACAGGAGCAGAGGTAGTCTTGGTACATTAGGTGGCAGCTCCCAAGGAGGTTTCTGTGATCCAACCCGTCACACAGGAAGTACAAAGGGGTGTCCATAATGCTAAGTGCTACATGAAATCTGGACTAATGTTCAGTCCTTAAGCAGCCCTGGGAAGGCTGTGCTAAATTTGAGCAGCCTTCAATACTGCCTCAAATTATGTTGTTGGCTTTTTCAGCTCCTGTAGCAATCCAGAACAAGGAGGGAGCAAAGGCACATTTCTCTGCACCTCTCCTTGGGCTGGCTTTGTGTGCCTCCCAGAATATGTATTTGTGATGTGCAAGAAGGAATAGAACCCAGCTCTTTCTGCCATAGCTATATTGTCTCTGCAGAGCTAACAGAAGTCAATAACAGTCAAACTTTTGTGTTACTGAAAACATCAGATATGACTTTTAATATACAAAGGAAGTAGACTCGCTGAAAAGAACCACTTTAAGGGTTTTTAATATGTATACATAAAAATTCATAGTTACAGCTCTAGTCTCTTTCAGGTGTGCTCTTCAAGAGCCAATCTATACACTGCCCCTGTTATAAGGCTAATGCGAGTGTTGAAGTAGATCTTTTTTCATTTTTGTAATCTCTTATCTTTCTCATTTTGTAAATTATTTTCACAAGGACATTTAAGACACATATACTCCAGTGTTCTAAAAGCAAACAAACATAGTCATGCTTACAAAAGCAAACCACCCTTTAGGCATATTTTTTCTGTTACAAGATTCACTAGAAATAAAGTATCCGGCCAGATCCTCAGCAGGTGCAAATCAGCATAGCTACAATGAAATCAATGGGGTTATACTGATTCACACCAGCTGAGGACCTGGCTCATTATAGTTCATATTTGCTTTGTTGTTATGGGTTACATATAAACTGCACTAAATTCCAAAATTAATCTATATACTCCTGATAGAGTAAGTCAAGTGCTATATTATTTTACAATGACATCTTGCAATAGCTGAGATGCGTCAAAGTTACTAAAACCTCGATCCTGTACATTATTGAATAAGGGTTCACCTTTGCTCCTGCATGGTTTCCCACTGAAGTCAATTGCAAGAAAGGGGCCGACATTAATTATATTTTTCTTTTAAGAATTTTCCCTCTTTTAATTTATTTACAGGTAGGGGGACAGTGAGTGAGGCAGATATATGAGTTTGTGTGCTGAGTTTACCTAAGCTAGCATTTTATAGATGCATATATGTAGTCTATATTTTACAGCTACATTGGGGGAAGATTTTCAAAAGCATAAATGGGAGTTCAGAACCCAAATCCCATTGTCATATAGTGGGAGTTAGGAGCCTAACACCACTTAAAATCTCTTTTTATATGTATGGGACTGTATGTATGTTAATAAATCACTTATAAAAAGAATATGAAACAAATGATTGTCTTCAGGAGCCATTTTCACTACTGATAGGTTTTACTAAAAAGACAGTGTAAAGAAGCAGTGTTATACAATGCCATTTTACTTATGTAAGTATTTAGTTATTTATTAAATCTCAGCATAAAAAAAGCACATCTGTAGAATCCAGTTTCATAGTCCTGAACATTTCAAAAAAGGGAAGGTAAACTATAAATGAGCACCAATTAGCATAATGATTGAGGTGAACGAATTTCAAGACATTTTGATTCTGATGTATTTTATCTCAACTGTTTAGAGTTTGGAAATAATCATTAAAAAACAATGACAAGTTATAGAAATACATAGTTATTTTTACATTGCATTCAGAGAGACACTGTCTCTGCCTACATAAGAGCTCCTAAATTTCACACACACAATGAGAAAGAACCCTTTTCATACAGAGAATCATACTTCCAGAAATGTACATTAATCAAATACAGGAAACAGGAAAAGACCCCAACCCCAAAATCAGGTAAACCAATTAGAAAATAATGGGGGTGGATGTGAAGGAAAATGTCCTGAAAAAAAGCTGAGTATTTTGCAACTGGAAAGGCAAAGGTATAGAATGGAGATAGACAAAGGAGAAAAAAAAGAGAAGGGAATTGACTAGAGTATATGATTGCTTGTAAGAAAAATGGTAAATTTATATTACGGTAAACTGAAAAACAACAGAACCAAAGGAGTTTATATAAAACACACAATCATCTTTGCAATTAATTTTGCATTTCATTTGTTTCCCTCAAGTGTAGCCCTAGATCACTCTAGGGGAAAGAAAGAAGCTCATTAGAATTAGTATACTATTTATATTCTTCATGCTTTTTAGCTTAGAACTGCCCCAAGCTGAGTTCATTTTTGTTATGATATTTAGATTATTCTACAGAATAAAAGTTACATTTTATAACAATACTTCCTTCAAACATAAGGTAGTTATAAGATTTCTTCACGCACACACTCTTGTTTTATAGTAGCCACTTCAAAAAGCTCCTGTTATAAAGTACTTTTTTTATACTGCAGATCATCAGCAAAATAATATTCACTTTAAGTATACCTGCATTTGTACCAATGCTGTTTATATAGAATATGCAACAATATCTATATATGGACACAATCCAGCATGCAGTGCTATGAATTATTGAAATGCCCCACTTTTCTCTATTTTATCTCGCCTTATTCCATTTCTACCACAGACATTAAAATTAGCAGCTTTTTCCTATTGCTTTGATTCTGCATGACTTTTTTTACCCAATTTTATATTCTATATGAAATACGAAATCTTGGTGCTTTTCTGACAGACTGTGTATAAAGCAGCTGTACAGCCAAGAGTAGTTGACCTGGTAGTAGAAATCGCACACTGAAATAAAAGAACTGCTGGGTGAAGTTTTTGATCCATAGCAGGATGCTGTACAATGATCAATTGCCTGTCCAGATCTGCTCCACACTTATTATTTTTATGGAAATTCCTCGTCCCGGCTACTCCTAGGCATTCTCCGCCTCATTCTGCCTCCACCCTTCAGAGCTCTAGCCACTGCTCTGCGGTTTAGTAAAATAAACGGAAACACAAACAGGAGCCTTTTGCAAAATTTTATTTTAGTCAGACTGCAGTTGGAAATCAAAGTCATGTCTGCAAACCTGTATTAGAAAATGCTGATTGCAGTGATCTTAATGGAAGTGCCCTACTTTCTGGAGTCATTTGTTTTGATGAGAGCCTGAGTGTAAATTCTGTGCAGAACATAGACAGCTATTATGCAGTTAATTATGCACAAAGTAAACATGTACAATTGCAAACAGCAAAATGCCACCTAATAATGGATAACCTGAGATTTATAGTATGCATGCCCAATCTGTAAAGGCCTCCACTCATGAATCTAAAATGAATGGAACATTACCTAAATGATCCAGAATGAAGGATTTAACACATCACTCTACCCTTATTGCTACTTATTTCCTGTCAGCACATTTTTCATTTTGCTTTAATTTATTATACATAAACACTATGCAAATGATTTGGTCATATTTAAAAACATATGGCCTGTGCTTATGATTACTGGTTAGGCATTTTGCTACCAATTACTTCTTAAAGCAATCACTTTTTTAATTATAGTGGTCAGCAGATAATGACTGTGCCTTCATTTACTTGTAGCCTAACTGCAGCAAAATTAGCATTAATATGCATACCCTAGAAAAAGATGGTGCATCCTTTTCACACATACTTGTTAGTCTACAATTTCTTACTAGACACATTTAGTTCAAATATCTATTTATAATTACGCCTGTTTCAAGTTTTTCTGCCATTGGCTTTTCAAGAGTCAGAGCCATTTAGCAGAGCTGTGACTGTGACAAAAGACATGAAAGGGTGTGTATGCTCAATATTGATTAGCTCTCATTATTTCCATTGTTCCTCACCTGCTAGGAGAGTGGTGAGTCAAAAATTCCTGACTAATTGCAAAGCAGCAAGGAACTCTTCTGCACTGCAAGACCGGTTTGTCAGTAATAGCAGCTGTTATTGTTTTTTTTTAGATTTCCAAGTTATCCCACTTTCTTTTGAGGGAAAAAACAAACAAACAAGCACAGTAAACCAAATTTTGCACATGTATCATACTAGTGAGCTTACACGGATGGGAAGTTGGTGGGAAGACAGCCTAAATGTACAACGAGGTTGCCGGATCTGTATTTTCCAATTGCATGTTACTGTTCTTGTTCTGATCCATTTTGTCTTTGTATTTGCTTTGTTGGCAATGGGAGACTGCTAAAATAGTCTTCTGAGTTGATTTTATTGTATTGTACATTTTATTTGGAATACCATTAAAAATGAAAGCAGAGAAGTGTGTATGAAAATGACCAAACAAAGGCCCTCATACAATGCAGAGAGAAATAGGTTGGCATAACACAGGAGGAAGGGTCTTACAGATACCTGGAGGGATGGCTAGATGGAGACAATGCTCATCATCATAATATGAGCGAATGTGACAGAATGTGAGTAGCCTATGGCTGACTCACCACTCTGGACACTTGGTAAGCATCTCCACATGGGACAAATTAGGGAGATAATTAGTTAAGAATTGAATGATTAACCAATTAACGAGGTAGCACAGGTCATCAACTAAAAGAGAGAAAAGAAGAGGGAAAGGGGTAGGTTAGAAGGAAGGGCTACAGACCATCAAGATCTCAGGGAGGTTAGATCTCTGACCCTGTCCCTAGGAAGACTGTAAGAACCTTGAATTGTGGGGAATTTGTTCTGTTATATTCATGCTATGAATGAAGCACTTGGTGATGAACTGCTACAAGTTCTGTGTGAGGACTGTTTGGAGCAAGGACTCCAGGGGTGAGGAAAACCCACCCTGTGACACAGACACACTGCCACTAGTTCCTAACCTCATCAATACAAGCAGGGCATTGCTGCACATGGGGAAAGGGTGTATTATATGGCCTGAAAAACAGGAGGAGAAGTTAGGAAACATCTACTCTGTGCAGCATGTCCCCTTTCCAAATAAGTATAATTCCCATCAGAGAGTATCAGAGGGGTAGCCGTGTTAGTCTGGTTCTGTAAAAAGGGACAAAGAGTCCTGTGGCACCTTATAGACGAACAAAAGTATTGGAGCATAAGCTTTCGTGGGTGAATACCCACTTCATCAGACGTTTGACGAAGTGGGTATTCACCCATGAAAGCTTATGCTCCAATACTTCTGTTAGTCTATAAGGTGCCACAGAACTCTTTGTCCCTTTTCCCATCGGAGACAAGCTACGTACATTAATAATACTGCTTTGAGCAGGATTAAATTGCCCTACGTGCTCTGTGACTCCCTTCAGATAGGTCACAGCAGGGAATCCATCAGGGATGGTGCAAATGGAAACAATGCAACACACTCAGCCATGCTGATGGTATACCAGGGGGAAGAGCCTGCACAGAGACTCAGCACATACCTGCAAAAGGGCTGAAATTAACAAGGTTTGGACTGTCCACGGATCCTAGGCCTTAAATACGTTATGTTGGCTATGATCTCTTTCCCTTTTGGCAAGGGGAATGATACTGTGCCACTGCAATTCCCAGAAGCTATGAATCTTTTTGGGTAGGTGTTTCCTTTATGAATACTTTTACATAGGAGAACATTTGACCCTAAACTGTTACTTCTAAAATTAGTAGTTAAGGACGTATAGATTCCAAGGCGAGACAGGGCCATTTTGATCATCTAGCCCAGTGATTCTCAACCAGAGGTGCATGTAATTTGTTCTGCACTGCATCCTTCTTTTCTACATCCTTAATTACACTGAACCCTTCTTTTCTTGCAATTGTTTTACTAAAGCTATCTTGCCATGTTTTTTAATGACTTCTTTTTCTGCTATATTTGAAGGGAGAAAAAAGTGCCACTTTCATCTATTGTAGAAAGCTTCCATTTTGTCACTTACTTCTCTGTAATTAAAACAATTCTGTTGTCCTTTAGAACGTTTTCCCCTTGACAAAGCTTTTTGTTTCTCCCCTCCCCCATTAACAAGTTTATCTGTGATTATTATTCCTTTCTCTTGATCCACATGGCCCCAGGTTGTTTTTTCAGTGTGATTGTAGGAGCTGCCTGAATTTCTTTCATAATATAGGATCAGTAGCACACTGTGTGAATTAGGTAAGCCTTGGAAAACACCTTCACAGTGACAATCTTGATTGTGTGTGTTCAGCTATGAAAATATGCATAGCTTTGCTTGCAAAGAATCAACCCCAACTGGATCTAAACCCTAGAGCTATGCAGAAAACTTTGCAGTGGAAACCAGGGATTTAGGCTTATTGATGATTTTATTAAAAGGAAACCAACTCACTTAGTTTGATTTCACCTTCTTAATGTACTGATTTGGCAGTGTGCGATCCCCACTTTGCACACCTGTAAATGACAGCCAGG